>NW_024429231.1:0-54803 GCF_017639785.1 Mesocricetus auratus
GATGCTGAAATACATATCATGAGGTGAAAGACACATTTAGATTTAGTTGATTTAGATTTAGTATGGGACTTAGGACAGACGGTTTGCTCTCAAGGGTTTTCTATCCACCTGAGAGAGATAACAATGTCACTATGCTCTAGAATAACTACTGCCATGTCTGTATAGGCAAGTGAACAGTGAATTAAACCAGGCCCTTCTTGATAGTGTTTTCCTCAAGAGATACAAGAACATGAAGAATGTATGCAAAGATCTTGCACTCCACATCATGAAATGAACAGTCTCGCACACTGTTTTGCTGTTTGGTTCCAAAATCAGGGATCTTTAAAAGCAAGGCTCACACCAGATAGAGAGGCTCATAGCTATAATCTCAGCATGTTGAGCTTGATAGATTGAAGGAAGGGAGAGGCTAAACAGGCTGTGGGTTTTCAAAAGACAGGCTTTGTCTTTCCACAGAAGGCAGACCCAAGGGAAAGGGGAGAAAGAAGAAAACAAAGTATGAGGGTTAGAAAATATAGAAGTCCAAAAAGGCATACCGCAGAGATGATCCTGAGCTACACAAAGGAAGTTTGGAACAGAAATATTTAAAAATTCCAGGACATTTTTAAAGGACTATGTAAAGAGAAAGCCTTTTCCTTGAGAGAAGCCTTCCCGCCGGCCTGGTTCCAGAGCCGCATCAGTCCCAAATGAACACACAGGAAGCTATATTAATTATGAAGCTGTTGGCCTTGCTTGTTTCTTACTGGCTAGCTCTGACTTAAGTAATTACCCCATAATTGTTAATCTAAGTATGTCTCTTACCAGAGAACTTTCCAGGCTTCCTACCCCATGGCATTACATCTTGACTTCCTGTGTTTCCCCTTCCCAGAGTCCTCCTGGACTCCTAGTCCCACCTATCTTGCTTCCCTATTGGCCAACAGTGCTTTATTGAAAAATACACAGGACTTCCCCCATCAGGACTAAACATAAGAATAATTGCATTAGAGAAGAAGAATCCCAGCTCAAAAGCCCAGAAAATATTTGCAGTGAAACCATAGAAGATCACATTCCTAATCCAAAGGAGATGTCTGTCAAGTACAAGAAACAAACAGCACCCCAAAATGACTGAAGCAAAGAGAAACTCCATGGACACATAATACAATGAGTACTGAACTGATAACAAAAGGCAAGAATATTGAAAGCTACAAGAACATAAAGGACCATGTTACTAGAATTACAACTGACTTCTCAATGGAGATGCAAACAGACACAAGGGAACTGATAAATTGCTACAGACTCTGAGAGACGACACATAATAACCAATACTACTGCACCATACACAACATTCAATCCCCAGACACGGAGAAATTAAGATATTACATTATAAAGTCAAACTGAAATTATATCTATCTAAAATAAAGCATTGGAGACGCTGCTAGAAGAAAATTCATACATAAGGAGGATAACTAAACCCAGGAAAGCATGTGGAAAAAATAAAATCACACTATTAAAACCACAAGAAGGAAAATACACATGAACACATGATCACACACACATACACATTCACACACATACACACACACATCACACTTACACAGCAATTACAGCATGAGGACTAACTACAACAATAAAAACCAAAAGAATCAAAGCCATTAGATTTAGATAGCCCTCAATACCATTTATTGAAATGAACCAATACCAAGACAAAGGCTAACAAAATGAATGTGAAAACAGGATCCACACTTCTGGTGTAACAAAGATACACATCTCCACATCAAGAATAGACATTACCTAAGATAAAGGGTTGAAAAAGAAATTCCAAGAAAGGGGCATATGGAACAAGCTGCTGTATACACTTCCATATCTAACAAAACAAATAGACTTTACAACAGCTAATGAAAAGAGATATGGAAGGGTACTTCATACTCATTACAAATCAATGTTGCCCATAGTTTTTGAAGTTGTGGCACTATTAGGTGTTATGGCCTTGTTGGTGAAGACAGGTCTGTGTTGGAGGATGAGTGTCACTAGATGGAGGGCTGTGAGATCTGAGTAGCTCAGTCCAGTCCTTGCCTGCTGCATGTGGTTAAAGATTTAAATCTCTCAGCTCCTTCTCCAGAATCATAACTGGCTGCATGAATTCATGCTACCCACCATGACAGTAATGGACTAAACATCTGAAATTCTATGCCAGTCTCAACTGAATGCTTGCATTCAGGCAATAAAGATGGTCATGGTGTTTCTTGGCAGCAATTAAATACTAAATAAGACAGAAGTTGTTACCAGACACTGCCCTCCTCTTGTGATAGGCCAGACCATGCTTTTCTTTGGAGGAATGTGGTCTCTGGGCCTTTGTATTAGAAAAGTAGTTAAATGTTTTAAGTGGGGCTTAATGGGCCAACTTAGCAAGACATGGAGGATAGTGCTGCTGTGTGTGATTTGAACAAGCAGGCCCCGCCTCTAGAGGTTTCACAGGTGAAGAATATTAGCAGGTGGTCTAGAGAAAGAGGGGACCTGTGATATTCAGCTGAAGAACAGGGCTGCTTTCAGCCCTTGTCCAAAAAGTCTGCCTGAACAGAAGAGGTTGGGATCAATTGAGTTTTCAGAGGAAATCTCAAAACAGTCTAGTAATGACTCTGTCATATGGTTATTAGTGTTAACTCTTATGCAGATTTGCAATGCTTGGAATATACTGAGCAAGAGAAATGAAATGGGGCACGAGGAGATGTGTTGAAGATGATAAAGAGACTGAACAAAATACTGATGTTAAATGGCATTAAGGAGTGGTGACTTCAGGGCAAGACCTTACCCCACAAAACTTCAAACTTTTGAAGATAAATTAAAGGAAACCTCACAGCCTGCTGTGAGTGCACACACAAATAATCCCAAGACAACAGAGACAGAGGCATTTGGATGTCTGTATGTGAGGCCAGCATGACATACTGAGCAAGATCCAGGGTAGCCAAGATTTGGTAATATAGGAAACCATCAAAATCAGGACACTGGTGAAGATTTATGTCAGGGGCCTCCAGCCATCAGTCAGCTAGGCTGTATCACATACTCATAGAGAAGACGTGACACTAAGACCACCCTGCAACCTCTTCTGACATAAAGCAAATTCCAAGAAACAGGCCTGTCAGTTAAAGATTAGCTTAATTGGAAAACTACAAGGTCCTCAGGAGATAGACCCGAGCAATAGTAAAATGTAATAGATAGGATCAGACCCTGCTGTAAGGTTACCAAGCAACATAGGAGTTCCTACCCCTGACCTCTTGCCCTGTAGATTAGGTCGCCAGGCAACGCAGCAGACCACCTCTCCCACTGCAGCTGCAAGTACACCTTCACCCCTTCTCCTCCTCACTTCTCCTATATAAATCCCTTTGTGATGAATAAAGATGTCACCTTGATCAGAATCCTGTCTTGGTGTCCATTCTCGTATTTCCCTGCCCTCCATCTTTCTCCTAGGTGTCTACCAGACCCACATTGAATATCCTGCATGTGGGGGCATACTTAATTGAACAACAGGCCATGGTCCAGGCCCAGAAAGCAGTGGAACTTGATATCTTAGGCCACAGGCATCTGGCTTTAGTTTCAGGGATGGAAGCAAGAGGGTATGGAATCTCTCTCTGCAAGTAAGAAGCTTGTGGATACCAATCATGTTGCTTGGGTGTCTGGGCATGGAGCCTGGAGAGTGCATTGTGTGAAGCTGTGAAGGTGGGGCCTGGATTGCCTTGGAGAATCCAAGACTTTGGAGATGCCAGATCATGGGATTCATGCCTAGGAAATCTGTTCACTGAGAGTAGAAGAAAAAGAAGTGTGGTTCAGTCAACAAAGCTGAAAGGAGTTGGGGACTCTCAAGAGCATGTTGATAATACATTGAGAGGTTCAGAGTTTGGAGTGTGCCCAGTTGGTTTTGGGCCATGCATTTATCGAATAACTACTTTGTTCACTTTGTAAGGGTATTGTATATCATGTGCTATCATACCATGATTATGTGTTTTGTTGTTTTGCTTTGATTTCATGAGAGTTTCAGCTAGAGGTTGCCATGATTACACAGAGTCCTTAAGACTTTTAAACTGTTGCAGATACCATGAGTCTTTAGAGGCTGCTCTCATTGCATTTTTCGTGAAGTATAGGGTATAAGCCTATGCAGGCCAGGGAGTGTAATTGGGAGGGTTTAGTAAAAATGTCCCCTATAGGTGGCAGTACAAAGAGCGGTGGTCATTGGGGTTGGTGAGCCTTGGTTGGAGGAAGTGCTTCACTAAGTGGTGGGTCATGACATCTGAGAAGGTCAGGTCAATACACTGCTTGCTGCTACTGGTTCCAGATATAAAACTCCCAGCATCTTATCCAACTCCAAGTGTGCCTGCTTTCCCCATGCTTTCTGCCATGAGAGTAATTGAGCAATAATTTGGAAGTGTAAACTAGCCCCAATTAAAAGTTTTCCTTTCTGAAATGTGCCATAATCATAGCATTTCCTCAAAGCAATAAAATGATAATTAGGACTCCAGGAAATAGACACATATACCTAGAGGATTTTGGAATTCTTTACATCAATAACCAGAAAACCTAAAAGTGGAATTGCTTTAGGCATATATCAAAATGAGGGAAATTCATACAGCAAGGGCATGTGCTCCACTATGTTCATAGCAGCATTATTTGTAATAGCCAGAACCTGGAAGCAACATAGATGCCCTTCAACTGAAGAGTGGATAGAGAAAATGTGGTACATTTATACAATGGAGTATTACTCGGCAGAAAAACACAATGGAATCTTGAAATTCACAGGTAAATGGATAGCACTGGAAGAAACCATCCTGAGTTAGGTAACCCAGTCGTGAAAAGACAAACATGGTATGTACTCACTCATATATGGATTTTAGACATGGATCAGGATAGTGCTAGTCTGCACTTCCAATGATAGAGAGTCTGCGAAACAGGAAAGAACCTAAAATATATGCATAGTACCCAAGAGAAGAGGAATGAGGCAAGATCCTTTGAATAGATGGGGAACACGGTGAGGGGTGGGGGTGGAGTGGGAGCTTGGAATAAGAGAGGGGGAGAAGAGGAAGAGAGAGTAGGTCATAGGGGAACTGGAATGTTGAGTGGGGGGTAGAATAGATGGAAGAGGCAATCATAGGTTAGAAGATAGATCCGGCCCCAGTGTGACCTCCAGTGATCTAAAGGGATGACACCAATTGGCAAGCTAAGCAATAGTGTAGAGACCACCTCGAATGCCCATTCCTGATAATGAACTTGATGTATATAACCATCCTAGAGCCTTCATCCAGTGACTGATGGAAGCAGAGGCAAACACCCACAGTTAAACACTGAACTGAACCCAAGGAACCCAGTAACAGACAGAGAGGAGCGATGAAAAAATTGGCAAAGAATGGGCTGGCAAAACCAGCAGAGACAGCTGATCTGAACAGGGGAGAGCTCTTGGACCCCAGACCGACAGCTGGGAGGCCAGCATGGGACTGATCCAGACTCCCAGAATGTGAGTGTCAGTGAGGAGGCCTGGGCAACCTATGGGGCCCTGAGCAGTGGATCAGTGTTTATCCCTGGAATACAAACAGACATCATGTGTTCATAGCACAAAGAGGGATGCTCTCTCTGCCTGGACTCTTAGGGCAGTGCCTGGACCCTACAATGAGTGAAAAGACAGACTCTAGATATCCCCTATGTGGAAGGAATTGGCAATAGGATGGGAGGCTGCGGGGGGATGGTGGGAAGATGTGGGAGGAGGGGAGCAAGAGGGACCTGGGATTGACATGTAAACAAACTATTTAAAATTAAAATAAAAAAATTTTAAAAACTAAAAACCAGGTCTATAATGGAAAAATGAATGCAGCTGGGCAATTTCAGAACCCCAAATATCCCCAATATACTTGACATACAGACACAAACTAAACAGAAAAATACTTTGTCTTAACAGCTACTCTAAACCAAATGACCTAACATATTCTCACCAAATATCACCCAAACCTCATGGAACTTAATCCATATTTGACCACATATTCAGATACAAGCAAGTACCAACATTTATAAGGAAATCAAACAACTCCCTGCATCCTCTCATAAGGATGGATCAAAGCTGGAGATAAAAAACAACACACAGCTTACATACCTATGGACAATTAACAGTTCTCAAGTGTATGAAACCTGGAACAAGAAACGAAGACAAAGAAATAGTGACATAAAGAGAGAAAGAGAGAGAGAGAGCATAGAATGTAAAATTTCCTGGAATTTATGAAAATTCTAACACAAAATACCAAAATCTGTGGTAGCCAATGAAAGACAGTGTAAGGGGAATGTGCAGAGCGGTCAGTCTCTACATAAAGAAAATGGACATACCCCATTTTAGCACCCTAACTGAAAACATAAAAGTTATAGACCAAAAAGAATGACATCAAGAGAAGAAACAATAGGAAATAAATTAAATGAACAGTGGGCCATAACATCTGATAATTGGTAAATCCAAAGTATCATAAGGATGTTTGTTAAAACCCTGTCCTCCACCAAATGGAAAACATGAAAGTAAAGTATCATTTTCTCAATAAGTACCATTTCTTAAAGTGCAGTCACATGAGAAAAAGAATTTAAATATGCTTAGAAGCACCAGTGTCATTAAAATGCCCATGAACAAACAAAATACCAAGACCAGATTATTTTTAGCACATATAGCTGATAGATTTTTCAAGAAAGAACTATAGCTATCATGCTCAAATTCTTGTATAAAATGAAAATAAATGGTATTGACCTATTCATTACATCAGGCCACATTTACCCTGATACACAAACAACAGAAAGATTCAATAAGGATATTGAATTACAGGTGTATTTCCTTACTGAGCAAATATTTTAAACTACTGAATACAATGTTTGCAAACTAAATTCAAACACTCATAAACAGATTATCAAAAATCATCAACCTGTGGTCATTCCAGACATTCAGTGATGCACCAATACATGATATTCAGTAACTGATTCCACCATACATATGAAATAAAAAAAACAAATACTGGTTAATCTTGTTATGCAAAAATGCCTCATTTAAAACCCAACAACCTTACATGATAAAAGCCAAGGAAATATTTAGAAAAAGGGCATGCTTCAAAAAAATAAAGTCAATTTACAACAACTCTAAAACCAATGTTAAAAGAGATAGGAAGATATTGTAAGCGATTGTAGCCAAATAGGGAACAATACAAGGTTGTCTACTGTATTCTTATCTAATCAATGTAATAATTAAAAGTTTAGCAATAGCAATAAGACAACTGAAGTAGATCAAAAGTATACAAAACGAAAGGGAAGAATTCAATCTATTTCTATTTGCAGATGATATGGCAGTTTGTGTATGTGACCCTAAAAATACAACTAGGTACACATACAGCTGATAAATAATTTCAGCAAAGAGGACAGAAATACACAAAATGGGTAAAAGGACAGGACCTTCAACACATGGTGTAGGTCAACCTGCATGTAGGCCTGAAGAAGAATGTAAACAGATCCATAATTTTTACCACATACTAGACTTAATTCCAAGTTGATCATAGACATCACCATAGCAGAGATACACTGAAGCTGATAGAATACAATGTTGGGAACAGTACAGAATGCACTGACACAGAAGACAACTGTCTCTCCACAGTCACACAGAGTAGAAATTAATTAATGATAACTCAGCAACCTGAAAAGCTTCTATCAGGCAAAGGACATGGTCCATATGTCCAGGGGACAGCATAAAAAATAAGAAAACATTTTTATTGACTCCACATCCTAAAATATAAAGAGCTCAAGAGTTTAAATGATCCAAATGTACAGCTTAATTCATGAGTTATAGACAACTCTTAAGGGCAGAAAATCAAAAGGCTGAGAAAGGAATGAGGAACTGCTCAGCATGTTTGTTCATCACCAAAATTTAAAGCAAAACTACATTCAGATTCCATCCGACACTGGTCAGGGTGGCTAAGATCAATCACACACTTGAAAGCTCATTTTGGCAAGGATGTTGAGCAAGGGGAACACTCCTACACTGCTGGTGGGAATACAAACGTATACAGACACTATGGAAATCAATTTGTCAGTTCTACTGAAAGGAGTAATTTATCTTCTCAAGATCCAACTATACCACTCTTGGACAGATACCTAAAGAAAGCTTCATCCTACCACTCCTTTGTGGCTTTTTCATTATAGCCAGAAACTAGAAAAAATCTAGAGGTCTCTCAACTGGAGAAGAGAAAATGATATGTGGTTCAGAGTTTAAAAGAGAATAACATCAGATAATTTGCAAACTGGATGAACTAGAAAATCAAATTTCTTTGGGTAACCAAAATCTAGAATGATAGACAAGGAATGTATACAACCATATAAAGAGGGGCATCATCTGGTCTCAGATGGAAATAGAGAAACCCAGTGCCAGACATTAAGGGGGAAAAATTCTACATTGGAGGTCACCATCAAATCCCTCCCCTCAAAACTTATGGAACCCAATAATTTGGAGAAGGAAGAAAGGCTTTAATTGCCACTGAGCTGGAGGATCACAAAAGAACAAAGCTGCCTGAATCAACAAATTGCAGCTCATGGAATCTCACAGACACTGAAGACCTACCTATGTTCACCCAGTACTTCTGTGTATATATTAAAGGTGTATACTTAGAATTTTGTGGTATTATGACCTAAGGACATGTGGGTCTCAGACTTTTATACCAGCCATTAGAACACTATTCTTTCCATTGGTAGCTATTGTCATCTTGGTTGTAATACGTGTTCCTTCATCTTAGTATACTTCATTTTCTCATATTTGGTTGGTAGCTCTTAAAAGCCTGTTCATTTAAAAATTCAACAGAGAGGAACTCAGTTTTGAGAAGAGGGTACTGTGGTAGCAATTAAAGGAGCAGAGCATAAGGAAACTAAAATCACTATAGAGAAAATAAGTTATTTTCAATAAATGAAAATAATAAAATTTTGGGGGGGTTCAAGGCAGCATTTCTCTGTATAGTCTTGAAGGCTGTCCAAATTTTTTAATTTATTAAGACACAGAAATAATGGGAGTTTAAAAAGGAACACAGTTGTATTCATGTATACACATATACACACATACATGTACATACATACATACATACATACATACATACATACATACATAAATCCAGCAGTCCATTCAAGGCTGGGCTGGACAGACAGCCTCCAAAACAATACAGAGAAACCCTGTCTCATAAAAACAAAAAAAAATCCAGCAGTCCATCCAACCATCCATCCATCTGTCCATGTTATCATCCATCATTCAGTCCATCCATCCATCCATCCATCCATGAATCAAGCCACCTATCTCAAGTTTCATGTCTATTGTCAGAGTGTTCAATATCACTGTCCTGGTAAAGTTCTGCATATTTTGGTTTATAGTGCAGCAGGAGAACCATGTTGCTCCTGAAAGGGCTATGATCAGAAGACTGAATGAACCATCCTACTGTTAGGCACTGTCACTGGGAATGTGTCACATTATCTGACTGTTGGTGAGTTATGAGGGAATCTGGTAGGTGGGATGACAGGGACATTCTGCTGTCCTTTGTAAAAGGACATTCTAATGGCAGAGTTTTGTCAAGCACTACAAAACATTACAGTTTCTACATGGAGGAACAGTGCTACTGAGCTGCACATGTAGCTGCATGCTACAGCACTAGCTCAGAGTGAAAGAGGTGCTGAGTGAAGGCTGTGACTCCTCTTTTGAACACAGGAAGACAGCGAAACAGGCTCCTCGGTCAGTTTCAACAAGGACTATTAGACAATGGCACATTAGCTAGCACTTTGTGTGACAGTTAGAATGAAGAATGAATATAAATATCTCCTACACCCATGCCATGATACACTCCATGAACCTACCAGGGAGTGACAGAAAGGAGTGATACAGCACAAAACCAACAAAACACAAAACACTTTCCTGTCTGTGAGCATACACTGAGGTGGGAAATGGGTAGTTCTTTTTCTACATATAAATCAAAACACCTACATTTCTCCTTTCATGGATCCCATCACCCAGGACCAGTAAATGCCTTCTTCCAGCAGGAGCTCCACTCTATATTTATCCAGGTCTCAGACCCATGTATGGCACAGAATGCTGGGAGCCAGGGATTCTACAGAGGTGGTTGCAAGGAGGAAGAGGCTTCTCTGTCACACTCATTGTACTGTGGATGAAGAGAGAAGGCAGCCAGAATCACTGGTTCACGGTAACTTTGATAATATAAGAAGGGAGCAAAGAAAATAGCAATGTCCTTGCCTTGGAAGCCTGAGTGTGATACTCACTGACTTCCACAACAGCAGCAAAATATCTCTAGAAAACAAAAGAAGAGGCAGAGAGAAAACATCCAGAGTTAGCTATGTCTGTGCAGCAGAAGAGCAACAAAAATATGAAACAGGGAACATGGACAGCTAGACATCAGCCTCTCATCTGTGTATTCTACAAGAAGCATCCAACTTAAAGCATATCAACAAAGAACATAAGACCACTGCTTCTGAAAGTTCACAGTGATATCCCACACGAGTAATGCTTGCAGAGTCTAGATGGTGTAAGAATGAAATACCACACTTCTGCCCACATTTGGGGAAGAGGACAGAGGACAGAGGTGAGCACCGGGTCCCCATCTTAGACCTGATTTCCTCCCGATCATCCTCTCTTGGATCCCCTGACTTGGGGACAGCAGCCAGGTCTACTACCCCTGGATGGATGACCAAGCAACCAGGAGCCTGCAGAGAGAGCTGCTCCACTTCCACCCAAACCCAGGGCAGAGGGCAGAGAGCAGAGGCAAGAGAGTATTGGGTTTGCTTGCACCCACCTACCCACCATGAGAGGAAGATGTTCTTTCTATACCCACTGGAAGAAGTGATGGGTAAAAGGCAATATAAGAACACACTCAGCAACAGAAAAACTAATATGACACCACCAGAGTCTAGAGATTCTATACCAGTAAACCTGAACACCCCAATGTGGATGAAGCAGAAAGGAATAACCTTAAAAATACCTTCATTAAAATGATAGAGGCCCTCAAAGAGGATGTGAGAAAATCCCTTAAATAAATATAAGGAAAAACAAAAAATGCAAGAAATAGAAGAAAAAATAACCCAAAAATTCCGAAAAATTGAAGAAAGGGAGGAAAAAACAAAGCAAAAATTACAAGAAACAATTCAAAGAGTGCAAGGATTGAAAACTGACATGGAGACAATAAAAAAAACAAAGTCTGAAGGAATGCTGGAAATCGAAAACTGGGGAAACGGACAGGTACTACAGACGCAAGCATAACCAACAGAATACAAGACATGGAAAAGATAATCTCAGGTGTTTAAGACATACAAGGAGAAATAGATTCATCAATCAAAGAAAATCTGAAGTCCAACAAATCCCTAACAGAAAATATCCAGGAAATGTTGGACACCGAGAAAAGACCAAACCTAAGAATAATAGGTATAGAAGAAGGTGAACAAACCCAACTCTAAGGGGCAGAAAACATATTCAACAAAATCATAGAAGAAAACTTTCCCAACATAAAGAAAGATGCCAATGAAGGTACAAGAAGCTTACAGAACACCAAATGGAGTGGATCATTGAAAAAGTCCCCTTGCAACATAATAATCAAGACTCCAAGCATAAAAAATAAAGAATACTTAGAGCAGCTAAGGAAAAGGGTCAAATAACATATAAAGGCAAACCTATAAGAATTACACCTGACTTCTCCATGGAGCTCTGAAATCCAGAAGGTCCTGAATAGATATTCTATCAACATTAAGAGACCACAGATGCCAGCCCAGACTACTACACCCAGAAAAGCTTTCAATCACTATAGATGGAGAACACAAGATATTCCATGACAAAACCAGACTTAAACAATACATATCCACTAACCCAGCCCTACAGAAATTTCTGGAAGGAAAACTCTAGTACAAATACATTAACTACAACCAGAAACACATAGGAAAGAGATAATCCCACTTTACCAATACCCAAAAGAGAAAAGGGGTGGAAATCCACATACAATTCCACCAAGAACAACCCTTCCAAACAAACAAGAACCAGTAATCAAAGGTCAATAATATCCCTCAATATCAATGGTCTTAAATCGCCCATAAAAAGGAGCAGGCTGACAGAATGGATTAGAAGGCATACAAGATACGGCTGCATACAAAAACACACTTCAGCCTCAAAGACAGACATTACCTCAGAGTTAAGGGTTGGGAAAAGGTTTTCCAATCAAATGGCCCCAAGAAACAGGCAGGGGTAGCAATCCTAACATCTAACAAACTAGCCTTTAAACTGAAATCAATCAAAAGAGACGAAAGAGGTCATTTCATATTCATCACAGGAAAAATTCACCAAGATGAAGTCTCGATTCTGAATATCTATGCCCCAAATACAAAGGCATCCACATTCGTAAAAGAAACATTACTAAAACTGAAACCACACATAAAACCTCACACACTAATAGTGGGAGACTTCAACACCCCACTGTCACCACTAGACAGGACTACAAGACAGAAACATAACAATGAGAAAAAGAAACTAATAGTGGTTATGACCCAATTGGGTTTGACAGACATCTATAGAACATACCATTCAAGCACAAAGAATATACCTTCTTCTCAGGGCCACATGGAACCTTCTCAAAAATTGACCACATACTTGGCAACATAGCCAACCTCAACAGGTACAAAAAAGTTAGAATAACTCCATGTATCTATGTATCTTATCAGACCACCGTGCTATAAAGTTAGAGTTCAACAACAACACAAACTGCAGGAACCCTACAAACTCATGGAAATTAAATAAAGTGCTATTGGACCATGCCTGGATCAAAGAAGAAATAAAAAATAAATTAAAGACTTCCTAGAATTCAATGAAAATGAAGACACAACATATCCAAACTTATGGGACACTTTGAAAGCATTGCTAAGAGGAAAGTTCATTGCACTAAATATACACATGAAGAAACTGGAGATTAGTTACACTAGAGAACTAACAGCACAGCTGAAAGCTCTATAACACAAAGAAGCAAGCTCACCCAGCAGTAGTAGACTCCAGGAAATAGTCAAACTGAAGGCTGAATTCAATAAAGCAGAAGCTAGGAAAACAATACAAAGAATCAATGTAACAAAGAGTTGGTTCTTTGAGAAAATCAACAAGATAGTCAAACCTTTATCCAAACTCACAAAACAGCAGAATGCGGACATTCAAATTAAAAAATCAGAAATGAAAAGGGGGACATAACAACAGACACTGAGGAAATCCAGAGATTCATCAGGTCATACTTTGAAAACAAAATTAAAACATTTAAAGGAAATGGACGACTTCCTGGATAGATATCACTTGCCAAAATTAAATCAAGAACAGATAAGCAATTTAAATAGACCTATAATTCCTAAGGAAATAGAAGCATTCATCAAAATTCTCCCAACCAAAAACAGCCCAGGGCCAGATGGCTTCAGTGCAGAATTCTACCAGAAATTCAAATAACAGCTTATACCAATTATCCTCAAGGTATTCCATGCAATAGAAGCAAAAGGGTCGTTGACAAACTCTTTCTATGAGGCTTCAATAACATTAATACCCAAGCCACACAAAGACAAAGAAAGAGACCTTCAGACCAATTTCCCTCATGAATATTTATGCAAAACTGGTCAATCAAATACTGGCAAATCGGATCCAATAACACATCAGAAAACTCATCCACCATGATCACGTAGGCTTCATTCCAGGGATTCAGGGTTCGTTCAACATATGAAAATCTATCAATGTAATCTACCATATAAACAAGCTGAGGAACAAAAATCATATGATCATCTCACTAGATGCTGAAAAAGCATCTGAAAATATCCAACACCCCTTCATGGTAAAGGTCTTGGAGAGATCTGGGATAAGAGGAACATAACTAGACATGATAAAAGCTGTATACAGCTAACCAACAGCAAACATCAAACTAAATGGATAGAAACTCAAGGCGATTCTGCTAAAATCAGGAACAAGACAAGGCTGTCCCCTCTCCCTATACCTCTTCAATATTGTACTCAAATTTCTAGCTAGAGCAATAAGACAACTAAGGGAGATCAAGGGGATACAAATTGGAAAGGAAGAGGTCAAACTTTCATTATTTGCAGATGATATGATAGTTTATATTAGTGACCCAAAGTACTCTACCAGGGAACCCTTAAAGCTGATTAACACCTTCAGTAAAGTGGCAGGATATAAGATCAACTCAAGAAAATCAGTAGCCCTACTATATACAGAAGATAAGAGGACTGAGAAAGAAATCAGAGAAATATCACCCTTTACAATTGCCACACACAAGATAAAATACCTTGGGGTAAAACTAACCAAACAAGTGAAAGACCTGTATTGCAATAACTTTGAGAATTTAAAGAAAGAAATTAAAGAAGACACCAGAAAATGGAAAGATCTCACATTCTCTTGGATAGGTAGGATCAATATAGTAAAAATGGCAATCCTGCCAAAATCAATCTACAAACTCAATGCAATCCCCATCAAAATCCCAGCACAATTTTTTCACAGAACTTGAAAGAACAATTCTCAACTTTATATGGCAAAACAAAAGACCCAGGATAGCCAAGACAACCCTGCTCAACAAAGCAACATCTTGAGTCATACCATTCCTGACTTCAAGCTCTTTTATAGAGCTGTTGTCCTGAAAACAGCTTGGTATTGGCACAAAAATAGACAGGTAGACCAATGGAATTGAATTGAACACTCTGAGATTAACCCACAAACCTATGAACAGCTGATTTTAGACAAAGAAGCTAACATTATACAATGGAAAACAGATACAATCTTCAAAAAATGGTGCAGGCATAACTGGATATTGACATGTAGAAGACTGCAGATAGACCCATATCTATCACCATACACAAAGTTAAGTCTACAGATTCAATGCAATCTCTATCAAAATTCTGACACAATTCTTCAGGGACATGGAGAGAACAATAATCAACTTTATATGGAAAAACAAAAGGCCCAGGATAGCCAAAACAAACCTATACAATAAAGTAACTTCAGGAGGCATCACAGTACCTGACTTCAAGCTCTTTTATAGAGATGTTGTCCTGGAAACAGCTTGGTATTGGCACAAAAATAGGCACGTAGACCAATGCAACAGAATTGAAAATCCTGATTTTAACCCACACACCTATGAACATTTGATTTTTGACAAAGAAGCTAAAACAATACAATGGAAAAAAGAAAGCATCTTCAACAAATGGGGCTGGCATAACTGGGTACTGGTATGCAGAAGACTGCAGATAGATCCATGTTTATCACCTTGTACAAAACTTAACAAAGATCTCAACATAAATCCAGCCACACTGAACTTTTAGAAGAGAAAGTGGGAGATACTCTTCAATGAGTTCATACAGGAGAACACTTTCTGAACATAACACCAGTGGCACAAACACTGAGATTGACAATTAACAAATGGGACCTCCTGAAACTAAAAGCTTCTGTAAGGCAAAGGACACAGTCAAAAAGACAAAAAGGCAGTCCACAGAATGGGAAAAGATATTCACTAACCCTGCATCTGACAGAGGGCTGATCTCCAAAATTTACAAAGAACTCAAGAAGCAAGTCTCCAAAACACCAAAGGATCCAATTAAAAGGTGGGGTACAGAACTAAATAGGGAATTCTCAATAGAGGAGTCCAAAATAACCAAAAGACACTTAAGAAAGTGCTCAGCATCCTTAGCCATCAGGGAAATGCAAATCAAAACACCTTTGAGATACCATCTTACTCCTGTCAGAATGGCTAAAATCAAAAACACCGAAGACAAATTTATGCTGGAGAGGATGTGGAGAGAGGGGAACACTCCTCCACTGCTGGTGGGAGTGCCAAATCATACAGCCACTTTGGAAATCAGTATGGAGATACCTCAGGAAAATGGGATTCAATCTACCACAAGACCCAGCAATTCCACTCTTAGGCATATATCCAAAAGAGGCAAATTCATACAACAAGGGCATCTGCTGAACTATATTCAAAGCAGCATTATTTGTAATAGCCAGAACCTGAGAGCAACATAGATGCCCCTCAACTGAAGAGTGGATAGAGAAAATGTGGTACATTTACACAATGGAGTATTACTCAGCAGAAAAAAAAACAATGGAATCTTGAAATTCGCAGGTCAATAGATAGCACTGGAAGAAACCATCCTGAGTGAGGTAACCCAGTCACAAAAAGACAAACATGGTATGTACTCACTCATATATGGATTTTAGACATGGATCAGGATAGTGCCCGTCTGCACTTCCACTGACAGAGAGTCTGGGAAACAGGAAAGAACCTAAAAGATATGCATGGTACCCAAGAGAAGAGGAATGAGGCAAGATCCTTTGAAGAGATGGAGAACACGGCGAGGGGTGGGGTAGGAGTGGGAGCTGGGAAGGAGAAAGGGGCAGAAGAGGAAGACATAGTAGATCATGGGGGAACAGGAAGGTTGAGTGGGGGGGTAGAATAGAGGGAATCATAGGTTAAAAGACAGATCAGGCCCCAATGTGACCTCCAGTGATATAAAGGGATGACATCCACTCGCAAGCTAAGCAATAGTGGAGACACCACCTGGAATGCCCTTTCTTGATAATGAACTTGATGTCTATAACCATCCTGGAGCCTTCATCCAGTGACTGATGGAAGCAGAGGCAAACACCCACAGTTAAACACTGAACTGAACCCAAGGAACCCAGTGACAGACAGAGAGGAGCGATGAGAAAATTGGCAAAGAATGGGCTGGCAAAACCAGCAGAGACAGGCAATCTGAATAGGGGAGAGCTCTTGGACCCCAGACCGACAGCTGGGAGGCCAGCATGGGACTGATCTGGACCCCCGAATGTGAGTGCCAGTGAGGGGGCCTGGGCAACCTATGAGGCCTTGAGCAGTGGATCAGTGTTTATCCCTGGAATACAAACAGACATCATGTGTCCATAGCACAAAGAGGGATGCTCTTTCAGCCTGGACTCTTAGGGCAGTGCCTGGACCCTATCATGAGTGAAATGACAGACTTCAGATATCCCCTATGTGGAAGGAATTGGTAATAGGGTGGGAGGCTGGGGGGCGGGGAATGATGGGCAGGTGCAGGAGGAGCTGAGAGAGAGGGAACTGGGATTGACATGTAAAACAAGCTATTTAAAATTAAAATAATAAAAAAGACCTCAAAGTCCACACTTCCCCCACCAAAACCACACCTATTCCAACAAAGCCACACCTCTTAATATTGCCACTATCTATAAGTCAGGCATTCAAACACATGCGTCTATGAGAGCCATACCTATTCAAAACACCAAAAGAGGGGACAGAAAGTACCATAATACTAAGAAGTTTGCTGTGAAATTGTCTTTCCTAGAAATGGTTGCATAAACAAGACCAGAATGATGGCAATATTGGTGGGCATGCTAATACAGAAGGGAGAAATTTCAGGGTTACACCCCTAGACAAAAAATGGTAGCAACTATTGTCTTCTTAGTGGGGGAAAGGTAGATTTCCCAGTGTTAATCCAAAAGTGGCCAACTCTTGTTTTAGTTGGGAGTTTCTATTAATGTAAAGAGGCAACATGGCCAAGGCAACTCTTATATAGGAAAAAAAACTAACTGAGAATGCCCTATAGTTCACAGGTACAGTTAATTGTCATCACGGCAGGAATCATTGTCCCATGCAGGCAGACATGGTTCTGGAGAAGGAGATGAGAGTTTTGCATCAGGATCATCAGGGAACATAAAGGGAGAATAACACTGGGTCTGGCTTGAACTTCTAAAACCTCAAACGCTGACCCCCAGTTGCACGTTTCTTCCAATAAGATCATGCCTACTCCAGTAAGTGGCACTCTGAATAGTGCCACTCCCTATGAGCTATAAGGGATCATTTTCATTAAAACCACCACATTATATTCCCTGGCCTCCATAGACATGTGGCCACATCCATCATTATGCAGAAAAGCATCCAGTTCGACTTCAAAAGTCTCAAAGTCTATCAGTAAGAACCCTGTTTAAAAGTACAAAGCTCAAAAGTCTCTCCTGAAACTCAGGCTCTTAACTATAATCCCTTGTAAAACCAAAATAAAAAAGGAGATCACATAGTTCCAACAGATAACGGCATATAACATACATTACTGTTCCCAAATGGAGGGCAAGAGTAATAGTAAGGAAATACTTTGTCAAAACAAGACCAAAACCCAGCTGAACAAACGCTAAGCTGTGCATCTCCATGTCTGATGTCAAACAGCTCATCGGATCTCCACATTCTTTCAGCTTTTTTGACTATAACATCTTTCTTTCCCTTGGGCTGATTCTATTCCCTGTTAGCAGCTTTCCTTGGCAGATATCCCACAGCTCTGGCATCTCCAATATCTTAGGGTCTCCAAGGCCATCCAGAGTTAATACACTCCATATATACAAACAGTGTCCTCTCTAGGTCTCTGTTCAGGGAGATCCCTGACACATGCCTGGTCTCAGCTTCTTACCTCATTCATGAGGGAGATTCCATAACCCTTTCATTGTATCCTTGACTCTAAAGCCAGAACCACATGGTCAAAGATGCCAAATTCTGATATTTGCTGAGGTTCGAATATGGTCCCCTTGTTCAATTATATGTATCTTCACCAGATTTCTGTTTTATATAGTTTTCTTTGCTGCCTAAACTTGGTCCATTTTTAATCACATTGCCCTGAAACCACATACACACAAACAAGAAAAATTCTGAATGCACTATAAACTTTTGTTGAAAGAGAGAGAGCAAGATCTAGATAGAGAGACAGAGAGAGAGAAAGAGACTGGTGGTATCCATCTAGTTAGCCCATCAAACAGGCTTACTTTTCAGATGACTCTTTATTATTCTTTTAAATTTTTATCTTTTATTAAAAATAGATGTTTTTCAGGGGAAGGGAGAGGGAGATGGGATTGACATGTGAAACAAGCTTGTTTCTAACTTAAATTTTAAATTTTAAAAAAGGAAGAGGAAAAAACAACAGCAAAAAACAAACAAACAAAAAAGAAATCTTTATCACTTAAATATAAATGGAAGGTCTAATTTTATTGCCACTCATAATAAACAGTTTTCAGTGATAATAAAAATATAGATTTTTTCATATACTATTTTCTCATGGTTTCTCCTCCTTCTATTCCTTCCAATTCCTCCCCAGTTTCCCTCTCATCTGAATTCACCCGTTTTCTGCCTCACATTAGAAAACTGGCTTCTAAAGAATTATAATAAAATAAAATATATATAATATAATGATTAAAGAAAAACCACACAACAGAATTGAACAAGCAGAAGGAAAATACACTAAGAGATAACACAAGAAACCACTCAAGAATTCCATAAAAACATTAAACTAGAAACCATATTATATACACAAGGACCTGGTACAAACCTGTGCAGGCTTTGTGCATACTACCTCAGTCTCTGTGAGTTGATACATGCACTGATTATGGTGATTTAGAGGGTACAGTTGCTTCTTTAATATTTCATTCTGAATTCATTTAGAGTAGCACAAAGTTGGAAAATAATGTATTTGTATAGCCTCTACCTCTGCTGACATACCACATTTACACAATATAATATAGTATATTATCAAAACTGCAAAGTTGTGTCTGAAAAAATGGGACCATTAAAAGCATTGGCTGCTCTTCCAGAATCCCCATATTCAATTTTCATCATCCATGTGATGGTTAAAAGCAGCTGTTACTCCAGTTCCAAAGTATCCAGCATGTAGATCCTCTTATGTCCTCTATGAACACAAGACATGCATACACACAGGAAAAACACTCGTTTGCATCAAAGATAAAAGAAACCAATTTTAGAACTGGTAAGTTGGCCGGGTGTTGGTGGTGCATGCCTTTAATCCCAGCACTTGGGAGGCAGAGGCAGGCAGATCTCTGTGAGTTCGAGGCAGGGCTGGACCGACAGCCTCCAAAACAATACAGAGAAACTCTGTCTCCTAAAACCAAAACAACAAAAACAAAAAACAAAAACCAAAACAAAACAAAACTGGGAAGTTGATGTTGTTGAAACCCAACTCTCTCAGGTATAGATGTTCATTCAGATCTCATCACTTTTGGACACCTCATAGGTTATATACAAGGTTCTGGTTTCCCCTGAGGCTAGATGTTAGAACATGTGTTGGTCTGTGTGGGTCCTGTGTCCATATAGGAATCAATGAGATCTGAATAAGGTCAGGATTACTCCTTTACAACAACTCTCTAACAAACCCCTAGAGGCCATCTGAGAACCAATTACCTAAAAGCACATCCCCAAATCCCTAAGGACCTCCATTAGACTTCACCTCTTAAAAGTAACTCGGAACCCCTCCCCTCAACTATCAAGCACTGGATAGGCCATGGTTACAGACATCTAACAGCACAGTATTATTTCCATGACCCCCTTCTAAATAAAATCACTGATTTTAGAATGGCAAATAGCCAAATGTAACTACAATGTGAAGAACAATAAAGGGAAATCATAGGTGCAAAGACCTGTACTCTGAGCACCCACACTATTAAAAAGGTAACAAATTTCACAAAGTATAGACATTAAAAAGGAAAGTGTGTCACTCTCTGGGAACCCATATACCACTCTGCCCAGGGAAGCATGTAATCTAACAGTAGATCTTCACTTCTCCTGATCCTCCAAATCCAACCCACCTCAGTATGATCCACAGCTATGCAGAACAAACTCCTTCATGAACACTGATGGAAAGATACTCAATAAAATCCTGACAAACTGAATCCAAGAACACATCAAAATGATCATCCACCATGATCCAGTAGGCTTCATCCCAGACATGCAGAGATGGCTCAACATACAAAAATCAAAAATTTAATCCACAATATTAGTAAAATGAAAAATAAAAAAGACATTATTACCTCAATAGATACCAAAAAGAGTTTTGACAAAATCTGACACCCTTTCATGATAAAAATGGTAGAGAGATTAGAGATACAAGAGATATACCTAAACATAATGAAAGCAATTTACAACAAGTCTATAACCAACATCAAATTAAATGGAGAGAAATTCAAAGCAGTTCCACTAAAATCAGGAACAAGGTAACTAGTCAATATAGTACTTGAAGTTTTAGATATAGCAATGAGACAATAAAGGAGATTAAGGGGATACAAATTGGAAAGGAAGAAGTCACAGTATCCCTATTTGCAGATGATATGATAGTATACATAAATGACCCTAAAAAACCCACCAGGGAACTCCTATAGCTGATACACACTTTCAGCAACATGGCTGGATAAAAGATTAACTCACAAAAAACAGGAGTTCTTTATACAAATGACAGACTGAGAAAGAAATCAGGAAAACAGCACACTCTACAATATCTCAAATAACATAAAGTCTCTTGGGGTAATTCTAACCAAGCAAGTGAAAGACTGATATGACAAAAACCTCAAGTCTCCGAAGAAAGAAATTGGAGAAGATATCAAATGATGGAAAGATCTCCCACGCTCATGGATTGACAAGATTAACAGTAAAACATTCCATTTTATCAAAAGCAATCTAGAGATTCAATGCAATCTCCATTAAATTCCTACCACAATTCTTTTTTATGTCCAGAATTCAGAGATTTATTGAGATTTAAATAAAAACATGCATGCTTCAAATGTCAATCCCAGCTCCCCTCCCCTTGTCCCTCCACCAGGCTCACTCCCACCCCCCACACCCAGCCCAGTCCCCATATCATTCCCTAGGGAGGTTGAGGCCCTCCTTGTGGGGATCTCCAGAGTCTATCATTTCATCCAGGGCAGGACCTAGGCCCCTGTCCCATGTGACCATCCCTCTATGTGAGCATCCCCATGTGAGCATCACTCCATGTGGAATGGGCTCCCAAAGTTCATTTGTATGTCATTGTGAACATGAGTCTACCACCCAAAGCCCCAGAGATTTTTGAGGCCTCCTCACTGACACTACATTCATGGAGTCTGGATCAGTCCCCTGTTGGCCTCTTAACAATCAGTCTGGAGATCAAGAGCTCCCCCTTGTCTAACCAGCTGTCTTTGTGGGTTTCACCAGCAGGGTCTTGACCCCTTTGCTCATCACTCCTCCATCTCTATCACTGCCTACCTCAATTCTTTACAGACCTAGAAAGAACAATATTCAACTTCATATGGAAAAACAAAAACCCAGGATAGCTAAAACAATCCTGTACAATAATATGACATACAGAGAGGGAATCAAGCTCCCTGGAGAGTGAAGTGGGGTTGGGTGGGGGACTAGGAGGACTTGTGGGGGGAGGGGAGAGAAAGTGAGCTGGGATTCACGTGAGAATCAGGCTTTTTTATAATTTAAATGAAAAGGTTTATAAAAAAGGACTTCCAGAGGTATCACCATACCTTATTTCAAACTGTTCTACAGAACAATAGCAATAAAAAACCCTGCATAGTTTACTCAAAGTAAGCTGACACACCTATGGACAGTTGGCAAAGATTATACAATGGGAAAAATAAAGCATCTTCAGCAAATAGTGCTGGCCTAACTGAATATCTGCGTGTAGAAGAATGTAAATAGATCCATATCTATCACCCTGTGCAAAAACAAAGTCCAAGTGAATCAAAGACCTCAACATGAAACCAGATACACTGAACCAGACAGAAGAGAAAGTCGGGAATAACCTTGAACTCACTGGTACAGGATCTATAGCACATGCAATAAGACCAAAAATTGACAAATGGTACCTCATAAAACTGAAACCTTCTTTTTTTTCTTTTTTATCATTTTTTATTTTAATTTTAAATAGCTTGTTTTACATGTCAATTCCAGTTCCCTCTCCCTCCCCTCCTCCCGCACTCGCCTTCCTCCCCACCCTCCTACCCTATTGCCAAATCCTTCCACATAGGGGATGTCTAGAGTCTGTCATTTCGCTCTGGGTAGGGTCCAGGCACTCCCCTAAGAGTCTAGGCTGAGAGAGCATCCCTCATTGTGCTATGGGCACATGATGACTGTTTGTATTCCAGGGATAGACACTGATCCACAGCTCAGGGCCCCATAGGTTGCCCAGGCCTTCCCGCTGACACTCACATTCTGGGAGTCCAGATCAGTCCCATGCTGGCCTCCCCGCTGTCGGTCTGGAATCCAAGAGCTCGCTCCTGTTCAGATCAGCTGTCTCTGCTTGTTTTGCCAGCCCATTCTTTGCCAATTTTCTCATCGCTCCTCTCTGTCTGTCACTGGGTTCCTTGGGTTCAGTTCAGTGCTTAATCGTGTGTTTGCCTCTGCTTCCATTAATCACTGGATGAAGGCTCCAAGATAGTTATAGACATCAAGTTCATTATCAAGAATGGGCATTCGAGGTGGTCTCTCCACTATTGCTTAGCTTGCCAATTGGTGTTATCCCTTTATCACTCGAGGCCACTCTGGAGCCTGATCTGTTTTCTAACCTATAATTCCCTCTTCCCCCTATGCTACCCCCACCCATTCAACTTCCTGTTACCCCATGACCTACTCTCTCTTCCTCTTCTCCCCCTCTCTTCTTCCCAGCTCCCACTCCCCCCAGTCCCTCGCCGTGTTACCCATCCATTCAGAGGATCTTGTCACAATCCTCTTCTCTTGGGTTCTATGCATATATTCTTATCTTTTAGGTTCTTTCCTGTTTCCTAGACTCTCTATCAGTGGAAGTGCAGACTGGCACTATCCTGTTCCAAGTCTAAAATCCATATATGAGTGAGTATATACCATGTTTGTCTTTTTGCGACTGGGTTACATCACTCAGGATGGTTTCTTACAGTGCTATCCATTTACCAGCAAATTTCAAGATTCCATTGTTTTTTCTGCTGAGTAATACTCCATTGTGTAAATGTACCAGTTTTTCTCTATCCACTCTTCAGTTGAGGGGCATCTAGGTTGCTTCCAGGTTCTGACTATTACAAATAATTTGTTTATAAGACAATTTCTATGAACTATTCTAGTTGGCTTTTGCTGATTTTTTGCACATAAATATTTTACATGATCATTGTGTGGCTGAATTTTAATCTAGCATCTTACTGTTTTGACTTATCCAACCTGCTTTGGTTTTTAAATTAAATTAGATGTGTGTGTATCTCCTTCCACTCTGGGGTCTAGGGACTGGATTCAGGTAGTCAGGTTTTGGTAGCAAATGCTTTTTGTCTACTGAGTCCTCTTACCAGACCTTTGTGGGTTTTTGTTGTTGTTGTTTGCTTGCTTGTGTGTTTCTCATTTTTGTTTCCCGTGTTAAATAAATTACACCATTACTTTCTATTATTCAGTTTTATATATTATCTGGTTTTATATACATTAATGACCTATCACTTTTTAAAGTAGTTGCTATAGAGTTTACAGTCTGTGTCTCTTATCACAGTCTCCCATGAAATAAAGTTGTACATTACATATACATAAAAAAAATAATGCTACTATGAACATAGTGGAGCAGATGCCCTTGTTGTATGAATTTGACTCTTTTGGATATATGCCTAAGAGTGGAATTGCTGGGTCTAGTGGTAGATTAATTCCCATTTTCCTGAGGAATCTCCATACTGATTTCCAAAAAGGCTGTACGAGTTGGCACTCCGAACAGCTTAGGAGTAGTGTTCCCCTCTCTCCACATCCTCTCCAGCATAAATTGTCTTTGGTGTTTTTTATTTTAGCCATTCTGACAGGAGTAAGATGGTATCTCAGAGTAATTTTGATTTGCATTTCCCTGATGGCTAAGGATGCTGAGCGCTTTCTTAAGTGTCTGTTGGCCATTTTGGACTCCTCTATTGAGAATTCTCTATTTAGTTCTGTACCCCACCTTTTTTTCTTTTATTTTCCAGTTTATATTTAGATAAGAAACAAGGTTTCTTCACAAGTCAGTTTCAGGTCCCTCTCCCATTCCCTCCCTTCCTCCCGTGCCCTCCTCCCCCAATCCCCCACCCCCGTTATCCCCTCATTCCCCCAGGGAGGTTGAGGCCCTCCATGGGGATGTCCATAGTCTGTCATTTCATAGAGGGCAGGGCCTAGACCCTTCCCCAAGTGTTCAGGGTGAGAGTGCATCTCACATTGTTCTATGGGAGTCCAAAGTCCGTGTGTATATTTGGGATGGGTACTGATCTGCTGCCCAGGGTTCAATAGATTCCCTAGGCCTCCTTACTGACACCCAGATTCAGGGGGTCTTGATCAGTCCCATGCTGGATTCCCAGGCTGATGCCTGGGATTCAAGAGTTAACCTTTGTCTGGTCAGCTGATTCTGGGGGTTAAACCAGCCCAGTCTTAATCCCTTTGATCATGAGTCCTCCCTCTCTGTTACTGGCTTTCTTGAGATCAGCTCAGTACTTAACCAAGGGAGTCTGCCTCTTCTTCGATCAGCCACTAAATGAAGTTTCTATTTCCCAGACTCTCTGGCCATAGGATTGTAGGCTGGCACTCCCCAGATCTATGTCTAAAATCCATGTATGAGAGAGTACATGCCATGTTTCTCTTTTTGTGACTGGTTTACCTCACTCAGGATGGTTTCTTCTAGTGTCATCCATTTGCCTGTTCTGGCTATTACAAATAAAGCTGCTATGAACATAGTGGAACAGACATCTTCGTTGTGTGAATGGGCATCTTTTGAATATATGCCTAAGAGTGGAGTTGCTGGGTCATGTGGTAGGTTTATTCCCATTTTTCTGAGGAATCTCCATACTGATTTCCAAAGTGGCTGAACCAGTTGGCACTCCCACCAGCAATGGAGGAGTGTCCCCCTTTCACCACATCCAATCCAGCATAAATTGTCATTTGTGTTTTTGATTTTAACCATTCTGACAGGAGTGAGATGGTATCTCAGAGTTGTTTTGATTTGCATTTCCCTGATGGCTAAGGATGTTGTGCACTTTCTCAAGTGCCTCTCAGCCATTTTAGACTCCTCTATTGAAAACTCTCTATTTAGTTCTGCAGCCCACTTTTTAATAGGTTCCTTTGGTGTTTTGGAGACTTGCTTCTTGAGTTCTTTGTAAATTTTGGAGATCAACCCTCTGTCAGATGTGGGATTAGTGAATATTTTTCCCATTCTGTGGGCTGCCTTTTTGTCTTGCTGACTGTGTCCTTTGCCTTACAGAAGCTTCTCAGTTTCAGTAGGTCCCATTTATTAATTGTTGATCTCACTGTCTGTGCTACTGGTGTTATGTTCAGGAAGCTGTCTCCTGTACCAATTCGTTCAAGGGTACCACCCACTTTCTCTTCTAAGAGGTTCAGTGTGGCTGGATTTATGTTGAGGCCTTTGATCCATTTGGACTTAAGTTTTGTGCATGGAAATAAACATGGATCGATCCGCATTCTTCTACATGCCAGTCTCCAATTATGCCAGCACCATTTGTTGAAGATGCTTTCTTTATTCCATTGTATATTTTCAGCTTCTTTGTCAAAGATCAGATGTTCGTACTTGTGTGGGTTAATACCCGGGTTTTCAATTCGATTCCATTTGTCTACCTGTCTATTTTTGTGCCAATACCAAGCTGTTTTCAGGACTATAGCTCTGTAATAGAGCTTGAGGTCAGGGATGGTGATGCCTCCGGATGTTGCCTTGTTGAACAGGGTTGTTTTGGCTATCCTGGGTCTTTTGTTTTTCCATACAAAATTGATTATTGTTCTTTCAAGGTCTGTGAAGTATTGTGCTGGGATTTTAATGGGGATTGCATTGAATCTGTAGATTGCTTTTGGCAGGATTGCCATTTTTACTACATTGATCCTACCTATCCAAGAGCATGGGAGATCTTTCCATTTTCTGAGGGCTTCTTTAATTTCTTTCTTTAAAGATTCAAAGTTCTTACAATACAGGTCTTTCACTTGTTTGGTTAGCGTTACCCCAAGGTATTTTATGTTGTTTGTGGCAATTGTAAAGGGTGATGTTTCTCTGATTTCTCTTTCAGCCCTTTTATCATCTGTATATAGTAGGGCTACTGATTTTCTTGAGTTGATCTTGTAGCCTGCCACTTTGCTGAAGGTGTTAATCAGCTGTAAGAGTTCCCTGGTAGAGTTCTTTGGGTCATTGATGTAAACTATCATATCGTCTGCAAACAGTGAAAGTTTGACCTCTTCCTTCCCAATTTGTATCCCCTTGATCCCCCTTTGTTGTCGTATGGCAATAGCTAGAACTTCAAGTACCATGTTGAAAAGGTATGGAGAGAGTGGACAGCCTTGTTTTGTTCCTGATTTTAGAGGAATTGCGTTGAGTTTCTGTCCATTTAGTTTGATGTTGGCTGTTGGTTTACTGTATATAGCTTTTATTATGTTTAAGTATGTCCCTGTTATCCCAGATCTCTCCAAGACCTTTATCATGAAGGGGTGTTGGATTTTGTCAAAGGCTTTTTCAGCATCTAGTGAGATGATCATATGATTTTTGTTTTTCAGCTTGTTTATATGGTGGATTACGTTGATGGATTTTCGTATGTTGAACCATCCCTGCATCCCTGGGATGAAACCTATTTGATCGTGGTGAATGATTGTTTTGATGTGTTCTTGGATCCGATTTGCCAGTATTTTATTGAGTATTTTTGCATCAATGTTCATGAGGGATATTGGTCTGAAGTTCTCTTTCTTAGTTGTATCTTTGTGTGGCTTGGGGATCAGGGTTATTGAAGCCTCATAGAAAGAGTTTGGCAAAGACCCTTCTGCTTCTATTGTGTGGAACACTTTGAGAAGAATTGGTATAAGCTGTTCTTTGAATTTCTGGTAGAATTCTGCATTGAGGCCATCTGGGCCTGGACTTTTTTTGGCTGGGAGACTTTTGATGACAGCTTCTATTTCCATAGGGGTTATAGGTCTATTTAAATTGGGTCCATTTGATTGAAAAAATTTTTCCCAACCTTTAACTCTCAGGTAATGTCTGTCTTTGAGGGTGAGGTGTGTTTCTTGTATGCAGCAGAAGGAAGGGTTCTGTCTTCGAATCCATTCTGCTAGTCTGTGTCTTTTTATGGGTGAGTTAAGGCCATTAATATTGAGGGATATTAATGACCATTGATTGCTCATGCTTCTCCGATTTGCGATGGTTGTTGTTGGTGGAATTATGTGTGGAATTTCACCCCTTTGTTCTTTTGGCTGTTGGTAGAGAGGGATTCTCTAATGCTTATGTTTTTCTGGTTGTAGTTAGCTTCCTTGGGTTGGAGTTTCCCTTCCAAAATTTTCTGTAGGGCTGGGTTAGTGGACACATATTGCTTGAATCTAGTTTTGTCATGGAATATCTTGTTTTCTCCGTGTATAGTGATTGAGAGTTTTGCCGGGTATAGTAGTCTGGGCTGGCATCCATGGTCTCTTAATGTTGGTAGAATATCTATCCAGGACCTTCTGGCTTTCAGAGTTTCCATGGAGAAATCAGGTGTAATTCTGATAGGTCTGCCTTTATATGTTACTTGACCTTTTTCCTTAGCTGCTCTTAATATCCTTTCTTTATTCTGTATGTTTGGGGTCTTGATTATTATGTGGCGAGGGGATTTTTTTTGTGGTCCACTCTATTTGGTGTTCTGTAGGCTTCTTGTACCTTCATTGGCATGTCTTTCTTAAGGTTGGGAAAGTTTTCTTCTATGATTTTGTTGAATATGCCTTCTGCCCCTTTCAGGTGGATTTCTTCTCCTTCTTCTATACCTACTATTCTTAGGTTTGGTCTTTTCATGGTGTCCCATATTTCCTGGATGTTTTGTGTTAAGGATTTGTTGGATTTAAGGTTTTCTTTGGTTGATAAATCCATTTCTCCTAGTGTATCTTCAACACTTGAGATTCTCTCTTCCATCTCTTCTATTCTGTTGGTAATGCTTGTATTGGTAGTGCCTGACTGTTTGTCCAGCTTTTCTATTTTCTGCCTTTCTTCAGATTGTGTTTTTTTTAATGTCTCTATTTCAATTTTCAGCCCTTGCAGTGTTTGCATTGCTTCTTGCAACTTTCTGTTTATTTTTTCGTCCATTGAGTTCTTGGTAAATTTTGGAGATTAGCCCTCTGTTAGATGTAGGGTTAGTGAATATCTTTTCCCATACTGTGGACTGACTGCCTTTTTGTCTTGTTGACTGTGTCCTTTGCCTTACAGAAGCTTTTTAGTTTCAGGAGGTCTCATTTGTTAATTGTCGATCTCAGTGTCTGTGCCTCTGGTGTTATGTTTAGGAAGTGGTATCCTGTACCAACTCGTTGAAGAGTATCTCCCACTTTCTCTTCTAAAAGTTTCAGTGTGGCTGGATTTCTGTTGAGATCTTTGATCCATTTGGATTTAATTTTTGTACAAGGCAATAAACATGGATCTATCTGCAGTCTTCTGCATACCAGTACTCAGTAATGCGAGCACCATTTGTTGAAGATGCTTTCTTTTTTCCATTGTATAGATTTAGCTTCTTTGTCAAAAATCAAGTGTTCATAGGTGTGTGGGTTAAAATTAGGGCTTTCGATTCTGTTCCATTGGTCTACCTGCCTATTTTTGTGCCAATACCAAGCTGTTTTCAGGACTATAGCTCTATAATAGAGCTTGAAGTCAGGTATGGTGATGCCTCCTGAAGTTCCTTTATTGTATAGGGATGTTTTGGCTATCCTGGGCCTTTTGTTTTTCCATATAAAGTTGATTAATGTTCTTTCCAGGTCCTTGAAGAATTGTGATGGAATTTTCATAGGGATTACATTGAATCTCTAGACTGCTTTTGGCAAGATTGCCATTTTTATTATGTTGATCCTACCAATCCAAGAGCATGGGAGATCTTTCCATTTTCTGGTATCTTCTTTGATTTCTTTGTTTAAAGACGCAAGTTCTTGATATACAGGTCTTTCACTTCCTTGGTTAACATTATCCCCAGATGTTGGATGCTGTTTTTGGCTATTGTAAAGGGTCATGTTTCTCTGATTTCTTTCTCAGTCACTTCATGATCTGTATATAATAGGTCCACTGATTTTTTTGAGTTTACCTTGTATCCTGCCACATTGCTGAAGGTGTTTATCAGCTCTAGGAGTAACCTTGTGGGGTTTTTTGGGTCACTTATGTAAACTATCATATCATCTGCAAATAGTGAAAATTTGACTTCTTCTTTTCCTATTTGTTTTCACTTTATCTCCTTTTGTTGTCTTATTGCTGTAGCTAGAACTTCAAGTACAATATTGAAGAAATATGGAGAGAGTGGATAGCCTTGTCTTGGTCCTGATTTTAGAGGAATTGCTTTGAATTTCTCTGCATTTAGTTTGATGTTAGCTGTTGGTTTACTGTATATTGCTTTTATTATATTCAGGTATGTTCCTGTTATCCCTGATCTCTCTAGGACCTTTATCATGAATGGGTGCTGGATTTTGTCAAAAGCTTATTCAGCATCTAGTGAGATGATCATGTGGTTTTTCTTTCGCAGTTTGTTAATATGGTGGATTACATTGATAGATTTTCTAATGTTGAACCATCTCTGCATTCCTGTGATGATTTTTCTGATGTGTTCTTCAATCCGGTTTGCGAGTATTTTATTGAGTATTTTTGCATCGGTGATCATGAGGGAAATTGGTGTATAGTTCTCTTTCTTAGTTGTTTCTTTGTGTGGCTTGGGTATCAATGTAATTGTAGCCTCGTAGAAAGAGTTTGGCAGTGAGCCTCCTGCTTCTATTGTGTGGAATACTTTGAGGAGTATTAGAATTAGCTCTTCTTTGAATTTCTTGTAGAATTCTGCACTGAAGCCATCTGGGCCTGGGCTTTTTTTGTTTGGGAGACTTTGGATGACTGCTTCTATTTCATTAGGAGTTATAGGTCTGTTTAGATTGTTTATCTGTTCTTGATTTAGTTTTGGCAAGTGATATCTATCCAGGAAATTGTCCATTTCCTGTAAATTTTCAAATTTTGTGGAGTACAGAATTTCAAAGTATGCCCTGATGATTCTCTGGATTTCCTGAGAGTCCGTTGTTATGTCCCCTTTTTCATTCCTGATTTTGTTAATCAGCATGCTCTCTCTCTGTCTTTTGGTTAGTTTGAACAGAGGTTTGTCTATTTTGTTGATTTTCTCAAAGAACCAACTCTTTGTTTCATTGATATTTCTCAGTGTTTTCCTGGTTTCTATGTGATTGATTTCAGCCCTCAATTTGATTATTTCCAGGCATCTGCTCCTCCTGGGTGAGTTTGCTTCTTTTTGTTCTGGAACATTCAGCTGTGCTATTAATTCTCTAGTATGACTGTTCTCCAGTTTTTTCACGTGGGCACTTAGTGCTATAAACTTTCCTATCAGCACTGCTTTCAAAGTGTCCCATAAGTTTGTGTATGTTGTGTCTTCATTCTCATTGAAATCGAGGAAGTCTTTAATTTCTTTTTTATTCCTTCCTTTACCAAGGGATGTTGCAATTGTGCATTGTTCAATCTCCATGAGTTTGTAGGGTTTCTGCGATTTGTGTTATTGTTGAATTCTAATGATAATGCATGATGGTCTGATAAGATACAGGGGGTTATTCCAAGTTTTTTGTATCTGTGGAGATTTGCTATGTTTCCTATTATGTGGTCAATTTTAGAGAAGGTTCCATGTGGTGCCGAGAAGAAGGTATATCCCTTTGTATTTGGGTGGAATGTTCTATAGATGTCTGTTAAACCCAGTTGGGTCATAACTTCTATTAGTTCTTTTGCTTCTTTGTTAAGTTTCTGTCTGGAGTTCCAGTCTAGTGGCGAGAGCGGAGTGTTGAAGTCTCCTACTATTAGTGTGTGAGATTTTATGTGCATTTTGAGCTTTTGTAATGTTTCTTTCATGAATGTAGTTGTCTTTGTATTTGGGGCGTAGATGTTTAAAATTGAGACTTCATCTTGGTGTACTTTTCCTTTGATGAATATGAAGTTTCCTTCTTCATCTCTTTTGATTGATTTTAATTTGAAGTCTAATTTGTTAGATATTAGGATTGCTACACCTGCTTGTTTCTTGGGACTGTTTGATTGGAAGATCTTTTCCCAACCCTTTACTCTGAAATAATGTCTGTCTTTGATGTTGAGATGTGTTTCTTGTATGCAGCAGAAGGAAGGGTTCTGCCTTCGTATCCATTCTGCTAGTCTGTGTCTTTTTATGCACAAGTTGAGGCTTTTGACATTGAGGGATATTAATGACCATTGTTTGATGATTCTTTTTTGTGCTTGATTTATTGTTAGTGAAGTTATTTTGTGTAGTTTCTCCTCACTTTTACCTTTGGTGTTTGGTAAAGTAGGATTATATATTGCCTGTCTCTTTGTGAATGTAGTTATCTTCCTTGGATCTAGGTTTTCCTTCTATCACTTTCTGTAGAGCTGGATTCATTGATACGTATTGTTTAAATCTGGCTTTGTCATGGAATATTTTGTTTTCTCCATCTATGGTAATTGAGAGCTTTGCTGGATATAGTAGTGTGGGTTGGCATCCTTGTTCCCTTAGCGTTTGTAGGTCATCTGTCCAAGATCTACGCTTTCATCGTTTCCATTGAGAAGTCAGGTGTAATTCGGATAGGTCTGCCTTTGTATGTTACTTGGCCTTTTTCTTTAGCTGCTCTTAATATTTTCTCTTTACTCTGTAGGTTTGATGTTTTGATTATTATATGGCGAGGTGACTTCTTTTTCTGGTCCAGCCTATTTGGTGTTCTGTATGATTCTTGTATTTTCATAGGCATATCTTTCTTTAGGTTAGGGAAGTTTTCTTCTATGATTTTGTTGAATATGTTTTCTGTACCTTTGAGTTGTATTTCTTCACCTTCTTCTATACCTATTATTCTCAGGTTTGGCTTCTTCACGGTGTCCCATATTTCCTGGATATTTTGTGTTAAGGATTTGTTGGTTTTGAGATTTTCTTTTGTTGACGACTCTATATCCTCTAATTAGTCTTCAACACCTGAGATTCTCTCTTCTATCTCTTGTATTCTATTGGTGATACTTGCATCTGTAGTTCCTGCTTGTTTACCCAGCTTTTCTATTTCCAGCATCCCTTCATTCTTTGTTTTCTTTATCGTTTCTATTTCAGCTTTCAATCCTTCAACTGTTTATGTTGTTTCCTTCATTTGTTTGGTTGGTTTTTCTTGGTGCTTTTTAGAGTCTTTGAGATATTTGTTTATTTCTTGAATTTTCCCCCATTTCATGGATTTTTTGTTTGTTTTTTCTTCTATTTCTTTAAGGGATTTCCTCGTTTCTTCTTTGAGGGTCTCCATCATCTTCATGAAATAATTTTTAAGTTCTGTCTCCTCTTCTTCGTCTATGTACTGCTTTTCGGGTCTTGCTGGTGTTGGATCCCTAGATTCTGGTGGGGTCATGTTGGTCTTTCTATTGCTGAGTGAGCTCTAATTCTGTCTTCTTCCCATCTCTTCTTCCAGTGGGTGCTGGTGGGGTCTTTCCGTCTCCACTGGTCTCCTTCCTTCCTGAAGCTGTAGCTGGGGATGCTGACATGGAGTTTGGGGCCTGGAAGGGCTGATGTCTTTTCTGAACCTGGAATCGCTGGGGTTTGGGGCTTGGAAGGGCTGATGTCTTTCCTGTGTGGCCTGGTCTTCTGGATGCCAGGAGTGGCCCTGGAAGATCAAAGGGATGGGTGTTGGGCAGGGTCCCCATGGGAGACCCAATCTCACCTGAAGCTGGACTCGCTGGGGTTGGGGTCTTGGAATGGCTGATATCTTTCCTGAAGCTGGACTCGCTGGGGTTTGGGGCTTGGAAGGGCTGATGTATTTCCTGAAGCTGGACTCGCTGGGGTTGGGGTCTTGGAAGGGCTAATGTCTTTCCTGTGTGGGCGGGTCTTCTGGGTGCCAGGAGCACCCTGGAAGATCAAGGGGATGGGTGTTGGGCAGGGTATCCCCGCAGGAGGACCCAATCTCACCTGAAGCTGGACTCGCTGGGGTTGGGGTCTTGGAAGGGCTGATGTCTTTCCTGAAGCTGGACTCGCTGGGGTTTGGGGCTTGGAAGGGCTGATGTCTTTCCTGAAGCTGGACTCGCTGGTGTTGGGGTCTTGGAAGGGCTAATGTCTTTCCTGTGTGGCCTGGTCTTCTGGATGCCAGGAGTGGCCCCGGAAGATCAAAGGGATGGGTGTTGGGCAGGGTCCCCACCGGAGACCCAATCTCACCTGAAGCTGGACTCACTGGGGTTGGGGTCTTGGAAGGGCTGATGTCTTTCCTGTGTGGGCGGGTCTTCTGGGTGCCAGGAGCATCCTGGAAGATCAAGGGGATGGGTGTTGGGTGGGGTTTCCCCGCAGGAGACCCAATCTCACCTGAAGCTGGACTCGCTGGGGTTTGGGGCTTGAAAGAGCTGATGTTTTTCCTGTATGGGTGGGTCTCCTGGATGCCAGGAGCGGCCCTGGAAGATCAAGGGGATGGGTGTTGGGTGGGGCTCCCCGCAGGAGACCCAATCTCACATGAAGCTGGACTCGCTGGGGTTTGGGGCTTGAAATGGCTGATGTCTTTCCTGTGTGGGCGGGACTTCTGGTTGCCAGGAGCAGCCCTGGAAGCACTGAAACCTTCTTAAGGCAAAGGATGCCCTCAAAGGAATAAACAGCAGCCTATAGAATGGGAAAAAATGTTCACTAACCCCAAATATGACGAAGGGCTGATATCTAAAATATAAAAAAGAACATAAGAAATTAGATATCAAGAAAACAAACAATCCAATTAAAAATGGGATACAGATCTAAACACAGACTTCCCATAGAAGAATCTCAAATGACTGAGAAACACTTAAAGAAATGGTTAATGCCCTTAGCCATCAGGGAAATGCAAATCAAAACTACTTTGAGATTCCATCTTACCCTTGTCCTCAAGGAACCCAGTGACAGTGAGGAAGGACTGATGAGCAATGGGGTTAAGACTAGGCTGGTTTAACCCCCAGAAACAGCTGACCTGAACTAGGGGAAGCTCTTGGACCCAGAATGATGGCTGGGAATCCAGCATGGGACTGATCAAGATCCCCTGAATGTGGGTGGCAGTGAAGAGGCCTAGGTAATTTATTGGGGCTTGGGTAGTATAACAATATTTATCCCTGTCATACAAATGGACATTGGGTGACCATCCAACAATGAGAGATGCTCTCTCAGCATGGACACTGGGAGGAAGGTCTAGACCCTGCCCTGGAAGAAATGAGAGACTATGGATACCCCATGGAGGGCCTCACCCTCCCTGGGAAAATGAGGATATATTGGGGAGTTGTTGGGAGGGCTTGGAGGAGGTGAGGGAAAGGGAGAAAGACCTGGGATTCACATGTGAAGCAACCTTGATTCTAATTTAAATTTAACTTTAAAAAATGTGTCTAAAATATAAAGCTCTATTCACCAATACAGGAAGATTGATCATAAGCTTTATATTTCTTGACAACTTCATGTTTTTAATAAGGAACACAAGAGTTTGTGACATAATCTGTCTTTGTGTAGTTTGTCATCATATTCATGCAAAATGGTTTTCTTAAGTTTTATATTTCATACAGAAATATTTTGAGCCCCTCCCATGTCTTTCCAAGTGATAACAGGATCATGCAAATAGATTTCCACTGGAATTCAGGATATTAACACCCATCATCATACAAATTATCATTGGAAAATTCTTTGTTACTATTAGTACCTCCTTTGGGTTTTAAACCATCAGGTACATCAAATTCTTATATAATGGTCACTCTACTGGCCACTCTGCACATGAAATTCTTCTTTAGCCTATACAATACTTCTTTATATCAAGGATTCCAGATGGCATGAAGATACAAGGATGATGAAGAGATGAACTGAGAGCAGAGTGTTTCCACACAGACCACAAGCATCAGATCTGGACAGAGGATGGTTGATTGTGTGATCTCTATAGATTCTCATTCTTGATTGAGTTATTTTTCATTGCTATATTAATATGACACAAATTTCTGCAAGATAACATTTGCTATTCATTAAAAATTAATAATTAAAAATTATTTTAGCTTCTTCAATTGTACCAGGAATGCGGTGAGGTTACATCTTTGGGGTATTGAGTTACTGCTTCAAGTTAAAGTAGAGTTTCAAGTAAGTAGCAAAGACCTTTTTATTGACCAAAAAAATGACTGAGTAAGAAAGGGTAGAGAAGGAACGAGATGAAGATACAATACAATAAATTGATTCATCAACCAAAGAAAACCTTAAGTCCAACAAATCCTTAACACAAAACATCCAGGAAATATGGGACACCATGAAAAGACCAAACCTAAGAATAATAGGTATAGAAGAAGGAGAAGAAAACCACCTCAAAGGGATAAGACAAAATCATAGAAGAAAACTTTCCCAACCTTAAGAAACACATGTCAATGAAGGTACAAGAAGCTTACAGAACACCAAATAGAGTGGACCACAAAAATATATCCCCTCGCCACATAATAATCAAGACCCTAAATATACAGAATAAAGAAAGAATATTAAGAGCAGCAAGGGAAAAAGGTCAAGGAACATATAAAGGCAGACCTATAAGAATTACACCTGACTTCTCCATGGAAACTCTGAAAGCCAGAAGGTCCTGGATAGATATTCTACCTACACTAAGAGACCATGGACGCCAGCCCAGACTACTATAACCGGCAAAGCTCTCAATCCCTATAGATGGAGAAAACAAGATATTCCATGACAAAACTAGATTCAAGCAATATGTATCAACTAACCCAGCCCTACAAAAATTTTGGAAGGAAAACTCCAAACCAAGGAAGCTAACTACACCCAGAAAAACATAGGCATTAGAGAATCCCTCTCAACCAACAGCCAAAAAAACAAAGGGGTGAAATTCCACACATAATTCCACCAACAACAACCATCGCAAATCGGAGAAGTATGAGCAATCAATGGTCATTAATATCCCTCAACATTAATGGCCTTCACTCACCCATAAAAAGACACAGGCTAGCAGAATGGATTCCAAGACTGAACCCTTCCTTCTGGTGTATACAAGAAACACACCTCACTCTCAAAGACACATATTACCTGAGAGTTAAATGTTGGGAAATAAGTTTTCAATCAAATGGACCCAAGAAACAAGCAGGGGTAGCAATCCTAATATCTAACAAACTAGATTTTAAAATAAAATCAATCAAAAGAGATGAATGAGGTCATTACATACTCATCAAAGGTGAAACCCACCAAGATGAAGTGTCTATCCTGAACATCTATGCCCCAAATACAAAGGCATCCACATTCGTTAAAGAAACATTATTAGAACTTAAATCTCATCTAATGCCCCACACAGTTATAGTGGGAGATTTCAACACACCACTCTCACCACTAGACAGGAATACCAGACAGAAACTCAACAAAGAAGCAAAGGATCTAATAGAAGTAATAACCCAATTGGGATTAACAGACATCTATAGAACATTTCATCCACATAAAAAAGAATATACTGTCTTCTCAGCACCACATGGAACCTTCTCAAAAATCGACCACATACGTGGCAACATATCAAACTTCAGCAGCTACAAAAAAATTGGAATAACTCCATGCATCTTATCAGACCACCGTGCTTTAAAATTAGAATTCAACAACAACACAAATTGCAGAAAACCTACAAACTCATGGAAATTGAATAATGCTCAACTGCACCACCCCTGGGTCAAAGAGGAAATAAAAGAAGAAATTAAAGACTTCCTCTAATTCAATGAGAATGAAGACACAACATACCCAAACCTATGGGACACTTTGAAAGCAGTAATATGGGGGAAGTTCATAGCACTAAGTGCCCACATGAAGAAACTGGAGAACAGTTATACTAGAGAATAACAGCACAGCTGAGAGCTCTAGAACACAAAGAAGCAAACTCTCCCAGGAGGAGTAGATGCCAGGAAATAATCAAATTGAGGGCTGAAATCAATAAAGTAGAAACTAGGAAAACAATACAAAGAATCAATGCAACGAAGAGTTGGTTCTTTGAGAAAATCAACAAGATAGAGAAACCTTTGTCAAACTTACCAAACAGCAGAGAGTGAACACGCAATTTAACAAAATCAGAAATGAAAAGTGGGACATAACAACAGACTCTGAGGAAATCCAGAGAATCATCAGGTCATACATTGAAAACCTGTACTCCACAGAATTAAAATTTAAAGGAAATGGACGATTTCCTGGATAGCTATCACTTGCCAAAACTAAATCAAGAGCAGATAAGCAATTTAAATAGACCTATAAACCCTATGGAAATAGAAGCATTCATCAAAAGTCTCCCAACCAAAAAAAGTCCAGGTGCAGATGGCCTCAGTGCAGAATTCTACCAGAAATTCAAAGAAAAGATTATACCAATTCTTCTTAAAGTATTCCACACAATAGAAGCAGAAGGGTCTTTGCCAAACTCTTTCTATGAGGCTTCAATAACCTTGATCCCCAAGTCACACAAAGATACAACTAAGAAAGAGAACTTGAGACCAATATCCCTCATGAACATTGATGCAAAAATACTCAATAAAATACTGGCAAATCAGATCCAAGAACATGTCAAAACAATCATTCACCACGATCAAGTAGGTTTCATCCCAGGGATGCAGGGATGGTTCAACATACAAAAATCCATCAACGTAATCCACCATATAAACAAGCTGAAAAACAAAAATCATATGATCATCTCACTAGATGCTGAAAAAGCCTTTGACAAAATCCAACACCCCTTCATGATAAAGGTCTTGGAGAGATCTGGGATAACAGGGACATACTTAAACATAATAAAAGCTATATACAGTAAACCAACAGCCAACATCAAACTAAATGGACCGAAACTCAATGCAATTCCTCTAAAATCAGGAACAATACAAGGCTGTCCACTCTCCCCATACCTGTTCAAAATGGTACTTGAAGTTCTAGCTATTGCCATACGACAACAAAGGGGATCAAGGGGATACAAATGGGAAGGAAGTGGTCAAACTTTCACTGTTTGCAGATGATATGATAGTTTACATCAATGACCCAAAGAACTCTACCAGGGAACTCTTACAGCTGATTAACACCTGCAGCAAAGTGGAAGGCTACAAGATCAACTCAAGAAAATCAGTAGCCCTACTATATACAGATGATAAAAGGGCTGAAAGAGAAATCAGAGAAACATCACCCTTTACAATTGCCACAAACAACACAAAATACTTTGGGGTAACGCTAACAAAACAAGTGAAAGACCTGTATCGCAAGAACTTTGAATCTTTAAAGAAGGAAATTAAAGAAGCCCTCAGAAAATGGAAAGATCTCCCATGCTCTTGGATTGGAAGGATCAACATAATAAAAATGGCAATCCTGCTAAAAGCAATCTACAGATTCAATGCAATCCCAATTAAAATCCCAGCACAATTCTTCACAGACCATGAAAGAACAATTATCAATTTTGTATGGAAAAACAAAACACCCAGGATAGCCAAAACAACCATGTTCAACAAAGCAACGCCCGGAGGCATCACCATCCCTGACCTCAAGCTCTATTACAGAGCTATAGTCCTGAAAACAGCTTGGTATTGGCACAAAAATAGACAGGTAGACCAATGGAATCGAATTGAAAACTCGGATATTAGCCCACACACGTACAAACATCTGATCTGTGACAAAGAAGCTAAAAATATACAATGGAATAAAGAAAGCATCTTCAACAAATGGTGCTGGCATAACTGGAGGCTGGTATGTAGAAGAATGCGGATCGATCCATGTTTATCACCATTCACAAAATTTAAGTCCAAATGGATCAAAGACCTCAACATAAATCCAGCCACACTGACCTCTTAGAAGAGAAAGTGGGTGGTACCCTTGAACGAATTGGTACAGGAGACAGCTTCCTGAACATAACACCACTAGCACAGACAGTGAGATCAACAATTAATAAATGGGACCTCCTGAAACTGAGAAGCTTCTGTAAGGCAAAGGACACTGTCAGCAAGACAGAAAGGCAGCCCACAGAATGGGAAAAATATTCACTAATCCCACATCTGACAGAGGGTTGATCTCCAAATTTACAAAGAACTCAAGAAGCAAGTCTCCAAAACATCAAAGGACCCAATTAAAAAGTGAGCTGCAGAACTAAATAGAGAATTATCAATACAGGAGTCTAAAATGGCTGAGAGGCACTTGAGAAAGTGCTCAACATCCTTAGCCATCCGGGAAATGCAAATCAAAACAACTCTGAGATACCATCTCACTCCTGTCAGAATAGCTAAAATCAAAAACACCATTGACAATTTATGCTGGAGAGGATGTGGTGAAAGGGGGACACTCCTCCATTGCTGGTGGGAGTGCCAACTGGTTCAGCCACTTTGGAAATCAGTATGGAGATTCCTCAGAAAAATGGGAATAAACCTACCACAAGACCCAGCAACTCCACTCTTAGGCATATATTCAAAAGATGCCCATTCATACAACAAAGATGTCTGTTCCACTATGTTCATAGCAGCATAATTTGTAATAGCCAGAACTTGTAAACACCTAGATGTCCCTCAACTGAAGAGTGGATAGAGAAAATGTGGTACATTTACACTATGGATTACTATTCAGCAGAAAAAAACAATGGAATCCTGAGATTCGCAGGCAAATGGATGACACTAGAAGAAACCATCTTGAGTGAGGTAACCCAGTCACAAAAAGAGAAATATGGCATGTACTCTCTCATATATGGTATTTAGACATAGCTCTGGTGAGTGCCAGCCTACAATCCCATGGCCAGAGAGTCTGGGAAACAGAAACTTCATTTAGTGGCTGATCGAAGAAGAGGCAGACTCCCTTGGTTAAGTACTGAGCTGAACTCAAGAAAGCCAGTAACAGAGAGGGAGGACTGATGACCAAAGGGATTAACACTGGGCTGGTTTAACCCCCAGAAACAGCTGACCAGACAAAGGTTAACTCTTGTATCCCAGGCATCAGCCTGGGAATCCAGCATGTGACTGATCAAGACTGCCTGAATGTGGGTGTCAGTGAGGAGGCCTAGGTAATCTATTGAGCCTTGGGCAGCAGATCAGTACCCATCCTGAGTATGCACACGGACTTTGGACTCCCATCCAACAACGTGAAGTACACTCTCACCCTGAAGTCTTGGGGAAGGGTCAAGGCCCTGCCCTATATGAAATGACAAACTATGGAAACCCCCATGGAGAGCCTCACCCTCTCTGGGGATAATAGGGTTGTTGGGGGGGCACGGGAGGAGGGAGGGAAAGGGAGAGGGCCCTGGAACTGACTTGTTAAGCAACCTTGTTTCTTATCTAAATTTAAACTGAAAAATAAATTTAAAAAAGGAAAATAGAGAGAAAATGAATGAATAATAAAATGAGGAAAGATGAAATAAGGAAAGCACAAATTGGTCTAAATATTGAGGTAAAATAGCTGTCAGAGGCCAGAAGAAAAAGAGAGGAATGGGCAAACATTTGGTTTGTCTAGTCCACTCGATAACTGGTTATTTAAAAGAATGGATTTGCATTAGTTTTCCTTAAAAATATGATTGAAAATACATGTGCCCAAAAGGGAGGTGAACTGCAAGCAGCAGCTCAGATTAGTTAGGTCAGGCATCCTCTTCATACATTGGGACAATGACCCTTGGTGAATTTCCTTGAGGTATTCCTGCCCAAAGGGCATATTTGGTACTTTAAAATGATAAGATTTTTACTATATATCATATAATTTGTTAAAGAGTTTTAAAATCAATTACTCTGATAATTGAACTACAAAAATAGTAGTCATTGGTCTGGTGAGAATGGGACTATCGAGACAGGGTTATTGGACTTTTTTGGATTCAGGAAGTCCAGTCTTTCTAATAAAACCTGTTAGAGTTTAAGACTGTGCCATTCCCTCAGTGACAGAAAGATCCTATTCTTAAACCTACTTATATCTTCTGAATATCAGTGTAGATATTTCTGAAATTTCTAATAAAATACATGAGTCAAAAAAAGGAAAGGGTAGAGAAGGAACGGGATGAAGGGAATTGAAGGATGGTGGGGGAAGGAATCATGGGAGGAATGAAAGAAAAAGGGAGGAAGAGAGAAGGAAAAACTGAAGCTCTCAATGATAATAAGAAAGTAAGTTTAGTCATGATTCACTCCAATGCATAAGACAGAGCCATGTATTTTCTAATGGTCATTTGTGCACATATTCTGGGCTAGAGCTGTCCGCAGTATACTATGAATTTACAGGAATCATGTAGGGAGGACAGAAAGGTGCTCTTGGTTTAATAATTTTAGGTAAAATTGTGAAGATGTCCCAATACCTGGGGGCAAACAGAAATTGTCACATCTGGGCATCACTAGCTCCAGCGAACACTAGATCTTAGCTTGGCAGTCACAGTAGCATGGGATAGTAGAGGACATGTCAGCCTGAAAGCAAGCAAGTTGTAATCATTACTCATAGGCCTACAGTTAACTATAATGCATATTGATGAACATATCAATAAATAAGAAAAATAATTTAAGACATTTGCATAAGCAATGTTTTAGGTTGGGCTATGCCAGTAGAAATGCAATGCTTAATCCTCAACAGCCATTGGTCGATGGTCTTATTTAGGGACAGGATTCTCAAGCATAAGGTCAGGTAAAGGGAAGTTTGTGAGTGGATAGTCATGTATGCTTTGAGCAGTGGAAATAATGAACCAGGTCTACTTGAGTATACTTTAATGTGCATGAAGTTGTCTTCCTCCTCTGGTTAAGCTACATTATTGAGAGGACGCGTGCTGTCATCTTACTGCTCAGGAGATGATACACTCAGGGTAGTAATGAAAGTTACTGACTGGTAGATGTTACAGCTCACACTACCCTGATGATGGAAGCAGATGCACAGACAGGGAAAGTGTTTACATTAGATTCAGGCAAAGAGTAATGTCAGCCTGGATTCTCAGAATCCGTTGCTTATATTGTAATCCTAATTCTTTCCTTTTAACTTCTCTAATTTATCTTATAAAAGAATAATGATACTTCTACATGCCAGAATTTGGGATTCAATAAAATTTTATATAGTAGAATATTTTTAATATGTGTAACTTGTTTATGCTGTGGAACATTTATTTAATGATGCAAAAATTTGATGTATTGTTTTATGTTGCATTTGTTTAATTCTTTGAAACTGTGTTACTTTACCTGTCCAAAACACCTTAGTGCTCTAATAAAGAGTTTAATGAATCAATAGGTTGGCAATAAAGGTTAGGCAAAGGCTGACAGGCAGGCAGATTAAATAGGTGAAATCTGGGAGGAGAGAAAGGAGGAGGAAGAAGGAAGAGAAGAGAGGACACCAGGGGCCAGCCACCCAGATACAGGGCAAGCCATAGTGAAAGAAGCAAAAAAGGTATACAGAAGTAGAGAAAGATCAAACACCAGAGGCAAAAGATAGATGGATTTGTTTTTTTAATTAGGAAAAGCTTGCTAGAGCCAGGTGGTGGGGGTGCGTGCCTTTAATTACACCACGTGGGAGCCAGAGGCTGGCAGATCTTTGTGAGTCGAAGACAACCTCCAAAGCCAGAGAGAAACACTGTCTCAAAAAACCAAGAAAAGACAGAAAAAGGAAAAGAGGAAACAAACTGTCTAGTAAAAAGTGAGCCAGTATCTCCTAGGAGATTTCACTTTCCTCCACTGTGTATGTGGATGTGCTTTAACTAGGCAGAAAGCCTCCTTCACTATGTGGCTGTGGCACTTGATCCATAACCACTCTGAGTGTCCTCATTTGAAAATGTAATGACTGTCCAATAAACAGGAAAATGTATCCATGACAGATATGGGATGCAAATGTATGTCATAAACACAAATCCAGTATACCTATTACTGTTTTCATGCAATAATTTATCTGAGTAATAACCCTAGAAACGTATGAAAATAAATCTCTAGGAGAAAAAAGCTAGAAATATGGATAATCCAGACACAGAATCAGATCAGCAAAGAATACAAAATTTTGAAAACAGGAAGTGAAACCAAACAGTCATTGGAAAGAAACAATTGATCAGCACGGGAGTTTTGACCTGCTCCGTTTCCAACCTGGGCCGGTTCACCCATCCTTAGGCAACCTGGTGCCCCCCCCCGCTCCCGGGATGTCACCATATTGATGCCGAACTTACTGCGGACACCCGATCGGCATAGCGCACTACAGCCCCGAACTCCTGGACTCAAGCGATCCTCCTGTCTCAGCCTCCCGTGTAGCCGGGACTACAGGCATGCGCCACCGCTCCTGATTTGTGAAGCAACCTCGTTTCTTATCTAAATTTAAACTGAAAAATAAATTAAAAAATGGAAAAAAAGAAACAATTGAAGGGGAAAAAGGACTAAATAATGTCAAGAAATGTCAAAATCTTAGGCTCACTAATAATAAGTAGGGATCATTGTGACTGGAAACACCTGAGAGAAACAACCTGAGAGAGAGTGTAGATTGGTCTGGTCTCAGGATTTCAAGGGAGTTCAGTAAGCACAGAGAGGAAGGCATTGCAGTAAGAGCTGGGGCATGAGACTGTGGCTCTTCACTCCATGGAGATCTGAAGTAGAGGTCAGTCAAAACATGGGATGGGATATTGAACTTGAAATGTCAGGAAAATCACATATCCTCCAAACATGCTACTTTTTAAAGAAACAAGTGTGATTAGTATATGGAAACTACGTTTGTTGTAGTCTTGTAAATTTTTTTCTATAAAATTACCACTGGAAGTTGTGTCATAGACTATTTAAACTGGAATTCAGTAGAGAAAAGAGAAGTAGCAGTTTAAGAAAGGATGAGAGTTTTAGGTGTGGTGGGACACACACACACAAGATTATAGACACACAAACACATAAATATTCTCAGCACCTAGGGAGAGGGTGCAACAAAGATGATGGAGATGTTTTAGACTAAAACAGTAATAAAATAAAGAGAAAATGAAAATATTAAATCACCTAGGCAATTAGACAAAAACCAGATTATTTTTTGGCTCTTCTCAGATGAGAACATGAAAAAACCCTAGCTCTAAAAGCCAGGGGAAAATAAGTAAAATATGGTAAGATGAGGCCACTGACATCCTTAGTATGACGAACCTCATCCAGGGATGGGTGGTCATATTGGAGATCTGGATCACTAGAAGAAGACTGTCTGGGATAATTATTAACTAAAAAGTTCTATATATTTGTCCCCCTCACAAATAAGGCCTGTCTGGTCTTCCAGATTCCACTGGATTCATGGATCAATTTTTCTCTACATCAATGGTCCTTCTGGTTCCATCAGCTGTCTGAACCCATCTACTCTTTCTGGCTGGTCCTCCTGGCTCCATCAGCTGCCAGTATCCATCTTCTCTGCATGCAATGTCCAGGATGGCCCCTCTGACTCCAACAGCAACTGGTTCATGACCTTTATACAAAGAACAGTGCCCATAATGATTTGGTCTTCTTGCTTTGGCCAAATATTTTTTACTTCCTCCCTCCCTTTCTTCCTTCCGTGCTCCCTTCTTTACTTCCTCCCCTTATTCTTTTTTGTGCAATAGTTTCAGACATATAATAAAATTTAGAAATTATTCCTACTGCCCTCTCTCATTCTTCGCCCTCTTGCTGAAACCACCATCCATTACTGCTGTCATGTCTTCTCTAATGTATAACTTGCTAAGTCAAGTTATAGTTTCTTGTCTAAGTGTTTGCAGGATGACATATACTGGGAAAAGGGCAATTTGTAAGGGCTGCACCATTGAAGCAAACGTCACCCATTCCTGAGCAACCATTAACAGCCAATTATGCCTCATGTAGGAGTAGGCCTAGGGGTCCTGTATCATCCACAATGTATGTTGACAAGGTGAGTCCTGAACAGGTCTTGTGTAGGTCACATTTGCTGTGTTATAATCAAAAATGTGTGTTGTTGCTGCTGGCCTTCTCCACAGTCTCAGCTCTTATGTATTTCCTGACAGCCTTCTAGATTGTTTTCTGAATCTTAGAAGTTTGAGATAGCCATCCCATTTAGAATACAATTCTCTAGCAGCACTGATTTTTGGTGTTTTTTTTTTTTGTCAGTGATTAGCTTCTGCATCACTCATCACTCGCTGGTTTCATTTTATACTATCAGTATATTGTGATCCAAATGAATCTCTTTCAACTGGTTTGGCCATGGGTTTTGTGACAACAGTGAGAAATGTAAGTACACACTTATGTTCCTTTAACCAAGAAACTCCTATGTCTAGCTGTTATCAAACAAGATTCTCAACAATGTCCATTGTGAAGTATCAAAGTCAAGTTGTCAGTTGTGGACCTGGAAGTGAGAAAAAAAATCTACTGTCATTATAATTTATTATTTATCCTTGTGCCCCTTAATCACCATATAGTTTTTTTCCTATAAGCAACAGCGGGTAACAAAGTCATGTCAAATACAGACCTAAGATTTCCAAACTCATTCTTTAAACGCAGTGGTTGGAGAAACGGTGACGCAGGAAGTGTGTTTATTAATATTTTTGCTGCAACATAATGAAAACTTTACTGTTAGCATAGTTTAACACATGTGTAAATGTGTACTACTACTTAAATCAAGAGAAGGATATAAACACATCAGAATTTTGAGGCAAATCTAGGTTATATGGTGATTCTATATAACAAAAACAAAAAAAATTCGTACTATAGACAACAAAGTCACAACTAATTCAAAAATTTTCACAAGTTTTCAGAAAAATTTCCTAATAAATTTAGTCTCACAAATATTGGCTGAACCACATACTCCACTATGTCTTTTATTCTACTCAATACTAAAATATACTATATGATATATTCTAAGCCACAGTGAATGTCCTGTCAGCATAAGAGAATAGGAATAAGATAACAAAGAAACATCTTAGAATCCTAATATAACGTAATTTGGCAAAGCTGAAACATAAGCAGATAAAACCCCAACCCATTAAGTATAATACTGCAAAGCCCCAGAAATTACATTTCCAAAATTGTATCTATTTTTCAGAGCATATTTCCATAGATATAGAATTCAGGAGCTTCAAAATAAGCTAGAAACCAATCTTTATAATCACAAGGAAATACTTTTGAATTTTTATAAAAATAAAACTTTATAGGAGCTTCACATAGCTGTATAAATGTGAGAATAAAAGCACAAATTGAGTTTGCAAAATGCAATCTAGCTTATTAAGCAGTTGAGATATAGAAAAGTGGTCTAAGAAGAATCCTTCCATAATGATCTGTTTTTGTGTACAATGAAGGCTCCTAAGGAAATTCACTTTCAATGTGACAATCATTATACAAATCTTAGTATAAAAATAATTAAATACAATAATTAAAATCATATTTACTGCATATAAGTGATTAATTAATGAGATGAATGCCAATTATACTGAAGGATTTTTATTCTTATTATATAGATGTGAGTATATGTTGTTTCCCCACTGGCCAGAAAAGGTGTGGAATTTCCTGGAGCTGAAATCATTGGTAGTTGGGAGCTATCATGTGGGTGCTTAGAACTGAACCCTCGTCTTCTATAAAAGACACAAGCAGTTTAACAACTGAGAAATAACTCTAGCCCAATACAGAATGACTTTTTCTGATTTTATCTTACTCATAGTCTCTCTCTCATTAAGTGTTGATAATGAATATTTTTGAAGAAAAAATAAATTTCTTAATGTAAAACTAGAGTGTGACTACTCATAAAACAGGAATGCACAAAAGGAGAACGTTACCTGAATTTTAGTTTTAGTCAAGAACTTCAAATCAGGTTTTCAGCCTTTCATACCAATGGTTAACATGGTTTTTCCTCTGTAGAATAGAACAGCTGAGGTTCACATCTTATTAATGTAATCAGATAAATGTGGGAAGCCTAAGGTGAAAGTGCAGTGCCATTTTCTTTCTTTTTTCTGTCATTTTGAGAAACATTTCTTTAAATTTAAAACAATATCATTTTACATACCAATATAAGTCCCCTCACTCCCATTCTCCCGTGGTCCCCACTGACCCCGCCTTCCCACCCTTATTCACTCCTAGGGAGTGTAAGATGTCCTTGAGGGATCATCTACATCTGTCACATCATTTGGGAGAGGATTTAGGCCCTCCCCCATGTGTCTTTGCTGAGAGATTAACACTCCATAGGCAATGTGCTCCCAAAACCCATTTGTGTACGAGGAATAAATTCTGGATACACTGCCAGAGGTCATATAGACTTCCCATGCCTCCCAACTGATACCCACATTCAGGAGGCCTTGTTGGGTCTTATGCTGGTTCCTCACCTGTCAGACTGGGGTCCATTAACTTCCACTTGCACAGGTCAGCTGTGTCTGTGGGTTTCCCGTGCATGGTCTTGCCCTTTCTACAACTGGATTCCAGGAGTTCTGCTCAGTGATTAGCTGTGATTCTCTGCTTCTATATCCATCAGTTACTGGATGAAGGCTCTAGAATGGCATTTAAGATAGCCATCAATCTCATTATAGGGGAAGGACACTTAAGGCAGCCTCTCCTCTACTGCTTAGATTCTTAATTGGGGTCATCCTTGTGAATTTCTGAATATTTCCCTAGTGCCAAATTTCTCTTTAAATCTATAATGGCTCCCATTATTTAGGTATCTCTTTTATTGCTCTCCTTCTCTATTCTTCCCCCAACACAATCTTCCTGATTCCTCATGTTCTCCTCCCCTTTTTCCCTCCTCTTACTCCTAGCTCTATCACAAATTCCCCATGCTCTAAATTTGCTCAGAGGAGTGCCATCTTCACTGCATAATTGTTAAAATGCTTACAATTAGGGTTAGTATTAATACTTAAGAAACACTATTTTGTAAAAGTGGATAATCAAATCTCACTTGAACTAATGTAAAGGTGAGAGTTCATCAGGATGTAGAGAAGAATGATCATGGATAGATCTTATGTAGACACATCTTGAAGTTCTTCATATGTCCCACATTCATTGATCAGTCCAGAGGACATCTGCTTTCTGCTCATGATTTCCCACAAGGAACTCTAATGTTGTTTTCATTAATTGAGATCTGTGAAACAATGTGCCCAGAATTCAAAAATAAATGAAGATATGGGCCTTGGGGAATATTAAGGACTGTCGATAGTAAATCATATGATGTATTATCTAGTGCTGTAACACCTAGTCACCCAGAAGTTATTCCAAATTTACAGAGGAAAAAACAGCTGCACAGAGGATAACTAAACTTGCTGAACTTGCAGTCTCTAAATGCTGAGGGTGAGCATTGTTGTCAGAAGTCATGAAGGTATCTTTTCTTACTTGTGCCTATTAATGAATTAACCAATTGATTTGTGTGGCGCCTGCACCACAAGCAACTAAACGGTATCAGGGAAAGAAAGACCAGACGTCCACTTGTTTGTACTAAGAGAATACCTGTGCTGCCTTTATTGCCAGGAGAGAGAGTGTGTGTGTTGGGGGTCTTCATTGCAAGTGCTAAGAGGTCTCTCTGTTTGTACTAAGAGAATGCATGTCCTGCCTTTATTGCCAGGAGAATGTGTGTGTGTGTCTTCATTACAAGTGCTAAGAGGTCTCCCTCTTGTTAAGAGGGAGAAGCTTTATATACAGGTTTACAGCACAGTGGAAAAACCCCAGGTAGAAGAGATCGTTGTTTTCCTCCTGCTGAATGATGATGTCAGAGGGTCAAGGCCGGAGCAGTAAGCCAGGACTAGAAAACAGAAAGCACATGGCCTGGAAAACAAGTTGCACTTGTAGGCTGACCAGCAACTCACAGAGACCCCATGGGGCTGGGTCCCAACACATTTGTGCCTATGTATTAATACTGGCAAAATCCTACAAATGTGACTTAGAGTTTGACCACTCATAATCTATGTCAACTAGCATTAGCAAAAACTAATTTTGCTTTCTTCCTTTGTGCTGCATATGCAATCAGTCTTTCGAACCCACAGATGCATAAAAACTCAAACAAGCAACAGGTAGAGTTGGAGCAAAAGGATTATTGCATAATTGACTTCTATTTGACGAAATCATTCACACAATAAGTACTGTTATTCCCTTTGTGGTGTGTTAATTCATTAATTCTAATTGTATGATCTCCCATTACACAAATTGTTTTAAAAGAGGAAATACACTAAAAAAGAGTGAATTATAAATACCTGAATTGTGACAAATTTTCACAATAATAAAACAATTAAAATGTAAATTAAAGCAATATGAAATGAAAGCACAGATTTATATATACAATGCAAACTAGCCAAATATATCTATTTGTAATTCAGATGAATAGGAAGATGACTGGGCTAATATGTGTCAGCATTAGATTTAGAAAGCTCTTCCCAACATATGAATATAAAATACAAAAAGAATTAACTTCTTATTAACTCACTAAAATTTTAATTGGTCATATGGCTAATTTAAAAAGAAAAGAAAAATTATATATATCCCACATGAGGGTAATATTTATAATTCTAAATAATATAACTGATGATTTACTGAAAGATTTCATGTAGCTAAATATTGCATTATCAGATATTTGCACAGAAAACAAAATTGGTACAGATGATTGTATATCTGGGTGATGGAAATAAATTTTTTTCCTTTAGGGATAGATATGGTAATGATGGATTTAAGAATAAATAGTTTACCAAGCAGCTGCTCATCGTGAAGAGGTAACCAGTGGCCACCAGTCATGTTCAAATCCTTTCTGACAATGAGTTTCTACAATTGAATGGAAGGAATCTTTATCAAATTTGAAATCCCATCATGTTCTTAGATGTACTATAATACCTTCTTGACATAAAGTGCACAACCCCTTTTTCTTATTCCTTTTTGTACAGTGTATATAATCTGTAAATGCTTTCTAATATGAGAAAATTTAAAAATTTGTGTTTTGTACTTTTCTTTCTCAAGTAATACACTTCCCTTTTTCATGTTAAATGCTTCCATATAATCAGTTTTAACTAAGAAAAGTCATTAGTCAAAGGGTTTCTAGCTACAGGTCTCATTAGAAATGTAGGAGACTAAAACAAGAAACGTAAAGGTACATTTACAACTTAGAATTTTAATTCATGAAGGATACACATTTGATGAATTATCTCTCCTGATTCAAGCAAGCCTCTCCTCACTCAAACCTATGCCCTCAATGTACAGTTATGAACTGCAAATACTGTCATATACGAAAACACATGTAAGACTATGTTTCTTTTGTATTGTGGAAATTGAACTAAGGGTTTTTTCCAGGATGTTCTAAGAATCACATTTCCCAATTTGTGCATTATTCCAGAAAGATCTTACTCACATGATAGAAACAGTCACCTCACCTTATAAGTAAAATGAATTTTTTGTGTTCTCACATCTAGACTCAGGATGTGTCCTCAAGAGCTCTTCTCTTGATGTGTCACAATCTTCTGTTATATCCATGCTTTTTCCTAACTGCTAAAACTGTAATAAAAGTAAGTTCATCTGGGCTCTGTGAATGAGCACAGTGTGCCATACATACATACAACTGAACATACATAACACAGATATAACATATATACAGATATATACACTGCCCTACATTCACTCACATATACACAAAACAAACACATGGACACCCACACACACATGCACACACACACACACACATACACACACACACACACACACACACACACACTCCCACTGAGGTGGGTGTGTGCTTTGATTTACTCATCGCAAATCCGTGATGGTCACCCTGCTGTTTTGAAAGGTGACATGACTGCAGTCCTGCAATTGGAGAACAGAAAATGTGGTTAAGGCATGGAAAAGTGTTGGGAAACAACTTACACTTTTTATACCAAAAGAGAGACTTGTATGTTCCAGGTTAGAACACATAGCCTTAGGATAACCAGGAGGGTCCTGAAATTATCCCCCTGCTTCTATCTCCCAGGTGATAAATTTTAACCAAACACCAGCATGGCTGATTTCAGCAGTGCTGAGAAATAGCTCCAGGTCCTAGCACTCAAAAGAGAAGCACTCCCTCAACGGAGCCACATCCCCAGTAGTAAGTCTGTGATTCAAGATGCTCCATGAAGGCAGATATTTCGCAGCCTAGAGGTGAAATCCTGATGTCATTAGAAGCAATGTCAAAAGATCTTTCACAAAAAGACAAACATGGTATGTACTCACTAACATATGGATTTTAGACATGGATCATGGGAGTGCCAGACTACAGTCCCACTGCCAAAGAGTCTGGGAAACAGAACCTTCAACCAATGACTGATGGAATCAGAGGCAGACAACCACAGCTAAACAGTGAGCTGAACTCAAGGAACCCAGTGACAGAGAGGGAGGACTACGGATCATAGGGGTCAAGCCTGGGCTTCTTAAAGCCATAGAAACAACTGACCTGACCAAGGGAGAGCTCTTGAACTCCATACTGATGGCTGGGAATCCAGCATGGGACAGATCCAGACCCCCTGAATGTAGGTGTCAGTGAGGAGGCAAAGGCAATCGATGGGGCTTGGGTAGGAAACAATATTTATCCCTGGCTTACAAATCGACTTTGGAATCCCATCACCCAGTGAGAGATACTCTCTTAGCCTGGACCCTTGGGGGAGGTCCTAGGCCCTGCTCTAGATGAAATGACAGACTATCGAAAAACCCCAGGGAGGGCCTCACCCTCCCTGGGCAAAGGAGTGGGGATTGAGGGATGGGGAAGGGGGTTTGGTGGGATGGCATTTGAGGAGGTGAGGGAAAAGAGAGAGGGAGCTGGGATTGGCATGTGAAACAACCTTGTTTGTAATTTAAATTAAAAATAAAAATACATAAAATAGAAATATAATAATAATAAAAAAGATCTGGCACCCAAGACTTCAACCTAGTTCTCCTCATTATCAGAGTCAGTGTCTCTGCATGGATCTTTGCTATCTATTTTCCAGACTCACTTGGGAAATAGTTCCTTATCAAAAGAGCCAAAAAGTTCAGTGTAGCTTTAGAGTCATTATTCCAATCAGATGGCAAAGGTGACCTAATAGGCCTTGAGGGGATGCTCACTTGGCATACACGTTCAGGGATTTATCAGTCTGAAACTCTTGACACAACCTCACATGGCCTCAGATTGGTAAACTCTTGCTGCAACTGAACAAGAACTGATGATGTGTGTGTGTTCCACCATGGCCAGATTCAGAAGAAGATTTTATAGTTAGGAAACAGGGAACTGGTGTTCCAGATAATTAATTTAAAAGTGCGCAGTATCTATCAATATCATAGTATATAAGCATTAACCATATCCCAATTTAGAGTTATGTGTTTTTGAACACATCTGCTAGAAAGTCCTTGCCCACATCAGCTGAAAACGCTGGTTTGACCCTTGAGACCACACAATGGGCACTGTAGTATGCTGCTGTGCTTAACAACACCCGCTGCTCTTGCAGGGAAGTAGGCAGTGCACAATTGCTTGACTCCAGATCTAGAACATCTGAAGAGCTCTTGTAACACACAGGCACTAAACTCATGTGTGCAAATCCAGAGACACAGAATTAAAATAAAAACAGAGTCTAATTTTAAAAGACTACACAATGAAATTGCATAAATAAACATAATAAAATATAAATGTGTATATGTGTTTTTATAAAGACACTTGAAATGTCATTAGGTCTCAATTTCCTGTTAGGATCAGTAGTATAACGCAAAGATTTTACAAATGCTCATATACATTTATTATGATACTTATATATACAGACACAGGGTTCTACCTCTTGGAATTAGCTCACTGATTCTAGGATCTCAGTCTTCCTTGAATCTGTTTGGCTGTATCCCTGCCTCTTAACAAATTTTATGGGACAGGGCTCTTGTCTTCTCACAATGGTACTATGTTTTATCTGAATTAAACTGAATAGAAAAGTCCAGACTGATGGAAGTAAAGTGCCAGAATCTCATTGATCTGAGACTGACCTTAAGCCCTGAGGTCTGATCATGCCAAATATATTATCACAGACACAACGTTGGAGAAGAAATCATCTCCCTAGGCACCTGAGAACCCTGCTTTTGAATCAATACTCTGGGATGAATATGCTTAATTTACCTATCTTACTTGGCCCTTTCTTTGGCATCCACATCACCAACTTATGCTTAGTAGCAGACAATGATGAAGAACAAATTAACATGTAGTAAATCTTGAATAAGCTAATGGAGTCCAAGCTTTGTCAGTTACTTCTTTTCACCATGTTCCTGGGGATGTATCCAGGACATCAGACCTACTGAGCACACACCCTGTTCCTGAGTCCACCCTAGTCCTTCTTCCCTTCTCCACTCAACAGCCTGGAAAGTGCATAGTATTAGTATCTCCAGATATCAGGAAAAGGGGTAGGATTGTCAGCATCCTCAAACAAAGCAAATGACAATGTTTCTAATATAAGACACATATATCCACTGCCCACTCCTTCCTAGATAAATGGTTATAATGGATTTCTAGGAAGGTGTGCGATGATGCCAAACATCCATGAAGGTGAACAAAGGATGATAAAGCTCTTCAAATCTATTTACTGGCTGGGGACATCAGCTCGATTTCTTTTTCACAGATACATACACAGAATATAGCGGAGTCCTGATTATGCGGATGGAAGCCCCTCTGGGGGCAGCATGATATTTCGTTCAATCCAAAAGGTGTCAGTGTGAAAATTCCAGTTCTGAAATGAGAAAAGGCAACATCACAGTGAACCAGATATCCCACATGGCTCCTTCCTCTCTCCATCCTACACCTTTCTCTCCTCTTTTCCCTTTCTTTTCTTCTTCTCTTTTTCCTCTCCTATGACCTCTCTCCTTTCTCTTTCACTTCTCTATCCCTTGCCCCTCCTCTCCTCCTGTCTCTCCTCTTCTCTGCACAATTCTTCCTCTGTCACAAATGACGCAGAAGTCCTCCTTCTCTTCTGAGTGATCACTGTCATTGGTTCTGTTAGAACTTGTCTTCTTTGTCATAGTCCCAATCAACCTCCCACCTGCTCTCTTATTTCTTCTCCTCCTCTTCCTCTCTTTGAACTCCTCGTCATCCCTCTCCTTTTTCTTACCCCTTTATGTATATGTCTCTCTCTTTCTTTCTCCTGATCTCTTTCATCTACATTGACTTAACGGAACAGGGGAGCTCAACAATAGAAATG
>NW_024429231.1:150622-220672 GCF_017639785.1 Mesocricetus auratus
AAGTCAATGTAGATGAAAGAGATCAGGAGAAAGAAAGAGAGAGACATATACATAAAGGGGTAAGAAAAAGGAGAGGGATGACGAGGAGTTCAAAGAGAGGAAGAGGAGGAGAAGAAATAAGAGAGCAGGTGGGAGGTTGATTGGGACTATGACAAAGAAGACAAGTTCTAACAGAACCAATGACAGTGATCACTCAGAAGAGAAGGAGGACTTCTGCGTCATTTGTGACAGAGGAAGAATTGTGCAGAGAAGAGGAGAGACAGGAGGAGAGGAGGGGCAAGGGATAGAGAAGTGAAAGAGAAAGGAGAGAGGTCATAGGAGAGGAAAAAGAGAAGAAGAAAAGAAAGGGAAAAGAGGAGAGAAAGGTGTAGGATGGAGAGAGGAAGGAGCCATGTGGGATATCTGGTTCACTGTGATGTTGCCTTTTCTCATTTCAGAACTGGAATTTTCACACTGACACCTTTTGGATTGAACGAAATATCATGCTGCCCCCAGAGGGGCTTCCATCCGCATAATCAGGACTCCGCTATATTCTGTGTATGTATCTGTGAAAAAGAAATCGAGCTGATGTCCCCAGCCAGTAAATAGATTTGAAGAGCTTTATCATCCTTTGTTCACCTTCATGGATGTTTGGCATCATCGCACACCTTCCTAGAAATCCATTATAACCATTTATCTAGGAAGGAGTGGGCAGTGGATATATGTGTCTTATATTAGAAACATTGTCATTTGCTTTGTTTGAGGATGCTGACAATCCTACCCCTTTTCCTGATATCTGGAGATACTAATACTATGCACTTTCCAGGCTGTTGAGTGGAGAAGGGAAGAAGGACTAGGGTGGACTCAGGAACAGGGTGTGTGCTCAGTAGGTCTGATGTCCTGGATACATCCCCAGGAACATGGTGAAAAGAAGTAACTGACAAAGCTTGGACTCCATTCGCTTACTCAAGATTTATGACATGTTAATTTGTTCTTCATCGTTGTCAGCTACTAAGCATAAGTTGGTGATGTGGATGCCAAAGAAAGGGTCAAATAAGATAGGTAAATTAAGCATATTCATCCCAGAGTATTGATTCAAAAGCAGGGTTCTCAGGTGCCTAGGGAGATGATTTCTTCTCCAACATTGTGTCTGTGATAATATACCTGGCATGATCAGACCTCAGGGCTTAAGGTCAGTCTCAGATCAATGAGATTCTGGCACTTTACTTCCATCAGTCTGGACTTTTCTATTCAGTTTAATTCAGATAAAACATAGTACCATTGTGAGAAGACAAGAGCCCTGTCCCATAAAATTTGTTAAGAGGCAGGGATACAGCCAAACAGATTCAAGGAAGACTGAGATCCTAGAATCAGTGAGCTAATTCCAAGAGGTAGAACCCTGTGTCTGTATATATAAGTATCATAATAAATGTATATGAGCATTTGTAAAATCTTTGCGTTATACTACTGATCCTAACAGGAAATTGAGACCTAATGACATTTCAAGTGTCTTTATAAAAACACATATACACATTTATATTTTATTATGTTTATTTATGCAATTTCATTGTGTAGTCTTTTAAAATTAGACTCTGTTTTTATTTTAATTCTGTGTCTCTGGATTTGCACACATGAGTTTAGTGCCTGTGTGTTACAAGAGCTCTTCAGATGTTCTAGATCTGGAGTCAAGCAATTGTGCACTGCCTACTTCCCTGCAAGAGCAGCGGGTGTTGTTAAGCACAGCAGCATACTACAGTGCCCATTGTGTGGTCTCAAGGGTCAAACCAGCGTTTTCAGCTGATGTGGGCAAGGACTTTCTAGCAGATGTGTTCAAAAACACATAACTCTAAATTGGGATATGGTTAATGCTTATATACTATGATATTGAAAGATACTGCGCACTTTTAAATTAATTATCTGGAACACCAGTTCCCTGTTTCCTAACTATAAAATCTTCTTCTGAATCTGGCCATGGTGGAACACACACACATCATCAGTTCTTGTTCAGTTGCAGCAAGAGTTTACCAATCTGAGGCCATGTGAGGTTGTGTCAAGAGTTTCAGACTGATAAATCCCTGAACGTGTATGCCAAGTGAGCATCCCCTCAAGGCCTATTAGGTCACCTTTGCCATCTGATTGGAATAATGACTCTAAAGCTACACTGAACTTTTTGGCTCTTTTGATAAGGAACTATTTCCCAAGTGAGTCTGGAAAATAGATAGCAAAGATCCATGCAGAGACACTGACTCTGATAATGAGGAGAACTAGGTTGAAGTCTTGGGTGCCAGATCTTTTTTTATTATTATTATATTTCTATTTTATGTATTTTTATTTTTAATTTAAATTACAAACAAGGTTGTTTCACATGCCAATCCCAGCTCCCTCTCTCTTTTCCCTCACCTCCTCAAATGCCATCCCACCAAACCCCCTTCCCCATCCCTCAATCCCCACTCCTTTGCCCAGGGAGGGTGAGGCCCTCCCTGGGGTTTTTCGATAGTCTGTCATTTCATCTAGAGCAGGGCCTAGGACCTCCCCCAAGGGTCCAGGCTAAGAGAGTATCTCTCACTGGGTGATGGGATTCCAAAGTCGATTTGTAAGCCAGGGATAAATATTGTTTCCTACCCAAGCCCCATCGATTGCCTTTGCCTCCTCACTGACACCTACATTCAGGGGGTCTGGATCTGTCCCATGCTGGATTCCCAGCCATCAGTATGGAGTTCAAGAGCTCTCCCTTGGTCAGGTCAGTTGTTTCTATGGCTTTAAGAAGCCCAGGCTTGACCCCTATGATCCGTAGTCCTCCCTCTCTGTCACTGGGTTCCTTGAGTTCAGCTCACTGTTTAGCTGTGGTTGTCTGCCTCTGATTCCATCAGTCATTGGTTGAAGGTTCTGTTTCCCAGACTCTTTGGCAGTGGGACTGTAGTCTGGCACTCCCATGATCCATGTCTAAAATCCATATGTTAGTGAGTACATACCATGTTTGTCTTTTTGTGAAAGATCTTTTGACATTGCTTCTAATGACATCAGGATTTCACCTCTAGGCTGCGAAATATCTGCCTTCATGGAGCATCTTGAATCACAGACTTACTACTGGGGATGTGGCTCCGTTGAGGGAGTGCTTCTCTTTTGAGTGCTAGGACCTGGAGCTATTTCTCAGCACTGCTGAAATCAGCCATGCTGGTGTTTGGTTAAAATTTATCACCTGGGAGATAGAAGCAGGGGGATAATTTCAGGACCCTCCTGGTTATCCTAAGGCTATGTGTTCTAACCTGGAACATACAAGTCTCTCTTTTGGTATAAAAAGTGTAAGTTGTTTCCCAACACTTTTCCATGCCTTAACCACATTTTCTGTTCTCCAATTGCAGGACTGCAGTCATGTCACCTTTCAAAACAGCAGGGTGACCATCACGGATTTGCGATGAGTAAATCAAAGCACACACCCACCTGAGTGGGAGTGTGTGTGTGTGTGTGTGTGTGTGTGTGTGTGTGTGTATGTGTGTGTGTGTGTGTGTGCATGTGTGTGTGGGTGTCCATGTGTTTGTTTTGTGTATATGTGAGTGAATGTAGGGCAGTGTATATATCTGTATATATGTTATATCTGTGTTATGTATGTTCAGTTGTATGTATGTATGGCACACTGTGCTCATTCACAGAGCCCAGATGAACTTACTTTTATTACAGTTTTAGCAGTTAGGAAAAAGCATGGATATAACAGAAGATTGTGACACATCAAGAGAAGAGCTCTTGAGGACACATCCTGAGTCTAGATGTGAGAACACAAAAAATTCATTTTACTTATAAGGTGAGGTGACTGTTTCTATCATGTGAGTAAGATCTTTCTGGAATAATGCACAAATAGGGAAATGTGATTCTTAGAACATCCTGGAAAAAACCCTTAGTTCAAATTCCACAATACAAAAGAAACATAATCTTACATGTGTTTTCGTATATGACAGTGCTTGCAGTTCATAACTGTACATTGATGGTATAGGTTTGAGTGAGGAGAGGCTTGATTGAATCAGGAGAGAAAATTCATCAAAGGTGGATCCTACATGAATTACAATTCTAAGTTGTAAATATCCTTTTACATTTCTTGTTTTAGTCTCCTACATTTCTAATGAGACCTGTAGCTAGAAACCCTTTGACTAATGACTTTTCTTAGTTAAAACTGATTATATGGAAGCATTTAACATGAAAAAGGGAAGTGTATTACTTGAGAAAGAAAAGTACAAAACACAAATTTTTAAATTTTCTCATATTAGAAAGCATTTACAGATTATATACACTGTACAAAAAGGAATAAGAAAAAGGGGTCACATACTTTATGTTAAGAAGGTATTATAGTACATCTAAGAACATGATGGCATTTCAAATTTGATAAAGGTTCCTTCCATTGAATTGTAGAAACTCATTGTCAGAAAGGATTTGAACATGACTGGGGGCCTCCGGTTACCTCTTCACGATGACCAGCTGCTTGGTAAACTATTTATTCTTAAATCCATCATTACCATATCTATCCCTAAAGGAAAAAAAATTATTTCCATCACCCAGATATACAATCATCTGTACCAATTTTGTTTTCTGTGCAAATATCTGATAATGCAATATTTAGCTACATGAAATCTTTCAGTAAATCATCAGTTATATTATTTAGAATTATAAATATTACCCTCATGTGGGATATATATATATATATAATTTTCTTTTCTTTTTAAATTAGCCATATGACCAATTAAAATTTTAGTGAGTTAATAAGAAGTTAATTCTTTTTGTATTTTATATTCATATGTTGGGAAGAGCTTTCTAAATCTAATGCTGACACATATTAGCCCAGTCATCTTCCTATTCATCTGAATTACAAATAGATATATTTGGCTAGTTTGCATTGTATATATAAATCTCTGCTTTCATTTCATATTGCTTTAATTTACATTTTAATTGTTTTATTATTGTGAAACTTTCTCACAATTCAGGTATTTATAATTCACTCTTTTTTAGTGTATTTCCTCTTTTAAAACAATTTGTGTAATGGGAGATCATACAATTAGAATTAATGAATTAACACACCACAAAGGGAATAACAGTACTTATTGTGTGAATGATTTCGTCAAATAGAAGTCAATTATGCAATAATCCTTTTGCTCCAACTCTACCTGTTGCTTGTTTGAGTTTTTATGCATCTGTGGGTTCGAAAGACTGATTGCATATGCAGCACAAAGGAAGAAAGCAAAATTAGTTTTTGCTAATGCTAGTTGACATAGATTATGAGTGGTCAAACTCTAAGTCACATTTGTAGGATTTTGCCAGTATTAATACATAGGCACAAATGTGTTGGGACCCAGCCCCATGGGGTCTCTGTGAGTTGCTGGTCAGCCTACAAGTGCAACTTGTTTTCCAGGCCATGTGCTTTCTGTTTTCTAGTCCTGGCTTACTGCTCCGGCCTTGACCCTCTGACATCATCATTCAGCAGGAGGAAAACAACGATCTCTTCTACCTGGGGTTTTTCCACTGTGCTGTAAACCTGTATATAAAGCTTCTCCCTCTTAACAAGAGGGAGACCTCTTAGCACTTGTAATGAAGACACACACACACATTCTCCTGGCAATAAAGGCAGGACATGCATTCTCTTAGTACAAACAGAGAGACCTCTTAGCACTTGCAATGAAGACCCCCCACACACACACTCTCTCTCCTGGCAATAAAGGCAGCACAGGTATTCTCTTAGTACAAACAAGTGGACGTCTGGTCTTTCTTTCCCTGATACCGTTTAGTTGCTTGTGGTGCAGGCGCCACACAAATCAATTGGTTAATTCATTAATAGGCACAAGTAAGGAAAGATACCTTCATGACTTCTGAGCAACTATGCTCACCCTCAGCATTTAGAGACTACAAGTTCAGCAAGTTTAGTTATCCTCTGTGCAGCTGTTTTTCCTCTGTAAATTTGGAATAACTTCTGGGTGACTAGGTGTTACAGCACTAGATAATACATCATATGATTTACTATCGACAGTCCTTAATATTCCCCAAGGCCCATATCTTCATTTATTTTTGAATTCTGGGCACATTGTTTCACAGATCTCAATTAATGAAAACAACATTAGGGATCCTTGTGGGAAATCATGAACAGAAAGCAGATGTCCTCTGGATTGAGCAATAGATGTGGGGCATATGAAGAACTTCAAGATGTGTCTACATCAGATCTATCCATTCTCAACTTTACATTAGTTCAAGTGAGATTTGATTATCCACTTTTACAAAATAGTGTTTCTTAAGTATTAATACTAATCCTAATTGTAAGCATTTTAACAAATATGCAGTGAAGATGGCACTCCTCTGAGCATATTGGGAGCATGGGAAATTTGTGATGGAGGTAGGAGAAAGAGGAGGGAAGAAGGGGAGGAGAACATGAGGAATCAGGAAGATTGTGTTGGGGGAAGAATAGAGAAGGAGAGCAAGAAAAGAGATACCTAAATAATGGGAGCCATTATAGATTTAAAGAGTAATATGGCACTAGGGAAATATTCAGAAATCCACAAGGATGACCCCAACTAAGAATCTAAGCAATAGAGGAGAGACTGCCTTAAGTGTCCTTCCCATATAATGAGGTTGATGACTATCTTAAATACCATTCTAGAGCCTTCATCCACTAGCTGATAGATATATCAGCAGGAAATCACAACTAATCACTGAGCAGAACTCCTGGAATCCAGTTGTAGAGAGGGCAAGACCATGCACGGGAAACCCACAGACACAGCTGACCTGAGGAAGTGGAAGTTAATGGACCCCGGTCTGACAGCTGAGGAACCACCGTAAGACCCAACAAGGCCTCCTGAATGTGGACATAAGTTGGGAGGCATGGGAAGTCTATATGACCTCTGGCAGTGTATCCAGAATTTATTCCTAGTGTACAAATGTGTTTTGGGAGCGCATTGCCTATGGATTGTTAATCTCTCAGCATAAACACATAGGGGAGGGCCTAAGTCCTGCCCCAAATGATGTGACAGATCTTGGTGATCCCTCAAGGACATCTTATGCCCCCTAGGAGTGGATAGGGGTGGGAAGGCAGGGTCAGTGGGGACCACGAGAGAATGGGAGTGAGGGGACTTATATTGGTATGTATAATGAGATTGTTTTTAATTTAAAGAAATGTTTCTCAAAATGACCGAAAAAAGAAAGAAAATGGCACTGCTCTTTCATGTTACACTTCAAACATTTATCAGATTATACTAATAAGATGTGAGCCTCAGATGGTCTATTCTACAGAGGAAAAACCATGTTAACCATTGGTATGAAAGGCTGAAAACCTGATTTGAAGCTCTTGACTAAAACTAAAATTCAGGTAACATTCTCCTTTTGTGCATTCCTGTTTTATGAGTAGTCACACTCTAGTTTTACATTAAGAAGTTAATTTTTTCTTCAAAATTATTAATTATCAACACTTAATAAGAGAGAGACTATGAATAAGATAAAAGCAGAAAAAGTCATTCTGTATTGGGCTAGTGTTATTTCTCAGTTTTTAAGCTGCTTGTGTCTCTTGTAGAAGACGAGTGTTCAGTTCACAGCACCCACATGATAGCTCCCAACTACCAATGATTCCAGCTCCAGGAAATTCCACACCTTTTCTGGCCAGTGGGGAAACTGCATATACTCACATCTATATAATAAGAATAAAAATCCTTCAGGATAATGGGCATTCATCTCATTAATTAATCACTTGTATGCAGTGAATATGATTTTAATTATTATATTTAATTATTTTTATACTAAGATATGTATAATGATTGTCACATTGAAAGTGAATTTCCTTAGGAGCCTTCATTGTACACAAAAAAACCAGATCATTATGGAACGATTCTTCTAAGACCACTTTTCTATGTCTCAAGTGCTTATTAAGCTAGATTGCATTTTGCAAACTCAATTTGTGCTTTTATTCTCACATTTATACAGCTATGTGAAGCTCCCATAAAGTTTTATTTTCATAAAAAATAAAAAAGCATTTCCTTGTGATTATAAAGACTGGTTTCTAGTTCATTTTGAAGCTCCTGAATTATATATAGATGGAAATATTCTCTGAAAAATAGATACAATTTTGGAAAAGTAATTTCTGGGGCTTTGCAGTATTATACTTAATGGGTTGGGGTTTTATCTGCTGATGTTTCAGCTTTGCCAAATTATGTTACTTTAGGATTCTACGATGTTTCTTTGCTATCTTATTTCTATTATTTTATGTTGATATAACATTCACTGTGACTTAGAATATATCATAAAGCATATTTTAGTACTGAGTATAATAAAAGACATAGTGGAGTATGTGGTTCAGCCAATATTTGTGAGACTAAATTTATTAGGAAATTTGTCTGAAAACATGGCAAAATATTTGAATTACTTGTGGCTTTCTTGTCTATAGTATGTTTTTGTTGTTATATAGAATCGCCATATAACTTAGATTGGCCTCAAAATTCTGATGTGTTTATCTCCTTCTCTTGATTTAAGTAGTAGTACACATTTACACATGTGTAAAACTATGTTAACAGTAAAGTTTTCATGATGTTGCAGTGAAAATATTAATAAACCACACTTCCTGAGTCACCGTTTCTCCAACCACTGCGTTTAAAGAATGAGTTTTGGAAATCTCAGGTCTGTATTTGACATGACTTTGTCACCCGCTGTTGCTTATAGGAACCAAACTATATGGTGATTAAGGGGCAAAAGGACCAATAATAAAAACTATAATGACAGTAGATTTATTTTCTTACTTCCAGGCCCACAACTGACAACTTGACTTTGATACTTCACAGTGGACATTGTCGGAGAATCTTGTTTGATAACAGCTTGACATAGGAGTTTCTTGGTTAAAGCCACATAAGTGTGTTACATTTCTCACTGTTGTCACAAAACCCATGGCCAAATCAGTAGAAAGAGATTCATTTGGATCACAATATACTGATAGTATTAAAAAAACCCAGCAAGTGGTGAGAGATGCAGAAGCTAATCACTGACAAAAAAAAAAAAAACACCAAAAATCAGTGCTGCTAGAGAATTGTATTCTAAATGGGATGGCTATCTCAAACTTCTAAGATTCAGAAAACAATCTAGAAGGCTGTCAGGAAATACATAAGAGCTGAGACTGTGGAGAAGGCCAGCAGCAACAACACACATTTTTGATTATAACACAGCAAATGTGACCTACACAAGACCTGTTCAGGACTCACCTTGTCAACATACATTGTGGATGATACAGGACCCCTAGGCCTACTCCTACATGAGGCATAATTGGCTGTTAATGGTTGCTCAGGAATGGGTGACGTTTGCTTCAATGGTGCAGCCCTTACAAATTGCCCTTTTCCCAGTATATGTCATCCTGCATACACTCAGACAAGAAACTATAACTTGACTTAGCAAGTTATACATTAGAGAAGACATGACAGCAGTAATGGATGGTGGTTTCAGCAAGAGGGCAAAGAATGAGAGAGGGCAGTAGGAATAATTTCTAAATTTTATTATATGTCTGAAACTATTGCACAAAAAAGAATAAGGGGAGGAAGTAAAGAAGGGAGCACGGAAGGAAGAAAGGGAGGGAGGAAGTAAAAAATATTTGGCCAAAGCAAGAAGACCAAATCATTATGGGCACTGTTCTTTGTATAAAGGTCATGAACCAGTTGCTGTTGGAGTCAGAGGGGCCATCCTGGACATTGCATGCAGAGAAGATGGATACTGGCAGCTGATGGAGCCAGGAGGACCAGCCAGAAAGAGTAGATGGGTTCAGACAGCTGATGGAACCAGAAGGACCATTGATATAGAGAAAAATTGATCCATGAATCCAGTGGAATCTGGAAGACCAGACAGGCCTTATTTGTGAGGGGGACAAATATATAGAACTTTTTAGTTAATAATTATCCCAGACAGTCTTCTTCTAGTGATCCAGATCTCCAATATGACCACCCATCCCTGGATGAGGTTCGTCATACTAAGGATGTCAGTGTCCTCATCTTACCATATTTTACTTATTTTCCCCTGGCTTTTAGAGCTAGGGTTTTTTCATGTTCTCATCTGAGAAGAGCCAAAAAATAATCTGGTTTTTGTCTAATTGCCTAGGTGATTTAATATTTTCATTTTCTCTTTATTTTATTACTGTTTTAGTCTAAAACATCTCCATCATCTTTGTTGCACCCTCTCCCTAGGTGCTGAGAATATTTATGTGTTTGTGTGTCTATAATCTTGTGTGTGTGTGTCCCACCACACCTAAAACTCTCATCCTTTCTTAAACTGCTACTTCTCTTTTCTCTAATGAATTCCAGTTTAAATAGTCTATGACACAACTTCCAGTGGTAATTTTATAGAAAAAAATTTACAAGACTACAACAAACGTAGTTTCCATATACTAATCACACTTGTTTCTTTAAAAAGTAGCATGTTTGGAGGATATGTGATTTTCCTGACATTTCAAGTTCAATTTCCCATCCAATGTTTTGACTGACCTCTACTTCAGATCTCCATGGAGTGAAGAGCCACAGTCTCATGCCCCAGCTCTTACTGCAATGCCTTCCTCTCTGTGCTTACTGAACTCCCTTGAAATCCTGAGACCAGACCAATCTACACTCTCTCTCGGGTTGTTTCTCTCAGGTGTTTCCAGTCACAATGATCCCTACTTATTATTAGTGAGCCTAAGATGTTGACATTTCTTGACATTATTTAGTCCTTTTTCCCCTTCAATTGTTTCTTTTTCCATTTTTTAATTTACTTTTCAGTTTAAATTTAGGTAAGAAACAAGGTTGCTTCACAAATCAGGAGCGGTGGCGCATGCCTGTAGTCCCGGCTGCACGGGAGGCTGAGACAGGAGGATCGCTTGAGTCAAGGAGTTCGGGGAATGTAGTGCGCTATGCCGATCGGGTGTCCGCAGTAAGTTCGGCATCAATATGGTGACATCCCGGGAGCGGGGGCGGGGGGGGGCACCAGGTTGCCTAAGGATGGGTGAACCGGCCCAGGTCGGAAACGGAGCAGGTCAAAACTCCCGTGCTGATCAATTGTTTCTTTCCAATGACTGTTTGGTTTCACTTCCTGTTTTCAAAATTTTGTATTCTTTGCTGATCTGATTCTGTGTCTGGATTATCCATATTTCTAGCTTTTTTCTCCTAGAGATTTATTTTCATACGTTTCTAGGGTTATTACTCAGATAAATTATTGCATGAAAACAGTAATAGGTATACTAGATTTGTGTTTATGACATACATTTGCATGCCATATCTGTCATGGATACATTTTCCTGTTTATTGGACAGTCATTACATTTTCAAATGAGGACACTCAGAGTGGTTATGGATCAAGTGCCACAGCCACATAGTGAAGGAGGCTTTCTGCCTAGTTAAAGCACATCCACATACACAGTGGTGGAAAGTGAAATCTCCTAGGAGATACTGGCTCACTTTTTACTAGACAGTTTGTTTCCTCTTTTCCTTTTTCTGTCTTTTCTTGGTTTTTTGAGACAGTGTTTCTCTCTGGCTTTGGAGGTTGTCTTCGACTCACAAAGATCTGCCAGCCTCTGGCTCCCACGTGGTGTAATTAAAGGCACGCACCCCCACCACCTGGCTCTAGCAAGCTTTTCCTAATTAAAAAAACAAATCCATCTATCTTTTGCCTCTGGTGTTTGATCTTTCTCTACTTCTGTATACCTTTTTTTGCTTCTTTCACTATGGCTTGCCCTGTATCTGGGTGGCTGGCCCCTGGTGTCCTCTCTTCTCTTCCTTCTTCCTCCTCCTTTCTCTCCTCCCAGATTTCACCTATTTAATCTGCCTGCCTGTCAGCCTTTGCCTAACCTTTATTGCCAACCTATTGATTCATTAAACTCTTTATTAGAGCACTAAGGTGTTTTGGACAGGTAAAGTAACACAGTTTCAAAGAATTAAACAAATGCAACATAAAACAATACATCAAATTTTTGCATCATTAAATAAATGTTCCACAGCATAAACAAGTTACACATATTAAAAATATTCTACTATATAAAATTTTATTGAATCCCAAATTCTGGCATGTAGAAGTATCATTATTCTTTTATAAGATAAATTAGAGAAGTTAAAAGGAAAGAATTAGGATTACAATATAAGCAACGGATTCTGAGAATCCAGGCTGACATTACTCTTTGCCTGAATCTAATGTAAACACTTTCCCTGTCTGTGCATCTGCTTCCATCATCAGGGTAGTGTGAGCTGTAACATCTACCAGTCAGTAACTTTCATTACTACCCTGAGTGTATCATCTCCTGAGCAGTAAGATGACAGCATGCGTCCTCTCAATAATGTAGCTTAACCAGAGGAGGAAGACAACTTCATGCACATTAAAGTATACTCAAGTAGACCTGGACTAGACAAACCAAATGTTTACCCATTCCTCTCTTTTTCTTCAGGCCTCTGACAGCTATTTTACCTCAATATTTAGACCAATTTGTACTTTCCTTATTTCATCTTTCCTCATTTTATTATTCATTCATTTTCTCTCTATTTTCCTTTTTCAAATTTATTTTTCAGTTTAAATTTAGATAAGAAACAAGGTTGCTTCACAAGTCAGTTCCAGGGCCCTCTTCCTTTCCCTCCCTCCTCCCGTGCCCCCCCCCAGCAACCCAATTATCCCCAGAGAGGGTGAGGCTCTCCATGGGGTTTCCATAGTTTGTCATTTCATATAGGGCAGGGCCTAGACCCTTCCCCAAGGCTTCAGGGTGAGAGTGTACCTCACGTTGTTGGATGGGAGTCCAAAGTCCGTGTGCATACTCAGGATGGGTACTGATCTGCTGCCCAAGGCTCAATAGATTCCCTAGGCCTCCTCACTGACACCCACATTCAGGCAGTCTTGATCAGTCACATGCTGGATTCCCAGGCTGATGCCTGGGATACAAGAGTTAACCTTTGTCTGGTCAGCTGTTTCTGGGGGTTAAACCAGCTCAGTGTTAATCCCTTTGGTCATCAGTCCTCCCTCTCTGTTACTGGCTTTCTTGAGTTCAGCTCAGTACTTAACCAAGGGAGTCTGCCTCTTCTTCGATCAGCCACTAAATGAAGTTTCTGTTTCCCAGACTCTCTGGCCATGGGATTGTAGGCTGGAACTCACCAGAGCTATGTCTAAAATCCATATATGAGAGAGTACATGCCATATTTCTCTTTTTGTGACTGGGTTACCTCACTCAAGATGGTTTCTTCTAGTGTCATCCATTTGCCTGCGAATCTCAGGATTCCATTGTTTTTTTCTGCTGAATAGTAATCCATAGTGTAAATGTACCACATTTTCTCTATCCACTCTTCAGTTGAGGGACATCTAGGTGTTTCCAAGTTCTAGCTATTACAAATTATGCTGCTATGAACATAGTGGAACAGACATCTTTGTTGTATGAATGGGCATCTTTTGGATATATGCCTAAGAGTGGAGTTGCTGGGTCTTGTGGTAGGTTTATTCCCATTTTTCTGAGGAATCTCCATACTGATTTCCAAAGTGGCTGAACCAGTTGGCACTCCCACCAGCAATGGAGGAGTGTCCCCTTTTCACCACATCCTCTCCAGCATAAATTGTCAATGGTGTTTTTGATTTTAGCTATTCTGACAAGATGAGATGGTATCTCAGAGTTGTTTTGATTTGCATTTCCCGGATGGCTAAGGATGTTGAGCACTTTCTCAAGTGCCTCTCAGCCATTTTAGACTCCTGTATTGATAATTCTCTATTTAGTTCTGCAGCTCACTTTTTAATTGGGTCCTTTGATGTTTTGGAGACTTGCTTCTTGAGTTCTTTGTAAATTTTGGAGATCAACCCTCTGTCAGATGTGGGATTAGTGAATATTTTTCCCATTCTGTGGGCTGCCTTTCTGTCTTGCTGACAGTGTCCTTTGCCTTACAGAAGCTTCTCAGTTTCAGGAGGTCCCATTTATCAATTGTTGATCTAACTGTCTGTGCTAGTGGTGTTATGTTGTACCAATTCGTTCAAGGGTACCACCCACTTTCTCTTCTAAGACGTTCAGTGTGGCTGGATTTATGTTGAGGTCTTTGATCCATTTGGACTTAAATTTTGTGCATGGTGATAAACATGGATCTATCCGCATTCTTCTACATACCAGCCTCCAGTTATGCCAGCACCATTTGTTGAAGATGCGTTCTTTATTCCATTGTATATTTTTAGCTTCTTTGTCACAGATCAGATGTTCGTACGTGTGTGGGCTTATATCCGAGTTTTCAATTCGATTCCATTGGTCTACCTGTCTATTTTTGTGCCAATACCAAGCTGTTTTCAGGACTATAGCTCCATAATAGAGCTTGAGGTCAGGGATGGTGATGCCTCCGGGTGTTGCTTTGTTGAACATGGTTGTTTTGGCTATCCTGGGTGTTTTGTTTTCCATACAAAATTGATAATTGTTCTTTCAAGGTCTGTGAAGAATTGTGCTGGGATTTAATTGCATTGAATCTGCAGATTGCTTTTAGGAGGATTGCCATTTTTATTATGTTGATCCTTCCAATCCAAGAGCATGGGAGATCTTTCAATTTTCTGAGGGCTTCTTTAATTTCCTTCTTTAAAGATTCAAAGTTCTTGCGATACAGGTCTTTCACTTGTTTTGTTAGCGTTACCCCAAAGTATTTTGTGTTGTTTGTGGCAATTGTAAAGGGTGATGTTTCTCTGATTTCTCTTTCAGCCCTTTTATCATCTGTATATAGTAGGGCTACTGATTTTCTTGAGTTGATCTTGTAGCCTGCCACTTTGCTGCAGTTGTTAATCAGCTGTAAGAGTTCCCTGGTAGAGTTCTTTGGGTCATTGATGTAAACTATCATATCATCTGCAAACAGTGAAAGTTTGACCACTTCCTTCCCAATTTGTATCCCCTTGATTCCCTTTGTTGTCGTATGGCAATAGCTAGAAGTTCAAGTACCATTTTGAACAGGTATGGGGAGAGTGGACAGCCTTGTATTGTTCCTGATTTTAGAGGAATTGCATTGAGTTTCTGTCCATTTAGTTTGATGTTGGCTGTTGGTTTACTTTATATACCTTTTATTATGTTTAAGTATGTCCCTGTTATCCCAGATCTCTCCAAGACCTTTATCATGAAGGGGTGTTTGATTTTCTCAAAGGCTTTTTCAGCATCTAGTGAGATGATCATATGATTTTTGTTTTTCAGCTTGTTTATACGGTGGATTACGTTGATGGATTTTCGTATGTTGAACGATCCCTGCATCCCTGGGATGAAACCTACTTGATCGTGGTGAATGATTGTTTTGACGTGTTCTTCTATCTGATTTGCCAGTACTTTATTGAGTATTTTTGCATCAATGTTCATGAGGGATATTGGTCTTGAAAGACCCCAAGGGGGGGGACTTTCACGGGAGGGAGACCCGAACCCAAGGTACACCAAGACCACGAGCTTGGATGCAAACAGCAAGAGGCTTTATTGATAATACACGGGTACCCGGGGCGTCTCAGTCTCGGGAACTGAGAGCCCCGAGCTGGGGACTCAGGGGTTCTTTTATAGCAAAAAGCGCAGTACAGAAGCGAGAAGCCTAGTTACGGGACCCTGATTGGGTAATTTAAATGAGGCTGGGGCTCAGAACGAGATTTATCTCATCTGGACAGAGAGGCAATTAAGGTTTCTCTCATCTGGACAGAGAGGCAATTAAGGTTTCTCTCATCTGGACAGAGAGGCAATTAAGGTTTCTCTCATCTGGACAGAGAGGCAATTAAGGTTTCTCTCAGAACTCAATTCTCGGCCTTGGCCCTATCTGAAGAACAAAGGTTTCTGTGCCTGCCCAATCTTTCTGGGCTGGCTGTGCAGACCATAGACACCTGGGCCCCTATCTGGGCAGAGATAGTAGTGACTATGCAGCCGTAAAGACCTTGAGCTGAGCTTCCTTCTGATCAAAAAAATGACTATTCGGCTGAGCTGTGGGGGAAAGGAATTTTCCATAGGCCTCAGCCACCTGTGCTGGGCCGGGGTCTTTCATTCCCCCATTGCTCTTGTAACTGAATGAAATCTTTCATTCAGAGGTTTCTGCCATCTCGAAATCCCTTTGCTTTAGCTGCTGGTATTGTTGAGTCAAAACCAGTGATTGTACAATTGATAACCTTTCCTTTATAAACTGGATTAATCTGTTTAAGATGCATGGCCCGAACATCAGAATCAGCAATATAATGATCAGGGGTCCCATAATGGTGGATATGAGAGTCGAATACCAAGGGGACCTGTTATACCAATTCTGAAACCATCCCTGTTGGGACTCAATTAATTGGTGGTACTTTTGGCGTCTTTCTTTTATTTTAGCCAGGTTATCTCTTACCACTCCGGTATGGTCTGCGTAAAAGCAGCATTCTTCTTTAAGGGCCGCACAAATTCCCCCTTGCTGTAAAAATAAGAGGTCTAGTCCCCTTCTGTTTTGGAGGGCTACTTCTGCCAGGGAGGACAGAGACTTCTCCAGGGCAGCGACAGATTCCTCTAAAGACCGAATATCTGCACGCATTACTTGTTGTAGGAGTTGGAACTGTTTAGTTTCCTGCAGTGCGGCAGTACCGGTTCCTATTCCTGCTGCTATGCCTCCCATGGTTAGTCCTCCTAGTAGGATGGCAGTAGTGATGGAGATAGGTTCCCTCTTAATGCGGCCAGTACTTATCATGTCATAGTCAGAGGGGTGGTAGATTACCTTAGGCCATAATTCAATCAGAACACAATAGTCAACGGTGGCACCTAGTACCGTGGTGGAGACACAAGGGGTTAATCCAGTGTTGCATGCCCAATATGTCCCATTGGGGGCTATCAAGTAGTGGCCACTTTGGGGCAAAGGCTCAGTGGCATTGCATAGTCCTTGATGCGTGGTGGGGACATTACCTATACATAGCCCCTTTCCAGACACTTCTGAGACAGTCAATTTATGTTGCATGGCTGTCCCACAAAGAGCCTCGGCTGTGGCCTGATTTGTATATTCGCCCATAACCGCTAAGCCTTCATAATAGGGAGGTTGCGGAGTCAGACAAAGCCAGCATTCCTTAGTCTTATCTGGGCGAGTTAAATTCAGAGTGGCATATGTCCCTTTGATTAGGGCTAATATTCTATCTCCCGTGCCTTCAAGGGGGGGGACCCGAGGAGGGGGGGTTTGGGAGTGCTTTCTGTAGGCGCAGGAGCGGCTGTGGTTTTAGGCAGGTTCAGAGGCCTGGTATCAGCCTTGGGCATGAGTAAGCTAGGCTGCTTTTGATCAATGAGGACCTGGTTAGGGCCTATGGCCTGTGGATTGACGGGAGCCACCTTACATCTGATTGTAAAGATTACTCCCCTATCTGGTCCGTATAGATACCAACGCAAACCCCAGGTATACCCAGTCTGCCAGTCCGGGGCTTGCTTTCCCTGTGCAGTGAAAGAAATGGCAAGGGGCATACCTATCATTCCAGATTGTCCTTTGTCCCAGCCTCTACGCACTTGTATTTTATCCCAGGATGAGGATGGCCTCCAATATGCGTCCCCTGTAGTCTCGCACCCCCAAGCTGCACAGAAAAAGGAATTATATCCCCCACATTTCCGGGCCTGTTGCCAGGTACGTCCATCTCGGGGGCAGACATAGAAGTCCAGTGAATTTAGCTGCTCTCTGGCTCTGCGACTAACACACCCGGGGGTGGTTTCTCTGGAGTCCACGAATATGAATGTACGTCGACGTCTGTAAAGGTGGGAACCACTGGTGCATGCCTTTGGGTGGCAATGGGGAATGTCCCAAGTGTTCAACCCTGCTACCAAATCACAAAATTCAGGCCATAGAGTAGGCCACCATGTCCCAAGTGCATGTGGTTCCGTGACAGCATAAATGACCTCCCCCATCTGGGAGAGAACCTCCCAGGTTAATTTATAAACGGTATGGGGACTGGAGGCCACACCAGTGTCTGATTTTATGAGGAGGGCTATTAGCAGGAGGGAGGGGAGCGGGTAAGTTTTATTTTTAAAGGATTTTGAGTGCGTTGAGCTTTCCATCCTGAGTCCGGATCCTCAGGGAAGGCAGCTTTTACGTGCGAGGCATGTATCCAAGCAGCAATCCCGTCCACCTTGAGAGCAGTAGGGGTGGTCAACAGGACTGTGTATGGTCCCTTCCAGCGGGGTTCAAGGTTCTTAGCCTGGTGGCGCCGGACCCAAACGCTGTCTCCCACGTGGTAGGAGTGAGGGACGATAGGGTGTTTCCTCTGGTCTCGGTAGGCTTGGGCCAGAGGCTTCCAGACTTCCTGCTGAACCAGCTGGAGTGCCTGCAGGTGAGCTTGAAGAGAGGAGGAATTGGCATAGTCAGAAATATCTTGGTCAAAGAACTGAACAAAGGGAACGGTGGTTCCATATAGAATTTCAAAAGGGGTGAGGCCATGGGGGCCCGGTGTATTCCGGGCACGATAGAGGGCAAGGGGGAGCAAGAGGACCCAGTCTTTAGTGCCAGCTGCCAGCGATAATTTAGTTATAGTCTCCTTAATGGTTCTATTCATACGCTCTACCTGCCCTGAACTTTGGGGTCGATAAGCACAATGTAATTTCCAATCAATCCCCAACAAGGTGGCCACAGACTGACTTACCTGAGAAACAAAGGCAGGCCCGTTGTCTGTCCCCAATACCTGTGGCATTCCATAACGGGGGAAGATTTCTTCAAGAAGTTTCTTGGTGACCACCTTCGCCGTCTCGTGCTTGGTGGGGTAGGCTTCAGTCCATCCCGAGAAGGTGTCAACAAAAACCAGGAGGTACTTGTATCCATATTTTCCTGGTTTGATTTCTGTGAAATCTATTTCCCAATGCACCCCAGGCCGGTGCCCACGAGCTCGAGTCCCCATGGGTAGCTTTAGCCTGGTCATATTGACGCGGGCGCAGGCATCACATTGCTCAGTCACTTGTTTTAGTATTTCTTCTATTCCCAACAGGTAGCGAGTATTTTCTTCCCGGGCTAACAGTTCTCTCATTTTCCTGGAGCTCAAATGAGTGAGTTTGTGTAGGCTGTTAACCAAATATCTAGTCATTAGGCGGGGAAGGACAGTCTTTCCTTGATAGGTCCAGAGACCATCATGTACTCGGGTCGCCCCCAGTCTTTTCATGGCTTTGATGTCTTTTATTTCATAGTCCCATGACGGGGAGGTCTTCTCGGAAGCCTCATTAGTTACAGGGACTACAGCCGCCTGGAGGAGGTGACTGCTGCTTTCCAAGGTCAGGGCAGCCTCCCGGGCGGCCAGGTCTGCCCTCCGGTTTCCCCGGGCAACGGGGCTGTCGCCTTTCTGATGCCCTGGGCAATGTATGATACTGAGGGCGGTTGGGAGGTGCAGAGCCTCTAAGAGGGCCAGGATTTCCTTTTTGTTTTTAATGTCTCTGCCCTCTGAGGTCAATAGCCCCCTTCGCCTATAAATTTCACCATGGATGTGAGCGGTGGCAAAAGCATAGCGGCTGTCTGTGTAGACAGTGAGTTTCTTACCTTCTGCCAGTCTCAGGGCCTGTGTCAAGGCAATCAGTTCTGCTCGTTGGGCCGATGTTCCTGGCGGCAGGGCCTCGGCCCAAATTGTTTCTGACTCAGTTGTCACTGCAGCACCGGCTTTCCGCTCCCCTTGATGTACAAAGCTGCTTCCGTCCGTGAACCAGACAAGGTCAGGGTTGGGAAGGGGTTGATCCGTGAGGTCAGCTCTCGTTCCATGGACCTCAGCCAGGACCTGCAAGCAGTCATGAGTCTCTGCTTCCCCGGGGAGGGGAAGTAGCGAGGCGGGGTTCAGGGTCACCGGAGCCCCAAAGTGAATTCTATCCTTGTCCAGCAACAGAGTCTGGTAATGAGTCATCCTGGCATTGGTGAGCCAGCGGCCCGGTGGCTGTCTGATGACCGCCTCCATAGCATGGGGGGCATAGATGGTCAAAGGCTGCCCCAAAGTCAATTTGTGAGAGTCCTTTATGAGAACTGTGGTGGCGGCGATCATGCGGAGACATGGGGGCCATCCTGACGCTACGGGGTCTAATCTCTTAGATAGGTAGGCAACCGGTCGTCTCCAGGGCCCAAGTTTTTGAGTTAGGACCCCCTTCGCGTAACCCTCTTGCTCAGCCACGAATAAGTCAAAGGGTTTAGTCAGATCCGGCAACCCCAGGGCTGGGGAGCAGAGCAGAGCCTTCTTGATGTTCATGAAGGCTTGTTCCTGGCTCTCCCCCCAGTCAAAGGTAGCCCCCGTCTTGGTGAGGGGGTACAGGGGTGCTGCCATTTCCGCAAACCCGGGGATCCACAGTCTACAGAAACCTGCTGTTCCCAAGAATTCCCGCAATTTTCGGGGGGTCTTGGGAGGAGGGATGTCGAGTATGGCCTGTTTGCGGGCTTCTGTTAGCCAACGTTTTCCATCCTGGATTTTGTACCCCAGGTAGGTGACCTGGGTCCGACAGATTTGGGCCTTTTTGGCAGAGGCCCTATACCCCAAGTCTCCTAAAGTCTTTAAGAGAGCTTCTGTCCCCCTCAGGCATTCCTCCTCTGTTTTGGTGGCTATCAGGATGTCATCCACATATTGTAAGAGGATGATCTCAGGGTTCTGGACTCTAAATCCGGCCAAATCCTGATGCAAGGCCTCATCAAAGAGGGTGGGGCTATTTTTGAACCCTTGGGGCAACCTAGTCCATGTAAGTTGTCCCGAGATTCCCAGGTCTGCATCCTGCCATTCAAAGGCAAACAGTGGCTGACTGTCTTTGTGTAACCGCAAGCAGAAGAAGGCATCCTTTAAATCCAGGACTGAGTACCAAATATAGTCAGGTGGCAGTCCACTCAGGAGGTTATAGGGATTGGGGACCGTGGGGTGTATGTCCTCAACCCGCTTATTGACTTCCCGGAGGTCCTGGACCGGCCTATAGTCACTGGTTCCGGGCTTCTTGACTGGCAACAAGGGAGTGTTCCAGGGGGACCGGCAGGGGGTTAGAATGCCCTGCTCCAGTAGCCTCTTAATGTGAGGTTTGATTCCATCGCGGGCCTCCCGGGACATGGGATATTGTTTAATTGAGGCCGGGAGAGCAGATGCCTTTAAATGGACTATGATGGGAGCCTGCTGGAGGGCTAGTCCCATTCCTCCAGTCTCTGCCCAGGACTGGGGAAAGTCAGTCAACCAGCGGTCCTCGACCTTAAAAGAGTCATCCTTGGGCTCATGTATTCTATATTCCTCTTCTAAGGCTATGGTCAGCACCGTGAGTGGGGCCCCTTCTGGCCCCGTGACTCTTATGTTGGCTTTCTCGAAATGTACTTGAGCCTTTAACTTCGTTAGGAGGTCTCGACCCAGGAGGGGGTATGGACAGTCAGGAACATGTAAAAAGGAGTGCATCACCTTACCGGTCGCTAGGTGGAGCTGGCGGTCCGTGGTCCATCGATATTGCTTCCCACCGGTAGCTCCTTGTACCCAGGCAGTTCGTCGGCTTAGGGGCCGGGTGACCGATTTAGAACAGAGTGTTGAGCCCCGTGTCTACCAGGAAGGTGACCGGGCGCCCCCCTACTGGTATGGTTATCCGGGGCTCAGGGGGGGGCTCCTGGCCCTGACCTCCCTAATCTTCGAGGCTCAGCAGGTCGGAGGTCTGAGAGCGGGGTTTGGGCCTTTGGAATGTCCTTCTTTGTTTCTTGGGACATTCTCTTGCCCAGTGTCCTCTCTCCTTGCAGTATGCACACTGGTTCCTTTCCAGGCGAGGCCCTCTTTGTCCCTCTCTCTGCCTATCCTGTCTCTGCTCTGCAACTACTGTGGCCAACAGTTTAGTCATCTCTCTATTACGTTTCTCGTCCCTCTCTATCTCCCTTTCTTCCATTTCCTGTCTCTGACGTTCTGCCCTTTCTTGGTCCTCTTTTCTCCATCTCTCTTCCCTTTCTTCCTGTGTTTCTCTCTTATTAAAGATGCGCTCCGCCTCTTTTAATACATCTGGTAGTGTATACCCCTGTAAATTCTCTAGCCGCTGCAATTTGTTTCTAATGTCAGCGGCCGACTGCCAAATGAAGGACATGGTCAGGCTAGTAGCTTGCCCGGGGTCCTCAGGGTCATATGGAGTATACATCCTGTAAGCCTCCTTAAGTCTCTCTAAAAATGCGGCTGGTGACTCCTCTGCCTTCTGAACTATCTGTCTTACCTGGGCCAAATTGGTGGGCCTTTTACCGGCCCCTCGGAGACCTGCTACAAGCAGCTGGCGATAAAGACGCAGGTGGGTCCTACCTGCCTCAGTGGTGAAATCCCAGTCTGGGCGGTCGAGGGGAAAGCAGCATCAATTTCATTTGGAAGCTGCGTAGGTTGTCCATTTGCCCCGGGCACATTCTTCCGGGCTTCAAGAAGGACCCTCTGTTTTTCCTCCGAAGTGAGGAGGACCTGTAAAAGCTGTTGGCAATCATCCCAGGTGGGCTGGTGGGTAGTAAGAACCGACTCCAATAAATCAGTCAGTCTCACAGGATCTGCTGAAAAGGAGGGGTTATTATTTCTCCAGTTATAAAGATCAGAGGCAGAAAACGGCCAGTACTGTAATTGGCCATCATGGCCCGTCCGAAGGGGCAGGGCAGTGGAATCCGGAGTAGGCTGCTCCCTGCGGCCTCGCAGTCTGGAGGCCATAGGTGAGGGCTCCGGGTCAGTGGGAGGTGCCGGTTGGGCCTCAGCTGCTGCCGCGGCCTCAGCTGCTGCTGCCGGTTGACCTGCCGGAGGAGCCTGGTACGGTGGAGGTTCCTCTGTCAGTAAATCCAACAGGAGACCGTCGTCTGGAGGGAGGACTTTGGGGTCTCTTTTTTCTCTTTCTGCTTAGTTACGGTGGGGTACAGGCCAGAATGGGAGGACTGAGGATACGGGGAGGGGGTCAAAGGGGGCGGAAGGGGGGGTGCGGATGATTTGGAATTGGCGGGGGTCAGGGAAGAGGGAGAGGGGGACCCTCCGGGGTGCACAAAGGGGCGCACCCAGGTAGGAGGGTTACGAACTAATGCTTCCCAGGTGACTATGTAGGGCACTTGGTCCGGACGGCCGTGGGGCCCAGGATCCATCACTTTCTCTTTCACCTGGAAGATAATTTGAGAGTTAAAGGTGCCATCCCGGGGCCAGCCAACATTTAAAGCTGGCCACTCGGAAGAGCAAAAGGTGATCCATTCCTTCTTGCGCACATCGACAGTCCGGTTGCGAGCATACTCCTGAACCTGTGGCCAATGTGAAATGGTCAAACTGAGCGGAGTGGTAACTGTCTGGCCCATCTTCTCGAGAGTGATGACTAAGACAAACAAACAAACAAGAAACAAAAACGAACAGATTTTCGCTGCGCGGCTTCGATGTAGAGTCGAAAGCAAAACTTCAGTTGGGCCCGAGGCCGGGGGCCTCCCGCCCTCGTCCCCTACCAGGATGGAAAATCCCTCCGTCAGTGGGGGTGCCCCAAACAGATGGGGCAGACTCCTAGGCATCTACCCCAAACAGACGAGTTCCTAAGAACTTCAGCTCCAGACACAGACCTACCCCAAACAGACGAGTTCCTAAGAACTCCAGACGGGGCAGATGGACATCTGCCCCAAACAGACGGGGCCCCAAACAGACGAGTTCCCTAAGAACTCCAGACGGGGCAGATGGACATCTGCCCCAAACAGACGGGGCCCCAAACAGACGAGTTCCCTAAGAACTCCAGACGGGGCAGATGGACATCTGCCCCAAACAGACGGGGCCCCAAACAGACGAGTTCCCTAAGAACTCCAGACGGGGCAGATGGACATCTGCCCCAAACAGACGGGGCCCCAAACAGACGAGGCAGATCGTGTCCTAGAGCTGCGGTCGGTGCCACCAGATACAGATGTATACAGCTGTATATTACAGACGCAGGCGCAATAAAACAACAGGCATAGACAGACAGACAGCAGACAACAGAAACAACAGAAATTTAGTCCGGACAATTCTTACCTCCCAGAAGTGGGTCGGTGGTCCCTGGGCGGGGTCTCAATTCCCGGCCAATGCACCAAATGAAAGACCCCAAGGGGGGGACTTTCACGGGAGAGAGACCCGAACCCAAGGTACACCAAGACCACGAGCTTGGATGCAAACAGCAAGAGGCTTTATTGATAATACACGGGTACCCGGGGCGTCTCAGTCTCGGGAACTGAGAGCCCCGAGCTGGGGACTCAGGGGTTCTTTTATAGCAAAAAGCGCAGTACAGAAGCGAGAAGCCTAGTTACGGGACCCTGATTGGGTAATTTAAATGAGGCTGGGGCTCAGAACGAGATTTATCTCATCTGGACAGAGAGGCAATTAAGGTTTCTCTCATCTGGACAGAGAGGCAATTAAGGTTTCTCTCATCTGGACAGAGAGGCAATTAAGGTTTCTCTCATCTGGACAGAGAGGCAATTAAGGTTTCTCTCAGAACTCAATTCTCGGCCTTGGCCCTATCTGAAGAACAAAGGTTTCTGTGCCTGCCCAATCTTTCTGGGCTGGCTGTGCAGACCATAGACACCTGGGCCCCTATCTGGGCAGAGATAGTAGTGACTATGCAGCCGTAAAGACCTTGAGCTGAGCTTCCTTCTGATCAAAAAAATGACTATTCGGCTGAGCTGTGGGGGAAAGGAATTTTCCATAGGCCTCAGCCACCTGTGCTGGGCCGGGGTCTTTCAGTCTGAAGTTCTCTTTCTTAGTTGTATCTTTGTGTGACTTGGGGATCACGGTTATTGAAGCCTCATAGAAAGAGTTTGGCAAAGACCCTTCTGCTTCTATTGTGTGGAATACTTTAAGAAGAATTGGTATAAGCTTTTCTTTGAATTTCTAGTAGAATTCTGCACTGAGGCCATCTGGACCTGGACTTTTTTTGGTTGGGAGACTTTTGATGAATGCTTCTATTTCCATAGGGTTTATAGTTCTATTTAAATTGCTTATCTTTCTTGATTTAGTTTTGGCAAGTGATAGCTATCCAGGAAATCGTCCATTTCCTTAAATTTTTTGTGGAGTACAGGTTTTCAATGTATGACCTGATGATTCTCTGGATTTCCTCAGAGTCTGTTGTTATGTCCCACTTTTCATTTCTGATTTTGTTAATTTGCGTGTTCACTCTCTGCTGTTTGGTAAGTGTGGACAAAGGTTTGTCTATCTTGTTGATTTTCTCAAAGAACCAACTCTTCGTTGCATTGATTCTTTGTATTGTTTTCCTAGTTTCTACTTTATTGATTTCAGCCCTCAATTTGATTATTTCCTGGCATCTACTCCTCCTGGGAGAGTTTGCTTCTTTGTGTTCTAGAGCTCTCAGCTGTGCTGTTATTCTCTAGTATAACTGTTCTCCAGTTTCTTCATGTGGGCACTTAGTGCTATGAACTTCCCCCATAGTACTGCTTTCAAAGTGTCCCATAGGTTTGGGTATGTTGTGTCTTCATTCTCATTGAATTAGAGGAAGTCTTTAATTTCTTCTTTTATTTCCTCTTTGACCCAGGGGTGGTGCAGTTGAGCATTATTCAATTTCCATGAGTTTGTAGGTTTTCTGCAATTTGTGTTGTTGTTGAATTCTAATTTTAAAGCACGGTGGTCTGATAAGATGCATGGAGTTATTCCAATTTTTTTTGTAGCTGCTGAAGTTTGATATGTTGCCACGTATGTGGTCGATTTTTGAGAAGGTTCCATGTGGTGCTGAGAAGACAGTATATTCTTTTTTATGTGGATGAAATGTTCTATAGATGTCTGTTAATCCCAATTGGGTTATTACTTCTATTAGATCCTTTGCTTCTTTGTTGAGTTTCTGTCTGCTATTCCTGTCTAGTGGTGAGTGGTGTGTTGAAATCTCCCACTATAACTGTGTGGGGCATTAGATGAGATTTACGTTCTAATAATGTTTCTTTAACGAATGTGGATGCCTTTGTATTTGGAACATAGATGTTCAGGATAGACACTTCATCTTGGTGGGTTTACCTTTGATGAGTATGTAATGTCCTCCTTCATCTCTTTTGATTGATTTTATTTTAAAATCTAGTTTGTTAGATATTAGGATTGCTACCCCTGCTTGTTTCTTGGGTCCATTTGATTGAAAAATTATTTCCCAACATTTAACTCTCAGGTAATATGTGTCTTTGAGAGTGAGGTGTGTTTCTTGTATACACCAGAAGGAAGGGTTCTGTCTTGGAATCCATTCTGCTAGCCTGTGTCTTTTTATGGGTGAGTGGAGGCCATTAATGTTGAGGGATATTAATGCCCATTGAGTGCTCATCCTTCATCAATTTGCAATGGTTGTTTTTGGTGGAATTATGTGTGGAATTTCACCCCTTTGTTTTTTAGCTGTTGGTTGAGAGGGATTCTCTAATGCCTATGTTTTTCTGGGTGTAGTTAGCTTCCTTGGTTTGGAGTTTTCCTTCCAAAATTTTTGTAGGGCTGGGTTAGTTGATACATATTGCTTGAATCTAGTTTTGTCATGGAATATCTTGTTTTCTCCATCTATAGTGATTGAGAGCTTTGCCGGTTATAGTAGTCTGGGCTGGCATCCATGGTCTCTTAGTGTAGGTAGAATATCTATCCAGGACCTTCTGGCTTTCAGAGTTTCCATGGAGAAGTCAGGTGTAATTCTTATACGTCTGCCTTTATATGTTACTTGACCTTTTTCCCTTGCTGCTCTTAATATTCTTTCTTTATTCTGTATATTTAGGGTCTTGATTATTATGTGGCGAGGGGATATTTTTTGTGGTCCACTCTATTTGGTGTTCTGTAACCTTCTTGTACCTTCATTGGCATGTGTTTCTTAAGGTTGGGAAAGTTTTCTTCTATGATTTCGTCTTATCCCTTTGAGTTGGTTTTCTTCTCCTTCTTCTATACCTATTATTCTTAGGTTTGTTCTTTTCATGGTGTCCCATATTTCCTGGATGTTTTGTGTTAAGGATTTGTTGGACTTAAGGTTTTTTTGGTTGATGAATCCATTTTTCCTATTGTATCTTCATCTCATTCCCTCTCTACCCTTTCTTACTCAGTCATTTTTTTTGGTCAATAAAAGGGTCTTTGCTACTTACTTGAAACTCTACTTTAACTTGAAGCAGTAACTCAATACCCCAAAGATGTAACCTCACCGCATTCCTGGTACAATTGAAGAAGCTAAAATAATTTTTAATTATTAATTTTTAATGAATAGCAAATGTTATCTTGCAGAAATTTGTGTCATATTAATATAGCAATAAAAAATAACTCAATCAAGAATGAGAATCTATAGAGATCACACAATCAACCATCCTCTGTCCAGATCTGATGCTTGTGGTCTGTGTGGGCAACACTCTGCTCTCAGTTCATCTCTTCATCATCCTTGTATCTTCATGCCATCTGGAATCCTTGATATAAAGAAGTATTGTATAGGCTAAAGAAGAATTTCATGTGCAGAGTGGCCAGTAGAGTGACAATTATATCAGAATTTGATGTACCTGATGGTTTAAAACCCAAAGGAGGTACTAATAGTAACAAAGAATTTTCCAATGATAATTTGTATGATGATGGGTGTTAATATCCTGAATTCCAGTGGAAATCTATTTGCATGATCCTGTTATCACTTGGAAAGACATGGGAGGGGCTCAAAATATTTCTGTATGAAATAAAAAACTTAAGAAAACCATTTTGCATGAATATGATGACAAACTACACAAAGACAGATTATGTCACAAACTCTTGTGTTCCTTATTAAAAACATGAAGTTGTCAAGAAATATAAAGCTTATGATCAATCTTCCTGTATTGGTGAATAGAGCTTTATATTTTAAACACATTTTTTAAAGTTAAATTTAAATTAGAATCAAGGTTGCTTCACATGTGAATCCCAGGTCTTTCTCCCTTTCCCTCACCTCCTCCCAAGCCCTCCCACCAACTCCCCAATATATCCTCATTTTCCCAGGGAGGGTGAGGCCCTCCATGGGGTATCCATAGTCTCTCATTTCTTCCAGGGCAGGGTCTAGACCTTCCTCCCAGTGTCCATGCTGAGAGAGCATCTCTCATTGTTGGATGGTCACCCAATGTCCATTTGTATGACAGGGATAACTATTGTTATACTACCCAAGCCCCAATAAATTACCTAGGCCTCTTCACTGCCACCCACATTCAGGGGATCTTGATCAGTCCCATGCTGGATTCCCAGCCATCATTCTGGGTCCAAGAGCTTCCCCTAGTTCAGGTCAGCTGTTTCTGGGGGTTAAACCAGCCTAGTCTTAACCCCATTGCTCATCAGTCCTTCCTCACTGTCACTGGGTTCCTTGAGGACAAGGGTAAGATGGAATCTCAAAGTAGTTTTGATTTGCATTTCCCTGATGGCTAAGGGCATTAACCATTTCTTTAAGTGTTTCTCAGTCATTTGAGATTCTTCTATGGGAAGTCTGTGTTTAGATCTGTATCCCATTTTTAATTGGATTGTTTCTTTTCTTGATATCTAATTTCTTATGTTCTTTTTTATATTTTAGATATCAGCCCTTCGTCATATTTGGGGTTGGTGAACATTTCTTTCCCATTCTATAGGCTGCTGTTTGTTCCTTTGAGGGCATCCTTTGCCTTAAGAAGGTTTCAGTGCTTCCGGGGCTGCTCCTGGCATCCAGAAGTCCCGCCCACACAGGAAAGACATCAGCCATTTCAAGCCCCAAACCCCAGCGAGTCCAGCTTCATGTGAGACTGGGTCTCGTGCGGGGAACCCCGCCCAACACCCATCCCCTTGATCTTCCAGGGCCGCTCCTGGCATCCAGAAGACCCACCCACACAGGAAAAACATCAGCCCTTTCAAGCCCCAAACCCCAGCGAGTCCAGCTTCAGGTGAGATTGGGTCTCCTGCGGGGAAACCCCACCCAACACCCATCCCCTTGATCTTCCAGGGTGCTCCTGGCACCCAGAAGACCCGCCCACACAGGAAAGACATCAGCCCTTCCAATTCCCCAACCCCAGTGAGTCCAGCTTCAGGTAAGATTGGGTCTCCGGTGGGGACCCTGCCCACCACCCATCCCTTTGATCTTCCGGGGCCACTCCTGGCATCCAGAAGACCAGGCCACACAGGAAAGACATTAGCCCTTCCAAGACCCCAACACCAGCGAGTCCAGCTTCAGGAAAGACATCAGCCCTTCCAAGCCCCAAACCCCAGCGAGTCCAGCTTCAGGAAAAACATCAGCCCTTCCAAGACCCCAACCCCAGCGAGTCCAGCTTCAGGTGAGATTGGGTCTCCTGCGGGGATACCCCGCCCAACACCCATCCCCTTGATCTTCCAGGGTGCTCCTGGCACCCAGAAGACCCACCCACACAGGAAAGACATTAGCCCTTCCAAGACCCCAACCCCAGCGAGTCCAGCTTCAGGAAAGACATCAGCCCTTCCAAGACCCCAACCCCAGCGAGTCCAGCTTCAGGTGAGATTGGGTCTCCCATGGGGACCCTGCCCAACACCCATCCCTTTGATCTTCCAGGGCCACTCCTGGCATCCAGAAGACCAGGCCACACAGGAAAGACATTAGCCCTTCCAAGACCCCAACACCAGCGAGTCCAGCTTCAGGAAAGACATCAGCCCTTCCAAGCCCCAAACCCCAGCGAGTCCAGCTTCAGGAAAAACATCAGCCCTTCCAAGACCCCAACCCCAGCGAGTCCAGCTTCAGGTGAGATTGGGTCTCCTGCGGGGATACCCCGCCCAACACCCATCCCCTTGATCTTCCAGGGTGCTCCTGGCACCCAGAAGACCCACCCACACAGGAAAGACATTAGCCCTTCCAAGACCCCAACCCCAGCGAGTCCAGCTTCAGGAAAGACATCAGCCCTTCCAAGACCCCAACCCCAGCGAGTCCAGCTTCAGGTGAGATTGGGTCTCCCATGGGGACCCTGCCTAACACCCATCCCTTTGATCTTCCAGGGCCACTCCTGGCATCCAGAAGTCCAGGCCACACAGGAAAGACATCAGCCCTTCCAAGCCCCAAACCCCAGCGATTCCAGGTTCAGGAAAGACATCAGCCCTTCCAGGCCCCAAAGTCCATGTCAGCATCCCCAGCTACAGCTTCAGGAAGGAAGGAGACCAGTGGAGACGGAAAGACCCCACCAGCACCCACTGGAAGAAGAGATGGGAAGAAGACAGAATAAGAGCTCACTCAGCAATAGAAAGACCAACATGACCCCACCAGAATCTAGGGATCCAACACCAGGAAGACCCGAAAAGCAGTACATAGACGAAGAAGAGGAGACAGAGCTTAAAAATTATTTCATGAAGATGATGGAGGCCCTCAAAGAAGAAACGAGGAAATCCCTTAAAGAAATAGAAGAAAAAACAAACAAAAAATCCATGAAATGGGGGAAAAATTCAAGAAATAAACAAATATCTCAAAGACTCTAAAAAGCACCAAGAAAAACCAACCAAACAAATGAAGGAAAAACACAAACAGTTGAAGGATTGAAAGCTCAAATAGAAACGATAAAGAAAACACAGAATGAAGGGATGCTGGAAATAGAAAAGCTGGGTAAACAAGCAGGAACTACAGATGCAAGTATCACCAATAGAATACAAGAGATAGACGAGAGAATCTCAGGTGTTGAAGACTAATTAGAGGATATAGAGTCGTCAACAAAAGAAAATCTCAAAACCAACAAATCCTTAACACAAAATATCCAGGAAATATGGGACACCGTGAAGAAGCCAAACCTGAGAATAATAGGTATAGAAGAAGGTGAAGAGGTTCCTCCAGCAGCATCAGGTAAACAGGCCGGCTTCCCAGCCTGTGCTCCAGTGCCTGCAGATCGCCTGGGACCTGCACAGAGCTCCCAATCCCGGCGGGAGCCAAGCACCCCAGACTCCAGATCTTCGCTCCCACCAATGAGATCAGGAAAGGAGAGGAGGCTGGGAGTCCAGGGAAGCAGCTGTTCCTCGGGCAGCATCAAGTAAACAGCCCAGCTTCGTGGCCTGTGCTCCAGTGCCTGCAGATCGCCTGGGACCTGCACAGAGCTCCCAATCCCGGTGGGAGCCAAGCACCCCAGACTTCAGATCTTCTCTCCCACCATCGAGACCAGGAAAGGAGAGGAGCCTGGGAGTCCAGGGAAGTAGCTATCTATCCAGCAGCATCAGGTAAACAGGCCGGCTTCCAGGCCTGTGCTCCAGTGCCTGCAGATCACCTGGGACCTGCACAGAGCTCCCAATCCTGGCGGGCGCCAAGCACCCAGACCCCAAGTCTTCTCTCCCACCAATGAGACCAGGAAACCAGAGGACCCAAGGAGACCAGGGGAGTAGCTGTTCTGGATCAAGTACAACAGGACACAGCATAGGGTCCAGGGGACCAGGTAAGAGGATAAGCGCCCCAGATTCCTGTTCTTCTTCTCCACCCACGGGACCAGCATTCGGACAAGGAATAGAAGAACCACCATATTGGACTTGCTAGCACCCATCAAAAGGGAACTCTGGTCCCCAGACCAGTAAGGGGCTCTTTCTGCACCCACTAGAAGAAGAGATGGGAAAGAGACAGTACAAAAACACAGTCAGCAACCGAAAAACAAATATGACACCGCCAGATTCTAGAGACTCCACACCAGCAAGACCCCAACATTCCAATGTGGACGAAGCAGAAGAGAACGACCTTAAAAGCACTTTCATGAAAATGATAGAGGCCCTAAAAGAGGATATTGGAAAATCCCTCAAAGAAATGGAAGAAAAAACAAACCAAAAAATGCAAGAAATGGAAGAAAAAACAAACCAAAAAATGCAAGAATTGGAAGAAAAAACAAACCAAAAAAGGCAGGAAATGGAAGAAGAAATGAAGCAAAAAATGCAAGAAATGGAAGAAAAAACAAAGCAAAAAATGCAAGAATTGGAAGAAGAATCATACCAAAAAAGGCAGGAAATGGAAGAAGAAACAAAGCAAAAAATGCAAGAAATGGTAGAAAAAACAAAGCAAAAAATGAAAAAAATGGAAGAAGAAACAAACCAAAAAAGGCAGGAAATGGAAGAAGAAACAAAGCACAAAATGCGAGAAATGGAACAAAAAGCAAACCAAAAAATGCAAGAAATGGAAGAAAGAACAAACCAAAAAATTCATAAAAGGCAACAAATGGACGAACAGATAAACAGAAAATTGCAAGAAGCAATGCAAATACTGCAAGGGTTGAAAACTGAAATAGAGTCATTAAAAAACACAATCTGAAGAAAGGCAGAAAATAGAAAAGCTGGACAAACAGTCAGGCACTACCAATACAAGCATTACCAACAGAATAGAAGAGATGGAAGAGAGAATCCCAAGTGTTGAAGATACGCTAGGAGAAATGGATTTATCAACCAAAGAAAACCTTAAATCCAACAAATCCTTAACACAAAACATCCAGGAAATATGGGACACCATGAAAAGAACAAACCTAAGAATAATAGGTATAGAAGAAGGAGAAGAAATCCACCTCAAAGGGGCAGAAGGCATATTCAACAAAATCATACAAGAAAACTTCCCCAACCTTAAGAAAGACATGCCAATGAAGGTACAAGAAGCCTACAGAACACCAAATAGAGTGGACCACAAAAAAAATCCCCTCGCGACATAATAATCAAGACCCCAAACATACAGAATAAAGAAAGAATATTAAGAGCAGCTAAGGAAAAAGGTCAAGTAACATATAAAGGCAGACCTATCAGAATTACACCTCATTTCTCCATGGAAACGCAGAAAGCCAGAAGGTCCTGGATAGATATTCTACCTACATTAAGAGACCATGGATGCCAGCCCAGACTACTATACCCGGCAAAGCTCTCAATCACTATAGATGGAGAAAAAAAGATATTCCATGACAAAACTAGATTCAAGCAATATGTGTCCACTAACCCAGCCCTACAGAAAATTTTGGAAGGAAAACTCCAACACAAGGAAGCTAACTAAAACCAGAAAAGCATAAGCATTAGAGAATCCCTCTCTACCAACAGTCAAATGAACAAAGGGGTGAAATTCCACACATAATTCCACCAACAACAACCATCGCAAATCGAAGAAGGATGAGCAATCATTGGTCATTAATATCCCTCAATGTTAATGGCCTTAACTCACCCATAAAAAGACACAGACTGGCAGATTGGATTCGAAGACAGAACCCTTCCTTCTGCTGCATACAAGAAACACACCTCACCCTTAAAGACAGACATTACCTGAGAGTTAAAGGTTGGGAAAAAATTTTTCAATGAAATGGACCCAAGAAACAAGCAGGGGTAGCAATCCTAATATCTAACAAACTAGACTTTAAAATAAAATCAATCAAAAGAGATGAAGGAGGTCATTACATACTCATCACAGGTGAAACCCACCAAGATGAAGTGTCTATCCTGAACATCTATGCCACAAATACAAAGGCATCGACATTTGTTAAAGAAACATTATTAGAACTTAAATCTCATCTAAAGCCCCACACAGTTATAGTGGGAGATTTCAACACACCACTCTCACCACTAGACAGGAATACCAAACAGAAACTCAACAAAGAAGCAAAAGGTCTAATAGACGTAATGACCCAACTGGGATTAACAGATATCTATAGAACATTTCATCCACATAAAAAAGAATATATCTTCTTCTCACCACCACATGGAACCTTCTCAAAAATCGACCACATACTTGGCAACATATCAAACCTCAGCAGCTACAAAAACATTGGAATAACTCCATGCATCTTATCAGACCACCATGCTTTAAAATTAGAATTCAACAACAACACAAATTGCAGAAAATCTAAAAACTCATGGAAATTGAATAATGCTCAACTGCACCACCCCTGGGTCAAAGAGGAAATAAAAGAAGAAATTAAAGACTTCCTCGAATTCAATGAGAATGAAGACACAACATACCCAAACCTATGGGACACTTTGAAAGCAGTGCTATGGGAGAAGTTCATAGCACTAAGAGCTCACATGAAGAAACAGGAGAACAGTTATACCAGAGAATTAACATCACAGCTGAAAGCTCTAGAACACAAAGAAGCACACTCCCCCAGGAGGAGTAGACGCCAGGAAATAATCAAATTGAGGGCTGAAATCAATAAAGTAGAAACCAGGAAAACAATACAAAGAATCAATGCAACGAAGAGTTGGTTCTTTGAGAAAATCAACAAGATAGACAAACCTTTGTCCAAACTTACCAAACAGCAGAGAGTGAACACGCAAATTAACAAAATTAGAAATGAAAAGGGGGACATAACAACAGACTCTGAGGAAATCCAGAGAATCATTAGGTCATACTTTGAAAACCTGTACTCCACAAAATTCGAAAATTTAAAGGAAATGGATGACTTCCTGGACAGCTATCAATTGCCAAAATTAAATCCAGAACAGATAAGTAATTTAAATAGACCTATAACCCCTATGGAAATAGAAGCTGTCATCAAAAGTCTCCCAACCAAAAAAAGCCCAGGTCCAGATGGCCTCACTGCAGAATTCTACCAGAAATTCAAAGAACAGCTTATACCAATTCTTCTCAAAGTGTTCCACACAATAGAAACAGAAGGGTCTTTGCCAAACTCTTTCTATGAGGCTTCAATAACCCTGATCCTCAAGCCACACAAAGATACAACTAAGAAAGAGAACTTCAGACCAATATCCCTCATGAACATTGATGCAAAAATACTCAATAAAATACTGGCAAATCGGATCCAAGAACACATCAAAACAATCATTCACCACGATCAAGTAGGTTTCATCCCAGGGATGCAGGGATGGTTCAACATACGAAAATCCATCAACGTAATCCACCATATAAACAAGCTGAAAAACAAAAATCACATGATCATCTCACTAGATGCTGAAAAAGCCTTTGACAAAATCCAACACCCCTTCATGATAAAGGTCTTGGAGAGATCTGGGATAACAGGGACATACTTAAACATAATAAAAGCTATATACAGTAAACCAACAGCCAACATCAAACTAAATGGACAGAAACTCAACGCAATTCCTCTAAAATCAGGAACAAAACAAGGGTGTCCACTCTCTCCATACCTTTTCAACATGGTACTTGAAGTTCTAGCTATTGCCATACGACAACAAAGGGGGATCAAGGGGATACAAATTGGGAAGGAAGAGGTCAAACTTTCACTGTTTGCAGACGATATGATAGTTTACATCAATGACCCAAAGAACTCTACCAGGGAACTCTTACAGCTGATTAACACCTTCAGCAAAGTGGCAGGCTACAAGATCAACTCAAGAAAATCAGTAGCCCTACTATATACAGATGATAAAAGGGCTGAAAGAGAAATCAGAGAAACATCACCCTTTACAATTGCCACGAACAACATAAAATACCTTGGGGTAACGCTAACCAAACAAGTGAAAGACCTGTATCGTAAGAACTTTGAAACCTTAAAGAAAGAAATTAAAGAAGCCCTCAGAAAATGGAAAGATCTCCCATGCTCTTGGATAGGTAGGATCAAGGTAGTAAAAATGGCAATCCTGCCAAAAGCAATCTACAGATTCAATGCAATCCCCATTAAAATCCCAGCACAATTCTTCACAGACCTTGAAAGAACAATAATCAATTTTGTATGGAAAAACAAAAGACCCAGGATAGCCAAAACAACCCTGTTCAACAAGGCAACGTCCGGAGGCATCACCATCCCTGACCTCAAGCTCTATTATAGAGCTATAGTCCTGAAAACAGCTTGGTATTGGCACAAAAATAGACAGGTAGACCAATGGAATCGAATTGAAAATCCAGGTATTAACCCACACACGTACGAACATCTGATCTTTGACAAAGAAGCTGAAAATATACAATGGAATAAAGAAAGCATCTTCAACAAATGGTGCTGGCATAATTGGAGACTGACATGTAGAAGAATGCCGATAGATCCATGTTTATTGCCATGCACAAAACTTAAGTCCAAATGGATCAAAGACCTCAACATAAATCCAGCCACACTGAACCTCTTAGAAGAGAAAGTGGGTGGTACCCTTGAACGAATTGGTACAGGAGACAGCTTCCTGAACATAACACCAGTAGCACAGACAGCGAGATCAACAATTAATAAATGGGACCTACTGAAACTGAGAAGCTTCTGTAAAGCAAAGGACACAGTCAGCAAGACAAAAAGGCAGCCCACAGAATGGAAAAAATATTCACTAATCCCACATCCGACAGAGGGTTGATCTCCAAAATTTACAAAGAACTCAAGAAGCAAGTCTCCAAAACAACAAAGGACCCTATTAAAAAGTGGGCTGCAGAACTAAATAGAGAGTTTTCAATAGAGGAGTCTAAAATGGCTGAGAGGCACATGAGAAAGTGCTCAACATCCTTAGCCATCCGGGAAATGCAAATCAAAACAACTCTCAGATACCATCTCACTCCTGTCAGAATGGCTAAAATCAAAAACACCAATGACGATTTATGCTGGAGAGGATGTGGTGAAAGGGGGACACTCCTCCATTGCTGGTGGGAGTGCCAACTGGTTCAGCCACTTTGGAAATCAGTATGGAGATTCCTCAGAAAAATGGGAATAAACCTACCACAAGACTCAGCAACTCCACTCTTAGGCATATATCCAAATGATGCCCATTCATACAACAAAGATGTCTGTTCCACTATGTTCATAGCAGCTTTATTTGTAATTGCCAGAACTTGAGAGCAACCTAGATGTCCCTCACCTGAAGAGTGGATAGAGAAAATGTGGTACATCTACACAATGGAGTACTATTCAGCAGAAAAAAATAATGGAATCATGAGATTCGCAGGCAAATGGATGACACTAGAAGCAACCATCCTGAGTGAGGTAACCCAGTCACAAAAAGAGAAACATGGCATGTACTCTCTCATATATGGATTTTAGACATAGATCTGGGGAGTGCCATCCTACAATCCTATGGCCAGAGAGTCAGGGAAACAGAAACTTTATTTAGTGGCTGATCGAAGAAGAGGCAGACTCCCTTGGTTAAGTACTGAGCTGAACTCAAGAAAGCCAGTAACAGAGAGGGAGGACTGATGATCAAAGGGATTAAGACTGGGCTGGTTTAACTCCCAGAAGCAGCTGACCAGACATAGGTTAATTCTTGAATCCCAGGCATCAGCCTGGGAAGCCAGCATGGGACTGATCAAGACCCCCTGAATCTGGGTGTCAGTGAGGAGGCCTAGGGAATCTATTGAGCCTTGGGCAGCAGATCAGTACCCATCCCAAGTATACACACGGACTTTGGACTCCCATAGAACAATGTGAGGTGCACTCTCACCAGAACTCTTGGGGAAGGGTCTAGGCCCTGCCCTATATGAAATGACAGACTATGCACACCCCCATGGAGGGCCTCACCCTCCCTGGGGAAATGAGGGGATAATGGGGGGGAGGGCTTGGGAGGAAGGGAGGGAATGGGAGAGGGACCTGGAACTGACTTGTGAAGCAACCTTGTTTCTTATCTAAATTTAAACTGGAAAATTAAATTAAAAAAATCAAAAAAAAAGAAGGTGAAGAAATACAACTCAAAGGTACAGAAAACATATTCATCAAAATCATAGAAGAAAACTTCCCTAACCTAAAGAAAGATATGCCTATGAAAATACAAGAATCATACAGAACACCAAATAGGCTGGACCAGAAAAAGAAGTCACCTCACCATATAATAATCAAAACATCAAACCTACAGAGTAAAGAGAAAATATTAAGAGCAGCTAAAGAAAAAGGCCAAGTAACATACAAAGGCAGACCTATCCGAATTACACCTGACTTCTCAATGGAAACGATGAAAGCCAGAAGATCTTGGACAGATGACCTACAAACGCTAAGGAAACAAGGATGCCAACCCACACTACTATATCCAGCAAAGCTCTCAATTACCATAGATGGAGAAAACAAAATATTCCATGACAAAGCCAGATTTAAACAATACGTATCAATGAATCCAGCTCTACAGAAAGTGATAGAAGGAAAACCTAGATCCAAGGAAGATAACTACATCCACAAAGAGACAGGCAATATATAATCCTACTTTACCAAACACCAAAGGTAAAAAGGAGGAGAAACTACACAAAATAACTTCACTAACAATAAATCAAGCACAAAAAAGAATCATCAAACAATGGTCATTAATATCCCTCAATGTCAAAAGCCTCAACTTGTGCATAAAAAGACACACACTAGCAGAATGGATACGAAGGCAGAACCCTTCCTTCTGCTGCATACAAGAAACACATCTCAACATCAAAGACAGACATTATCTCAGAGTAAATGGTTGGGAAAAGATCTTCCAATCAAACAGTCCCAAGAAACAAGCAGGTGTAGCAATCCTAATATCTAACAAATTAGACTTCAAATTAAAATCAATCAAAAGAGATGAAGAAGGAAACTTCATATTCATCAAAGGAAAAGTACACCAAGATGAAGTCTCAATTTTAAACATCTACGGCCCAAATACAAAGACAACTACATTCATGAAAGAAACATTACAAAAGCTCAAAATGCACATAAAATCTCACAGACTAATAGTAGGAGACTTCAACACTCCGCTCTCGCCACTAGACAGGAACTCCAGACAGAAACTTAACAAAGAAGCAAAAGAACTAATACAAGTTATGACCCAACTGGGTTTACCAGACATCTATAGAACATTCCACCCAAATACAAAGGGATATACCTTCTTCTCGGCACCACATGGAACCTTCTCTAAAATTGACCACATAATAGGAAACATAGCAAATCTCCACAGATACAAAAAACTTCGAATAACCCCCTGTATCTTATCAGACCATCATGCATTATCATTAGAATTCAACAATAACACAAATCGCAGAAACCCTACAAACTCATGGAGATTGAACAATGCACAATTGCAACATCCCTTGGTAAAGGAAGGAATAAAAAAAGAAATTGAAGACTTCCTCGATTTCAATGAGAATGAAGACACAACATACACAAACTTATGGGACACTTTGAAAGCAGTGCTGATAGGAAAGTTTATAGCACTAAGTGCCCATGTGAAAAAACTGGAGAACAGTCATACTAGAGTATTAATAGCACAGCTGAATGTTCTAGAACAAAAAGAAGCAAACTCACCCAGGAGGAGCAGACGCCTGGAAATAATCAAATTGAGGGCTGAAATCAATCACATAGAAACCAGGAAAACACTGAGAAATATCAATGAAACAAAGAGTTGGTTCTTTGAGAAAATCAACAAAATAGACAAACCTCTGTTCTAACTAACCAAAAGACAGAGAGAGAGCATGCTGATTAACAAAATCAGGAATGAAAAAGGGGACATAACAACGGACTCTCAGGAAATCCAGAGAATCATCAGGGCATACTTTGAAAATCTGTACTCCACAAAATTTGAAAATTTACAGGAAATGGACAATTTCCTGGATAGATATCACTTGCCAAAACTAAATCAAGAACAGATAAACAATCTAAACAGACCTATAACTCCTAATGAAATAGAAGCAGTCATCCAAAGTCTCCCAAACAAAAAAAGCCCAGGCTCAGATGGCTTCAGTGCAGAATTCTACAAGAAATTCAAAGAAGAGCTAATTCTAATACTCCTCAAAGTATTCCACACAATAGAAGCAGGAGGCTCACTGCCAAACTCTTTCTACGAGGCTACAATTACATTGATACCCAAGCCACACAAAGAAACAACTAAGAAAGAGAACTATACACCAATTTCCCTCATGATCACCGATGCAAAAATACTCAATAAAATACTCGCAAACCGGATTGAAGAACACATCAGAAAAATCATCACAGGAATGCAGAGATGGTTCAACATTAGAAAATCTATCAATGTAATCCACCATATTAACAAACTGCGAAAGAAAAACCACATGATCATCTCACTAGATGCTGAATAAGCTTTTGACAAAATCCAGCACCCATTCATGATATAGGTCCTAGAGAGATCAGGGATAACAGGAACATACCTGAATATAATAAAAGCAATATACAGTAAACCAACAGCTAACATCAAACTAAATGCAGAGAAACTCAAAGCAATTCCTCTAAAATCAGGACCAAGACAAGGCTGTCCACTCTCTCCATATTTCTTCAATATTGTACTTGAAGTTCTAGCTACAGCAATAAGACAACAAAAGGAGATAAAGGGAATACAAATAGGAAAAGAAGAAGTCAAATTTTCACTATTTGCAGATGATATGATTGTTTACGTAAGTGACCCAAAAAACCCCGCAAGGTTACTCCTAGAGCTGATAAACACCTTCAGCAATGTGGCAGGATACAAGGTAAACTCAATAAAATCAGTGGACCTATTATATACAGATCATGAAGTGACTGAGAAAGAAGTCAGAGAAACATGACCCTTTACAATAGCCAAAAACAGCATCCAACATCTGGGGATAATGTTAACCAAGGAAGTGAAAGACCTGTATATCAAGAACTTGCGTCTTTAAACAAAGAAATCAAAGAAGATACCAGAAAATGGAAAGATCTCCCATGCTCTTGGATTGGTAGGCTCAACATAATAAAAATGGCAATCTTGCCAAAAGCAGTCTACAGATTCAATGTAATCCCTATGAAAATTCCATCACAATTCTTCAAGGACCTGGAAAGAACATTAATCAACTTTATATGGAAAAACAAAAGGCCCAGGATAGCCAAAACATCCCTATACAATAAAGGAACTTCAGGAGGCATCACCATACCTGACTTCAAGCTCTATTATAGAGCTATAGTCCTGAAAACAGCTTGGTATTGGCACAAAAATAGGCAGGTAGACCAATGGAACTGAATCGAAAGCCCTAATTTTAACCCACACACCTATGAACACTTGATTTTTGACAAAGAAGCTAAATCTATACAATGGAAAAAAGAAAGCATCTTCAACAAATGGTGCTCGCATTACTGAGTACTGGTATGCAGAAGACTGCAGATAGATCCATGTTTATTGCCTTGTACAAAAATTAAGTCCAAATGGATCAAAGAACTCAACATAAATCCAGCCACACTGAAACTTTTAGAAGAGAAAGTGGGAGATACTCTTCAACGAGTTGGTACAGGATACCACTTCCTAAACATAACACCAGAGGCACAGACACTGAGATCGACAATTAACAAATGAGACCTCCTGAAACTAAAAAGCTTCTGTAAGGCAAAGGACACAGTCAACAAGACAAAAAGGCAGTCAGTCCACAGTATGGGAAAAGATATTCACTAACCCTACATCTGACAGAGGGCTAATCTCCAAAATTTACAAAGAACTCAATGGACGAAAAAATAACCAGAAAGTTGCAAGAAGCAATGCAAACACTGCAAGGGCTGAAAATTGAAATAGAGACATTAAAAAAAACACAATCTGAAGAAAGGCAGAAAATAGAAAAGCTGGACAAACAGTCAGGCACTACCAATACAAGCATTACCAACAGAATAGAAGAGATGGAAGAGAGAATCTCAAGTGTTGAAGATACACTAGGAGAAATGGATTTATCAACCAAAGAAAACCTTAAATCCAACAAATCCTTAACACAAAACATCCAGGAAATATGGGACACCATGAAAAGACCAAACCTAAGAATAGTAGGTATAGAAGAAGGAGAAGAAATCCACCTCAAAGGGGCAGAAGGCATATTCAACAAAATCATACAAGAAAACTTTCCCAACCTTAAGAAAGACATGCCAATGAAGGTACAAGAAGCCTACAGAACACCAAATAGAGTGGACCACAAAAAAATCCCCTCGCCACATAATAATCAAAACCCCAAACATACAGAATAAAGAAAGGATATTAAGAGCAGCTAAGGAAAAAGGTCAAGTAACATATAAAGGCAGACCTATCAGAATTACACCTGATTTCTCCATGGAAACTCTGAAAGCCAGAAGGTCCTGGATAGATATTCTACCAACACTAAGAGACCATGGATGCCAGCCCAGACTACTATACCCGGCAAAACTCTCAATCACTATACACGGAGAAAACAAGATATTCCATGACAAAACTAGATTCAAGCAATATGTGTCCACTAACCCAGCCCTACAGAAAATTTTGGAAGGGAAACTCCAACCTAAGGAAGCTAACTACAACCAGAAAAACCTAAGCATTAGAGAATCCCTCTCTACCAACAGCCAAAAGAACAAAGGGGTGAAATTCCACACATAATTCCACCAACAACAACCATCGCAAATCGGAGAAGCATGAGCAATCATTGGTCATTAATATCCCTCAATATTAATGGCCTTAACTCACCCATAAAAAGACACAGACTAGCAGAATGGATTCGAAGACAGAACCCTTCCTTCTGCTGCATACAAGAAACACACCTCACCCTCAAAGACAGACATTACCTGAGAGTTAAAGGTTGGGAAAAAATTTTTCAATCAAATGGACCCAATTTAAATAGACCTATAACACCTATGGAAATAGAAGCTGTCGTCAAAAGTCTCCCAACCAAAAAAAGTCCAGGCCCAGATGGCCTCAGTGCAGAATTCTACCAGAAATTTAAAGAACAGCTTATACCAATTCTTCTCAAAGTGTTCCACACAATAGAAGCAGAAGGGTCTTTGCCAAACTCTTTCTATGAGGCTTCAATAACCCTGATCCCCAAGCCACACAAAGATACAACTAAGAAAGAGAACTTCAGACCAATATCCCTCATGAATATTGATGCAAAAATACTCAATAAAGTACTGGCAAATCAGATACAAGAACACGTCAAAACAATCATTCACCACAATCAAGTAGGTTTCATCCCAGGGATGCAGGGATCCTTCAACATACGAAAATCCATCAACGTAATCCACCATATAAACAAGCTGAAAAACAAAAATCACATGATCATCTCACTAGATGCTGAAAAAGCCTTTGACAAAATCCAACACCCCTTCATGATAAAGGTCTTGGAGAGATCTGGGATAACAGGGACATACTTAAACATAATAAAAGCTATATACAGTAAACCAACAGCCAACATCAAACTAAATGGACAGAAACTCAACGCAATTCCTCTAAAATCAGGAACAAAACAAGGGTGACCACTCTCTCCATACCTTTTCAACATGGTACTTGAAGTTCTAGCTATTGCCATACGACAACAAAGGGGGATCAAGGGGATACAAATTGGGAAGGAAGAGGTCAAACTTTCACTGTTTGCAGACGATATGATAGTTTACATCAATGACCCAAAGAACTCTACCAGGGAACTCTTACAGCTGATTAACACCTTCAGCAAAGTGGCAGGCTACAAGATCAACTCAAGAAAATCAGTAGCCCTACTATATACAGATGATAAAAGGGCTGAAAGAGAAATCAGAGAAACATCACCCTTTACAATTGCCACAAACAACATAAAACACCTTGGGGTAACGCTAACCAAACAAGTGAAAGACCTGTATTGTAAGAACTTTGAATCTTTAAAGAAAGAAATTAAAGAAGCCCTCAGAAAATGGAAAGATCTCCCATGCTATTGGATAGGTAGGATCAAGGTAGTAAAAATGGCAATCCTGCCAAAAGCAATCTACAGATTCAATGCAATCCCCATTAAAATCCCAGCACAATTCTTCACAGACCTTGAAAGAACAATAATCAATTTTGTATGGAAAAACAAAAGACCCAGGATAGCCAAAACAACCCTGTTCAACAAGGCAACATCCAGAGGCATCACCATCCCTGACCTCAAGCTCTATTACAGAGCTATAGTCCTGAAAACAGCTTGGTATTGGCACAAAAATAGACAGGTAGACAAATGGAATCGAATTGAAAACCCGGGTATTTACCCACACACGTACGAACATCTGATCTTTGACAAAGAAGCTGAAAATATACAATGGAATAAAGAAAGCATCTTCAACAAATGGTGCTGGCATAATTGGAGACTGGCATGTAGAAGAATGCAGATCGATCCATGTTTATTGCCATACACAAAACTTAAGTCCAAATGGATCAAAGGCCTCAACATAAATCCAGCCACACTGAACCTCTTTGAAGAGAAATTGGGTGGTACGCTTGAACGAATTGGTACAGGAGACAGCTTCCTGAACATAACACCAGTAGCACAGACAGTGAGATCAACAATTAGTAAATGGGACCTACTGAAACTGAGAAGCTTCTGTAAGGCAAAGGACACAGTCAGCAAGACAAAAAGGTAGCCTACAGAATGGGAAAAATATTCACTAATCCCACATCTGACAGAGGGTTGATCTCCAAAATTTATAGACAAGAAGCAAGTCTCCAAAACAACAAGGACCTATTAAAAGAGTGGGCTGCAGAACTAAACAGAGAGTTTTCAATAGAGTCTAAAATGGCTGAGAGGCAATTGGGAAAGTGCTCAACATCCTTAGCCATCCGGGAAATGCAAATCAAAGCAACTCTCAGATACCATCACTACTGTCTCAGAATGGCTAAATCAAAAACACCAATGACGATTTATGCTGGAGAGGGATGTGGTGAAGAGGGGACACTCCTCCATTGCTGGTAGAAATTGCAGCTAGTTCAACCCCTTTGGAAATCAGTATGGAGATTCCTCAAGAAAAATGGGAATAAACCAACCACATGACTAAGCAACTCCATCTTAGCCTTATATTCAAAAAAGATGCCCATTCACAGCAAGGTGTCTGTTCCACTATGTTGTAGCAGCTTATTGTAATAGCCAGAACTTGGAAGGAAGCCTCTGCAGATGTCCCTCACCTGAAGAGTGGATAAGGAGACATAGATCTGGGGAGTGCTAGCCCTACAATCCTGGCCAGAGAGTCTGGGAAATAGAAACTTCATTTGGTGGCTGATCGAAGAGGCAGACTCCTTGGTTAAGTGCCAGAGCTGATCTCCAGAAAGCCAGTGACAGAGAGGGAGGACTGATCAAGGGATTAAGACTGGGGCTGGTTTAACTACAGAATCAGCCCAGCCAGACAAGGTTAACTCTTGAATCCCAGGCATAGCCTAGGGGAATCTATTGAGCCTGGGCAGCAGATCCAGTACCCATCCCAAATATACACACGGACTTTGGACTCCATAGAACAATGTGAGGTTCACTCTCACCCTGAACTCTTGGGGAAAGGTCTAGGCCCTGCCCTATATGAAATGACAGACTATGGACATCCCCATGGATGGCCTCACCCTCCCCGGGGGAATGAGGGGATAACGGGGGTGGGAGATTGGGGGGAGGGCACGGGAGGAGGGGAGGGAATGGGAGAGGGACCTGGAACTGACTTGTGAAGCAACCTCGTTTCTTATCTAAATTTAAACTGGAAAATAAAAGAAAAAAAAGGTGGGGTACAGAACTAAATAGAGAATTCTCAATAGAGGAGTCCAAAATGGCCAACAGACACTTAAGAAAGCGCTCAGCATCCTTAGCCATCAGGGAAATGCAAATCAAAATTACTCTGAGATACCATCTTACTCCTGTCAGAATGGCTAAAATAAAAAACACCAAAGACAATTTATGCTGGAGAGGATGTGGAGAGAGGGGAACACTACTCCAAAGCTGTTCGGAGTGCCAACTCGTACAGCCTTTTTGGAAATCAGTATGGAGATTCCTCAGGAAAATGGGAATTAATCTACCACTAGACCCAGCAATTCCACTCTTAGGCATATATCCAAAAGAGTCAAATTCATACAACAAGGGCATCTGCTCCACTATGTGCATAGCAGCATTATTTGTTTGTTTTTTATGTATATGTAATGTACAACTTTATTTCATGGGAGACTGTGATAAGAGACACAGACTGTAAACTCTATAGCAACTACTTTAAAAAGTGATAGGTCATTAATGTATATAAAACCAGATAATATATAAAACTGAATAATAGAAAGTAATGGTTGTAATTTATTTAACACGGGAAACAAAAATGAGAAACACACAAGCAAGCAAACAACAACAACAAAAACCCAGAAAGGTCTGGTAAGAGGACTCAGTAGACAAAAAGCATTTGCTACCAAGACCTGACTACCTGAATCCAGTCCCTAGACCCCGGAGTGGAAGGAGATACACACACATCTAATTTAATTTAAAAACCAAAGCAGGTTGGATAAGTCAAAACAGTAAGATGCTAGATTAAAATTCAGCCACACAATGATCATGTAAAATATTTATGTGCAAAAAATCAGCAAAAGCCAACTAGAATAGTTCATAGAAATTGTCTTATAAACAAATTATTTGTAATAGTCAGAACCTGGAAGCAACCTAGATGCCCCTCAACTGAAGAGTGGATAGAGAAAATCTGGTACATTTACACAATGGAGTATTACTCAGCAGAAAAAACAATGGAATCTTGAAATTTGCAGGGAAATGGATAGCACTGTAAGAAACCATCCTGAGTGATGTAACCCAGTCGCAAAAAGACAAACATGGTATATATTCACTCATATATGGATTTTAGACATGGAACAGGATAGTGCCAGTCTGCACTTCCACTGATAGAGAGTCTAGGAAACAGGAAAGAACCTAAAAGATAAGAATATATGCATAGAACCCAAGAGAAGAGGATTGTGACAAGATCCTCTGAATGGATGGGTAACACGGCGAGGGACTGGGGGGAGTGGGAGCTGGGAAGAAGAGAAGGGGAGAAGAGGAAGAGAGAGTAGGTCATGGGGTAACAGGAAGTTGAATGGGTGGGGGTAGCATAGGGGGAAGAGGGAATTATAGGTTAGAAAACAGATCAGGCTCCAGAGTGACCTCGAGTGATAAAGGGATAACACCAATTGGCAAGCTAAGCAATAGTGGAGAGACCACCTCGAATGCCCATTCTTGATAATGAACTTGATGTCTATAACTATCCTGGAGCCTTCATCCAGTGATTAATGGAAGCAGAGGCAAACACACGATTAAGCACTGAACTGAACCCAAGGAACCCAGTGACAGACAGAGAGGAGCGATGAGAAAATTGGCAAAGAATGGGCTGGCAAAACAAGCAGAGACAGCTGATCTGAACAGGGGAGAGCTCTTGGATTCCAGACCGACAGCGGGGAGGCCAGCATGGGACTGATCTGGACCCCCAAATGTGAGTGTCAGCGGGAAGGCCTGGGCAACCTATGGGGCCCTGAGCTGTGGATCAGTGTCTATCCCTGGAATACAAACAGTCATCATGTGCCCATAGCACAATGAGGGATGCTCTCTCAGCCTAGACTCTTAGGGGAGTGCCTGGACCCTACCCAGAGCGAAATGACAGACTCTAGACATCCCCTATGTGGAAGGATTTGGCAATAGGGTAGGAGGGTGGGGAGGAAGGCGAGTGCGGGAGGAGGGGAGGGAGAGGGAACTGGAATTGACATGTAAAACAAGCTATTTAAAATTAAAATAAAAAATGATAAAAAAGAAAAAAAAAGAAGGTTTCAGTTTTATGAGGTACCATTTGTCAATTTTTGGTCTTATTGCATGTGCTATAGATCCTGTACCAGTGAGTTCAAGGTTATTCCCGACTTTCTCTTCTGTCTGGTTCAGTGTATCTGGTTTCATGTTGAGGTCTTTGATTCACTTGGACTTTGTTTTTGCACAGGGTGATAGATATGGATCTATTTACATTCTTCTACACGCAGATATTCAGTTAGGCCAGCACTATTTGCTGAAGATGCTTTATTTTTCCCATTGTATAATCTTTGCCAACTGTCCATAGGTGTGTCAGCTTACTTTGAGTAAACTATGCAGGGTTTTTTATTGCTATTGTTCTGTAGAACAGTTTGAAATAAGGGATGGTGATACCTCTGGAATTCCTTTTTTATAAACCTTTTCATTTAAATTATAAAAAAGCCTGATTCTCACGTGAATCCCAGCTCCCTTTCTCACCCCTCCCCCTCACAAGTCCTCCTAGTCCCCCACCCAACCCCACTTCACTCTCCAGGGAGCTTGATTCCCTCTCTGTATGTCATATTATTGTACAGGATTGTTTTAGCTATCCTGGGTTTTTGTTTTTCCATATGAAGTTGAATATTGTTCTTTCTAGGTCTGTAAAGAATTGAGGTAGGCAGTGATAGAGATGGAGGAGTGATGAGCAAAGGGGTCAAGACCCTGCTGGTGAAACCCACAAAGACAGCTGGTTAGACAAGGGGGAGCTCTTGATCTCCAGACTGATTGTTAAGAGGCCAACAGGGGACTGATCCAGACTCCATGAATGTAGTGTCAGTGAGGAGGCCTCAAAAATCTCTGGGGCTTTGGGTGGTAGACTCATGTTCACAATGACATACAAATGAACTTTGGGAGCCCATTCCACATGGAGTGATGCTCACATGGGGATGCTCACATAGAGGGATGGTCACATGGGACAGGGGCCTAGGTCCTGCCCTGGATGAAATGATAGACTCTGGAGATCCCCACAAGGAGGGCCTCAACCTCCCTAGGGAATGATATGGGGACTGGGCTGGGTGTGAGGGGTGGGAGTGAGCCTGGTTGAGGGACAAGGGGAGGGGAGCTGGGATTGACATTTGAAGCATGCATGTTTTTATTTAAATCTCAATAAATCTCTGAATTCTGGACATAAAAAAGAATTGTGGTAGGAATTTAATGGAGATTGCATTGAATCTCTAGATTGCTTTTGATAAAATGGAATTTTTTACTGTTAATCTTGTCAATCCATGAGCGTGGGAGATCTTTCCATCATTTGATATCTTCTCCAATTTCTTTCTTCGGAGACTTGAGGTTTTTGTCATATCAGTCTTTCACTTGCTTGGTTAGAATTACCCCAAGAGACTTTATGTTATTTGAGATATTGTAGAGTGTGCTGTTTTCCTGATTTCTTTCTCAGTCTGTCATTTGTATAAAGAACTCCTGTTTTTTGTGAGTTAATCTTTTATCCAGCCATGTTGCTGAAAGTGTGTATCAGCTATAGGAGTTCCCTGGTGGTTTTTTTAGGGTCATTTATGTATACTATCATATCATCTGCAAATAGGGATACTGTGACTTCTTCCTTTCCAATTTGTATCCCCTTTATCTCCTTTTATTGTCTCATTGCTATATCTAAAACTTCAAGTACTATATTGAGTAGTTACCTTGTTCCTGATTTTAGTGGAACTGCTTTGAATTTCTCTCCATTTAATTTGATGTTGGTTATAGACTTGTTGTAAATTGCTTTCATTATGTTTAGGTATATCTCTTGTATCTCTAATCTCTCTACCATTTTTATCATGAAAGGGTGTCAGATTTTGTCAAAACTCTTTTTGGTATCTATTGAGGTAATAATGTCTTTTTATTTTTCATTTTACTAATATTGTGGATTAAATTTTATTTTTGTATGTTGAGCCATCTCTGCATGTCTGGGATGAAGCCTACTGGATCATGGTGGATGATCTTTTTGATGTGTTCTTGGATTCAGTTTGTCAGGATTTTATTGAGTATCTTTCCATCAGTGTTCATGAAGGAGTTTGTTCTGCATAGCTGTGGATCATACTGAGTTGGGTTGGATTTGGAGGATCAGGAGAAGTGAAGATCTACTGTTAGATTACATGCTTCCCTGGGCAGAGTGGTATATGGGTTCCCAGAGAGTGACACACTTTCCTTTTTAATGTCTATACTTTGTGAAATTTGTTACCTTTTTAATAGTGTGGGTGCTCAGAGTACAGGTCTTTGCACCTATGATTTCCCTTTATTGTTCTTCACATTGTAGTTACATTTGGCTATTTGCCATTCTAAAATCAGTGATTTTATTTAGAAGGGGGTCATGGAAATAATACTGTGTGTTAGATGTCTGTAACCATGGCCTATTCAGTGCTTGATAGTTGAGGGGAGGGGTTCCGAGTTACTTTTAAGAGGTGAAGTCTAATGGAGTTCCTTAGGGATTTGGGGATGTGCTTTTAGGTAATTGGTTCTCAGATGGCCTCTAGGGGTTTGTTAGAGAGCTGTTGTAAAGGACTAATCCTGACCTTATTCAGATCTCATTGATTCCTATATGGACACAGGACCCACACAGCCCAACACATGTTCTAACATCTAGCCTCAGGGGAAACCAGAACCTTGTATATAACCTATGAGGTGTTCAAAAGTGATGAGATCTGAATGAACATCTATACCTGAGAGAGTTGGGTTTCAGCAACATCAACTTCCCAGTTTTGTTTTGTTTTGGTTTTTGTTTTTGTTTTTTTTTTGGTTTTAGGAGACAGAGTTTCTCTGTATTGTTTTGGAGGCTGTCAGTCCAGCCCTGCCTCGAACTCACAGAGATCTGCCTGCCTCTGCCTCCCAAGTGCTGGGATTAAAGGCATGCACCACCAACACCCGGCCAACTTACCAGTTCTAAAATTGGTTTCTTTTATCTTTGATGCAAACGAGTGTTTTTCCTGTGTGTATGCATGTCTTGTGTTCATAGAGGACATAAGAGGATCTACATGCTGGATACTTTGGAACTGGAGTAACAGCTGCTTTTAACCATCACATGGATGATGAAAATTGAATATGGGGATTCTGGAAGAGCAGCCAATGCTTTTAATGGTCCCATTTTTTCAGACACAACTTTGCAGTTTTGATAATATACTATATTATATTGTGTAAATGTGGTATGTCAGCAGAGGTAGAGGCTATACAAATACATTATTTTCCAACTTTGTGCTACTCTAAATGAATTCAGAATGAAATATTAAAGAAGCAACTGTACCCTCTAAATCACCATAATCAGTGCATGTATCAACTCACAGAGACTGAGTTAGTATGCACAAAGCCTGCACAGGTTTGTACCAGGTCCTTGTGTATATAATATGGTTTCTAGTTTAATGTTTTTATGGAATTCTTGAGTGGTTTCTTGTGTTATCTCTTAGGGTATTTTCCTTCTGCTTGTTCAATTCTGTTGTGTGGTTTTTCTTTAATCATTATATTATATATATTTTATTTTATTATAATTCTTTAGAAGCCAGTTTTCTAATGTGAGGCAGAAAACGGGTGAATTCAGATGAGAGGGAAACTGGGGAGGAATTGGAAGGAATAGAAGGAGGAGAAACCATGAGAAAATAGTATATGAAAAAAATCTATATTTTTATTATCACTGAAAACTGTTTATTATGAGTGGCAATAAAATTAGACCTTCCATTTATATTTAAGTGATAAAGATTTTTTTGTTTGTTTTTTGCTGTTGTTTTTTCCTCTTCCTTTTTAAAATTTAAAATTTAAGTTAGAAACAAGCTTGTTTCACATGTCAATCCCATCTCCCTCTCCCTTCCCCTGAAAAAAATCTATTTTTAATAAAAGATAAAAATTTAAAAGAATAATAAAGAGTCATCTGAAAAGTAAGCCTGTTTGATGGGCTAACTAAATGGATACCACCAGTCTCTTTCTCTCTCTCTGTCTCTCTATCTAGATCTTGCTCTCTCTCTTTCAACAAAAGTTTATAGTGCATTCAGAATTTTTCTTGTTTGTGTGTATGTGGTTTCAGGGCAATGTGATTAAAAATGGTCCAAGTTTAGGCAGCAAAGAAAACTATATAAAACAGAAATCTGATGAAGATACATATAATTGAACAAGGGGACCATATTCGAACCTCAGCAAATATCAGAATTTGGTATCTTTGACCATGTGGTTCTGGCTTTAGAGTCAAGGATACAATGAAAGGGTTATGGAATCTCCCTCATGAATGAGGTAAGAAGCTGAGACCAGGCAAGTGTCAGGGATCTCCCTGAACAGAGACCTAGAGAGGACACTGTTTGTATATATGGAGTGTATTAACTCTGGATGGCCTTGGAGACCCTAAGATATTGGAGATGCCAGAGCTGTGGGATATCTGCCAAGGAAAGCTGCTAACAGGGAATAGAATCAGCCCAAGGGAAAGAAAGATGTTATAGTCAAAAAAGCTGAAAGAATGTGGAGATCCGATGAGCTGTTTGACATCAGACATGGAGATGCACAGCTTAGCGTTTGTTCAGCTGGGTTTTGGTTTTGTTTTGACAAAGTATTTCCTTACTATTACTCTTGCCCTCCATTTGGGAACAGTAATGTATGTTATATGCCGTTATCTGTTGGAACTATGTGATCTCCTTTTTTATTTTGGTTTTACAAGGGATTATAGTTAAGAGCCTGAGTTTCAGGAGAGACTTTTGAGCTTTGTACTTTTAAACAGGGTTCTTACTGATAGACTTTGAGACTTTTGAAGTCAAACTGGATGCTTTTCTGCATAATGATGGATGTGGCTACATGCCTATGGAGGCCAGGGAATATAATGTGGTGGTTTTAATGAAAATGATCCCTATAGCTCATAGGGAGTGGCACTATTCAGAGTGCCACTTACTGGAGTAGGCATGATCTTATTGGAAGAAACGTGCAACTGGGGGTCAGCGTTTGAGGTTTTAGAAGTTCAAGCCAGACCCAGTGTTATTCTCCCTTTATGTTCCCTGATGATCCTGATGCAAAACTCTCATCTCCTTCTCCAGAACCATGTCTGCCTGCATGGGACAATGATTCCTGCTGTGATGACAATTAACTGTACCTGTGAACTATAGGGCATTCTCAGTTACTTTTTTTTTCCTATATAAGAGTTGCCTTGGCCATGCTGCCTCTTTACATTAATAGAAACTCCCAACTAAAACAAGAGTTGGCCACTTTTGGATTAACACTGGGAAATCTACCTTTCCCCCACTAAGAAGACAATAGTTGCTACCATTTTTTGTCTAGGGGTGTAACCCTGAAATTTCTCCCTTCTGTATTAGCATGCCCACCAATATTGCCATCATTCTGGTCTTGTTTATGCAACCATTTCTAGGAAAGACAATTTCATAGCAAACTTCTTAGTATTATGGTACTTTCTGTCCCCTCTTTTGGTGTTTTGAATAGGTATGGCTCTCATAGACGCATGTGTTTGAATGCCTGACTTATAGATAGTGGCAATATTAAGAGGTGTGGCTTTGTTGGAATAGGTGTGGTTTTGGTGGGAGAAGTGTGGACTTTGAGGTCTTTTTTATTATTTTAATTTTAAATAGCTTGTTTTACATGTCAATCCCAGTTCCCTCTCTCTCAGCTCCTCCTGCACCTGCCCATCATTCCCCGCCCCCCAGCCTCCCACCCTATTACCAATTCCTTCCACATAGGGGATATCTAAGGTCTGTCATTTCACTCATGATAGGGTCCAGGCACTGCCCTAAGAGTCCAGGCTGAAAGAGCATCCCTCTTTGTGCTATGGACACATGATGTCTGTTTGTATTCCAGGGATAAACACTGATCCACTGCTCAAGGCCTCATAGGTTGCCCAGGCCCCCTCACTGACACTCACATTCGGGGGTCCAGATCAGTCCCATGCTGGCCTCCCAGCTGTCGATCTGGGGTCCAAGAGCGCTCCCCTATTCAGATTGCCTGTCTCTGCTGGTTTTGCCAGCCCATTCTTTGCCAATTTTCTCATCGCTCCTCTCTGTCTGTCACTGGGTTCCTTGGGTTCAGTTCAGTGTTTAACTGTGGGTGTTTGCCTCTGCTTCCATCAGTCACTGGATGAAGGCTCCAGGATGGTTATAGACATCAAGTTCATTATCAAGAAGGGCATTCCAGGTGGTGTCTCCACTATTGCTTAGCTTGCGAATTGATGTCATCCCTTTATATCACTGGAGGTCACATTGTGGCCTGATCTGTCTTCTAACCTATGATTCCCTCTATTCTACCCCCCCACTCAACCTTCCTGTTCCCCCATGATCTACTATGTCTTCCTCTTCTGCCCCTTTCTCCTTCCCAGCTCCCACTCCTACCCCACCCCTCGCCGTGTTCTCCATCTCTTCAATGGATCTTGCCTCATTCCTCTTCTCTTGGGTACCATGCATATCTTTTAGGTTCTTTCCTGTTTCCCAGACTCCCTGTCAGTGGAAGTGCAGACAGGCACTATCCTGATCCATGTCTAAAATCCATATATGAGTGAGTACATACCATGTTTGTCTTTTTGTGACTGGGTTACCTCACTCAGGATGGTTTCTTCCAGTGCTATCTATTGACCTGCGAATTTCACGATTCCATTGTTTTTTTTTTCTGCTGAGTAATACTCCATTGTGTAAATGTACCACATTTTCTCTATCCACTCTTCAGTTGAGGGGCATCTATGTTGCTCTCAGGTTCTGGCTATTACAAATAATGCTGCTTTGAATATAGTTCAGCAGATGCCCTTGTTGTATGAATTTGCCTCTTTAGGATATATGCCTAAGAGTGGAATTGCTGGGTCTTGTGGTAGATTGAATCCCATTTTCCTGAGGTATCTCCATACTGATTTCCAAAGTGGCTGTATGATTTGGCACTCCCACCAGCAGTGGAGGAGTGTTCCCCTCTCTCCACATCCTCTCCAGCATAAATTTGTCTTCGGTGTTTTTGATTTTAGCCATTCTGACAGGAGTAAGATGGTATCTCAAAGGTGTTTTGATTTGCATTTCCCTGATGGCTAAGGATGCTGAGCACTTTCTTAAGTGTCTTTTGGTCATTTTGGACTCCTCTATTGAGAATTCTCTATTTAGTTCTGTACCCCACCTTTTAATTGGATCCTTTGGTGTTTTGGAGACTTGCTTCTTGAGTTCTTTGTAAATTTTGGAGATCAGCCCTCTGTCAGATGCAGGGTTAGTGAATATCTTTTCCCATTCTGTGGACTGCCTTTTTGTCTTTTTGACTGTGTCCTTTGCCTTACAGAAGCTTTTAGTTTCAGGAGGTCCCATTTGTTAATTGTCAATCTCAGTGTTTGTGCCACTGGTGTTATGTTCAGAAAGTGTTCTCCTGTATGAACTCATTGAAGAGTATCTCCCACTTTCTCTTCTAAAAGTTCAGTGTGGCTGGATTTATGTTGAGATCTTTGTTAAGTTTTGTACAAGGTGATAAACATGGATCTATCTGCAGTCTTCTGCATACCAGTACCCAGTTATGCCAGCCCCATTTGTTGAAGATGCTTTCTTTTTTCCATTGTATTGTTTTAGCTTCTTTGTCAAAAATCAAATGTTCATAGGTGTGTGGGTTAAAATCAGGGTTTTCAATTCTGTTGCATTGGTCTACGTGCCTATTTTTGTGCCAATACCAAGCTGTTTCAAGGACAACATCTCTATAAAAGAGCTTGAAGTCAGGTACTGTGATGCCTCCTGAAGTTACTTTATTGTATAGGTTTGTTTTGGCTATCCTGGGCCTTTTGTTTTTCCATATAAAGTTGATTCTTGTTCTCTCCATGTCCCTGAAGAATTGTGTCAGAATTTTGATAGAGATTGCATTGAATCTGTAGACTTAACTTTGTGTATGGTGATAGATATGGGTCTATCTGCAGTCTTCTACATGTCAATATCCAGTTATGCCTGCACCATTTTTTGAAGATTGTATCTGTTTTCCATTGTATAATGTTAGCTTCTTTGTCTAAAATCAGCTGTTCATAGGTTTGTGGGTTAATCTCAGAGTGTTCAATTCAATTCCATTGGTCTACCTGTCTATTTTTGTGCCAATACCAAGCTGTTTTCAGGACAACAGCTCTATAAAAGAGCTTGAAGTCAGGAATGGTATGACTCAAGATGTTGCTTTGTTGAGCAGGGTTGTCTTGGCTATCCTGGGTCTTTTGTTTTGCCATATAAAGTTGAGAATTGTTCTTTCAAGTTCTGTGAAAAAATTGTGCTGGGATTTTGATGGGGATTGCATTGAGTTTGTAGATTGATTTTGGCAGGATTGCCATTTTTACTATATTGATCCTACCTATCCAAGAGAATGTGAGATCTTTCCATTTTCTGGTGTCTTCTTTAATTTCTTTCTTTAAATTCTCAAAGTTATTGCAATACAGGTCTTTCACTTGTTTGGTTAGTTTTACCCCAAGGTATTTTATCTTGTGTGTGGCAATTGTAAAGGGTGATATTTCTCTGATTTCTTTCTCAGTCCTCTTATCTTCTGTATATAGTAGGGCTACTGATTTTCTTGAGTTAATCTTATATCCTGCCACTTTACTGAAGGTGTTAATCAGCTTTAAGGGTTCCCTGGTAGAGTACTTTGGGTCACTAATATAAACTATCATATCATCTGCAAATAATGAAAGTTTGACCTCTTCCTTTCCAATTTGTATCCCCTTGATCTCCCTTAGTTGTCTTATTGCTCTAGCTAGAAATTTGAGTACAATATTGAAGAGGTATAGGGAGAGGGGACAGCCTTGTCTTGTTCCTGATTTTAGCAGAATCGCCTTGAGTTTCTATCCATTTAGTTTGATGTTTGCTGTTGGTTAGCTGTATACAGCTTTTATCATGTCTAGTTATGTTCCTCTTATCCCAGATCTCTCCAAGACCTTTACCATGAAGGGGTGTTGGATATTTTCAGATGCTTTTTCAGCATCTAGTGAGATGATCATATGATTTTTGTTCCTCAGCTTGTTTATATGGTAGATTACATTGATAGATTTTCATATGTTGAACGAACCCTGAATCCCTGGAATGAAGCCTACGTGATCATGGTGGATGAGTTTTCTGATGTGTTATTGGATCCGATTTGCCAGTATTTGATTGACCAGTATTGCATAAATATTCATGAGGGAAATTGGTCTGAAGGTCTCTTTCTTTGTCTTTGTGTGGCTTGGGTATTAATGTTATTGAAGCCTCATAGAAAGAGTTTGTCAACGACCCTTTTGCTTCTATTGCATAAAATACCTTGAGGATAATTGGTATAAGCTGTTATTTGAATTTCTGGTAGAATTCTGCACTGAAGCCATCTGGCCCTGGGCTGTTTTTGGTTGGGAGAATTTTGATGAATGCTTCTATTTCCTTAGGAATTATAGGTCTATTTAAATTGCTTATCTGTTCTTGATTTAATTTTGGCAAGTGATATCTATCCAGGAAGTCGTCCATTTCCTTTAAATGTTTTAATTTTGTTTTCAAAGTATGACCTGATGAATCTCTGGATTTCCTCAGTGTCTGTTGTTATGTCCCCCTTTTCATTTCTGATTTTTTAATTTGAATGTCCGCATTCTGCTGTTTTGTGAGTTTGGATAAAGGTTTGACTATCTTGTTGATTTTCTCAAAGAACCAACTCTTTGTTACATTGATTCTTTGTATTGTTTTCCTAGCTTCTGCTTTATTGAATTCAGCCTTCAGTTTGACTATTTCCTGGAGTCTACTACTGCTGGGTGAGCTTGCTTCTTTGTGTTATAGAGCTTTCAGCTGTGCTGTTAGTTCTCTAGTGTAACTAATCTCCAGTTTCTTCATGTGTATATTTAGTGCAATAAACTTTCCTCTTAGCAATGCTTTCAAAGTGTCCCATAAGTTTGGATATGTTGTGTCTTCATTTTCATTGAATTCTAGGAAGTTTTTAATTTATTTTTTATTTCTTCTTTGATCCAGGCATGGTCCAATAGCACTTTATTTAATTTCCATGAGTTTGTAGGGGTCCTGCAGTTTGTGTTGTTGTTGAACTCTAACTTTATAGCACGGTGGTCTGATAAGATACATAGATACATGGTGTTATTCTAACTTTTTTGTACCTGTTGAGGTTGGCTATGTTGCCAAGTATGTGGTCAATTTTTGAGAAGGTTCCATGTGGCCCTGAGAAGAAGGTATATTCTTTGTGCTTGAATGGTATGTTCTATAGATGTCTGTCAAACCCAATTGGGTCATAACCACTATTAGTTTCTTTTTCTCCTTGTTATGTTTCTGTCTTGTAGTCCTGTCTAGTGGTGACAGTGGGGTGTTGAAGTCTCCCACTATTAGTGTGTGAGGTTTTATGTGTGGCTTCAGTTTTAGTAATGTTTCTTTTACGAATGTGGATGCCTTTGTATTTGGGGCATAGGTATTCAGAATCGAGACTTCATCTTGGTGAATTTTTCCTGTGAAGAATATGAAATGAACTCTTTCGTCTCTTTTGATTGATTTCAGTTTAAAGGCTAGTTTGTTAGATGTTAGGATTGCTACCCGTGCCTGTTTCTTGGGGCCATTTGATTGGAAAACCTTTTCCCAACCCTTAACTCTGAGGTAATGTCTGTCTTTGAGGCTGAAGTGTGTTTTTGTATGCAGCCGTATCTTGTATGCCTTCTAATCCATTCTGTCAGCCTGCTCCTTTTTATGGGCGATTTAAGACCATTGATATTGAGGGATATTATTGACCTTTGATTACTGGTTCTTGTTTGTTTGGAAGGGTTGTTCTTGGTGGAATTGTATGTGGATTTCCACCCCTTTTCTCTTTTGGGTATTGGTAAAGTGGGATTATCTCTTTCCTATGTGTTTCTGGTTGTAGTTAATGTATTTGTACTAGAGTTTTCCTTCCAGAAATTTTTGTAGGGCTGGGGTAGTGGATATGTATTGTTTAAGTCTGGTTTTGTCATGGAATATCTTGTGTTCTCCATCTATAGTGATTGAAAGCTTTTCTGGGTGTAGTAGTCTGGGCTGGCATCTGTGATCTCTTAATGTTGATAGAATATCTATTCAGGACCTTCTGGATTTCAGAGCTCCATGGAGAAGTCAGGTGTAATTCTTATAGGTTTGCCTTTATATGTTATTTGACCCTTTTCCTTAGCTGCTCTAAGTATTCTTTATTTTTTATGCTTGGAGTCTTGATTATTATGTTGCAAGGGGACTTTTTTAATGATCCACTCCATTTGGTGTTCTGTAAGCTTCTTGTACCTTCATTGGCATCTTTCTTTAGGTTGGGAAAGTTTTCTTCTATGATTTTGTTGAATATGTTTTCTGCCCCTTAGAGTTGGGTTTGTTCACCTTCTTCTATACCTATTATTCTTAGGTTTGGTCTTTTCTCGGTGTCCAACATTTCCCGGATATTTTCTGTTAGGGATTTGTTGGACTTCAGATTTTCTTTGATTGATGAATCTATTTCTCCTTGTATGTCTTAAACACCTGAGATTATCTTTTCCATGTCTTGTATTCTGTTGGTTATGCTTGTGTCTGTAGTACCTGTCCGTTTCCCCAGGTTTCGATTTCCAGCATTCCTTCAGACTTTGTTTTTTTTATTGTCTCTATGTCAGTTTTCAATCCTTGCACTCTTTGAATTGTTTCTTGTAATTTTTGCTTTGTTTTTTCCTCCCTTTCTTCAATTTTTCGGAATTTTTGGGTTATTTTTTCTTCTATTTCTTGCATTTTTTGTTTTTCCTTATATTTATTTAAGGGATTTTCTCACATCCTCTTTGAGGGCCTCTATCATTTTAATGAAGGTATTTTTAAGGTTATTCCTTTCTGCTTCATCCACATTGGGGTGTTCAGGTTTACTGGTATAGAATCTCTAGACTCTGGTGGTGTCATATTAGTTTTTCTGTTGCTGAGTGTGTTCTTATATTGCCTTTTACCCATCACTTCTTCCAGTGGGTATAGAAAGAACATCTTCCTCTCATGGTGGGTAGGTGGGTGCAAGCAAACCCAATACTCTCTTGCCTCTGCTCTCTGCCCTCTGCTCTGGGTTTGGGTGGAAGTGGAGCAGCTCTCTCTGCAGGCTCCTGGTTGCTTGGTCATCCATCCAGGGGTAGTAGACCTGGCTGCTGTCCCCAAGTCAGGGGATCCAAGAGAGGGCAAGCAGAAGGAAATCTGGTATAAGATGGGAACCTGGACTCACCTCTGTCCTCTGCCCTGAGTGTGTGCAGAAGTGGACCAGCTCTCTCTGCAGGCTCCTGGTCACTTGGTTGACTTCCAGGGGGAGTCGACCTGGCTGCAGTCCCCATGCCAGTGGATCAGAGAGAGGACGATCGGGAGGAAATCAGGTCTAAGATGGGGACCCGGTGCTCACCTCTGTCCTCTGTCCTCTTCCCCAAATGTGGGCAGAAGTGTGGTCTTTCATTCTTACACCATCTAGACTCTGCAAGCATTACTCGTGTGGGATATCACTGTGAACTTTCAGAAGCAGTGGTCTTATGTTCTTTGTTGATATGCTTGAAGTTGGATGCTTCTTGTAGAATACACAGATGAGAGGCTGATGTCTAGCTGTCCATGTTCCCTGTTTCATATTTTTGTTGCTCTTCTGCTGCACAGACATAGCTAACTCTGGATGTTTTCTCTCTGCCTCTTCTTTTGTTTTCTAGAGATATTTTGCTGCTGTTGTGGAAGTCAGTGAGTATCACACTCAGGCTTCCAAGGCAAGGACATTGCTATTTTCTTTGCTCCCTTCTTATATTATCAAAGTTACCGTGAACCAGTGATTCTGGCTGCCTTCTCTCTTCATCCACAGTACAATGAGTGTGACAGAGAAGCCTCTTCCTCCTTGCAACCACCTCTGTAGAATCCCTGGCTCCCAGCATTCTGTGCCATACATGGGTCTGAGACCTGGATAAATATAGAGTGGAGCTCCTGCTGGAAGAAGGCATTTACTGGTCCTGGGTGATGGGATCCATGAAAGGAGAAATGTAGGTGTTTTGATTTATATGTAGAAAAAGAACTACCCATTTCCCACCTCAGTGTATGCTCACAGACAGGAAAGTGTTTTGTGTTTTGTTGGTTTTGTGCTGTATCACTCCTTTCTGTCACTCCCTGGTAGGTTCATGGAGTGTATCATGGCATGGGTGTAGGAGATATTTATATTCATTCTTCATTCTAACTGTCACACAAAGTGCTAGCTAATGTGCCATTGTCTAATAGTCCTTGTTGAAACTGACCGAGGAGCCTGTTTCGCTGTCTTCCTGTGTTCAAAAGAGGAGTCACAGCCTTCACTCAGCACCTCTTTCACTCTGAGCTAGTGCTGTAGCATGCAGCTACATGTGCAGCTCAGTAGCACTGTTCCTCCATGTAGAAACTGTAATGTTTTGTAGTGCTTGACAAAACTCTGCCATTAGAATGTCCTTTTACAAAGGACAGCAGAATGTCCCTGTCATCCCACCTACCAGATTCCCTCATAACTCACCAACAGTCAGATAATGTGACACATTCCCAGTGACAGTGCCTAACAGTAGGATGGTTCATTCAGTCTTCTGATCATAGCCCTTTCAGGAGCAACATGGTTCTCCTGCTGCACTATAAACCAAAATATGCAGAACTTTACCAGGACAGTGATATTGAACACTCTGACAATAGACATGAAACTTGAGATAGGTGGCTTGATTCATGGATGGATGGATGGATGGATGGACTGAATGATGGATGATAACATGGACAGATGGATGGATGGTTGGATGGACTGCTGGATTTTTTTTGTTTTTATGAGACAGGGTTTCTCTGTATTGTTTTGGAGGCTGTCTGTCCAGCCCAGCCTTGAATGGACTGCTGGATTTATGTATGTATGTATGTATGTATGTATGTATGTATGTATGTATGTACATGTATGTGTGTATATGTGTATACATGAATACAACTGTGTTCCTTTTTAAATTCCCATTATTTCTGTGTCTTAGTAAATTAAAAAATTTGCTCCTGGTCTACAGAGTGAGTTCCAGGACAGCCTTCAAGACTATACAGAGAAATGCTGCCTTGAACCCCCCAAAATTTTATTATTTTCATTTATTGAAAATAACTTATTTTCTCTATAGTGATTTTAGTTTCCTTATGCTCTGCTCCTTTAATTGCTACCACAGTACCCTCTTCTCAAAACTGAGTTCCTCTCTGTTGAATTTTTAAATGAACAGGCTTTTAAGAGCTACCAACCAAATATGAGAAAATGAAGTATACTAAGATGAAGGAACACGTATTACAACCAAGATGACAATAGCTACCAATGGAAAGAATAGTGTTCTAATGGCTGGTATAAAAGTCTGAGACCCACATGTCCTTAGGTCATAATACCACAAAATTCTAAGTATACACCTTTAATATATACACAGAAGTACTGGGTGAACATAGGTAGGTCTTCAGTGTCTGTGAGATTCCATGAGCTGCAATTTGTTGATTCAGGCAGCTTTGTTCTTTTGTGGTCCTCCAGCTCAGTGGCAATTAAAGCCTTTCTTCCTTCTCCAAATTATTGGGTTCCATAAGTTTTGAGGGGAGGGATTTGATGGTGACCTCCAATGTAGAATTTTCCCCCTTAATGTCTGGCACTGGGTTTCTCTATTTCCATCTGAGACCAGATGATGCCCCTCTTTATATGGTTGTATACATTCCTTGTCTATCATTCTAGATTTTGGTTACCCAAAGAAATTTGATTTTCTAGTTCATCCAGTTTGCAAATTATCTGATGTTATTCTCTTTTAAACTCTGAACCACATATCATTTTCTCTTCTCCAGTTGAGAGACCTCTAGATTTTTTCTAGTTTCTGGCTATAATGAAAAAAGCCACAAAGGAGTGGTAGGATGAAGCTTTCTTTAGGTATCTGTCCAAGAGTGGTATAGTTGGATCTTGAGAAGATAAATTACTCCTTTCAGTAGAACTGACAAATTGATTTCCATAGTGTCTGTATACGTTTGTATTCCCACCAGCAGTGTAGGAGTGTTCCCCTTGCTCAACATCCTTGCCAAAATGAGCTTTCAAGTGTGTGATTGATCTTAGCCACCCTGACCAGTGTCGGATGGAATCTGAATGTAGTTTTGCTTTAAATTTTGGTGATGAACAAACATGCTGAGCAGTTCCTCATTCCTTTCTCAGCCTTTTGATTTTCTGCCCTTAAGAGTTGTCTATAACTCATGAATTAAGCTGTACATTTGGATCATTTAAACTCTTGAGCTCTTTATATTTTAGGATGTGGAGTCAATAAAAATGTTTTCTTATTTTTTATGCTGTCCCCTGGACATATGGACCATGTCCTTTGCCTGATAGAAGCTTTTCAGGTTGCTGAGTTATCATTAATTAATTTCTACTCTGTGTGACTGTGGAGAGACAGTTGTCTTCTGTGTCAGTGCATTCTGTACTGTTCCCAACATTGTATTCTATCAGCTTCAGTGTATCTCTGCTATGGTGATGTCTATGATCAACTTGGAATTAAGTCTAGTATGTGGTAAAAATTATGGATCTGTTTACATTCTTCTTCAGGCCTACATGCAGGTTGACCTACACCATGTGTTGAAGGTGCTGTCCTTTTACCCATTTTGTGTATTTCTGTCCTCTTTGCTGAAATTATTTATCAGCTGTATGTGTACCTAGTTGTATTTTTAGGGTCACATACACAAACTGCCATATCATCTGCAAATAGAAATAGATTGAATTCTTCCCTTTCGTTTTGTATACTTTTGATCTACTTCAGTTGTCTTATTGCTATTGCTAAACTTTTAATTATTACATTGATTAGATAAGAATACAGTAGACAACCTTGTATTGTTCCCTATTTGGCTACAATCGCTTACAATATCTTCCTATCTCTTTTAACATTGGTTTTAGAGTTGTTGTAAATTGACTTTATTTTTTTGAAGCATGCCCTTTTTCTAAATATTTCCTTGGCTTTTATCATGTAAGGTTGTTGGGTTTTAAATGAGGCATTTTTGCATAACAAGATTAACCAGTATTTGTTTTTTTATTTCATATGTATGGTGGAATCAGTTACTGAATATCATGTATTGCTGCATCACTGAATGTCTGGAATGACCACAGGTTGATGATTTTTGATAATCTGTTTATGAGTGTTTGAATTTAGTTTGCAAACATTGTATTCAGTAGTTTAAAATATTTGCTCAGTAAGGAAATACACCTGTAATTCAATATCCTTATTGAATCTTTCTGTTGTTTGTGTATCAGGGTAAATGTGGCCTGATGTAATGAATAGGTCAATACCATTTATTTTCATTTTATACAAGAATTTGAGCATGATAGCTATAGTTCTTTCTTGAAAAATCTATCAGCTATATGTGCTAAAAATAATCTGGTCTTGGTATTTTGTTTGTTCATGGGCATTTTAATGACACTGGTGCTTCTAAGCATATTTAAATTCTTTTTCTGATGTGACTGCACTTTGAGAAATGGTACTTATTGAGAAAATGATACTTTACTTTCATGTTTTCCATTTGGTGGAGGACAGGGTTTTAACAAACATCCTTATGATACTTTGGATTTACCAATTATCAGATGTTATGGCCCACTGTTCATTTAATTTATTTCCTATTGTTTCTTCTCTTGATGTCATTCTTTTTGGTCTATAACTTTTATGTTTTCAGTTAGGGTGCTAAAATGGGGTATGTCCATTTTCTTTATGTAGAGACTGACCGCTCTGCACATTCCCCTTACACTGTCTTTCATTGGCTACCACAGATTTTGGTATTTTGTGTTAGAATTTTCATAAATTCCAGGAAATTTTACATTCTATGCTCTCTCTCTCTCTCTTTCTCTCTTTATGTCACTATTTCTTTGTCTTCGTTTCTTGTTCCAGGTTTCATACACTTGAGAACTGTTAATTGTCCATAGGTATGTAAGCTGTGTGTTGTTTTTTATCTCCAGCTTTGATCCATCCTTATGAGAGGATGCAGGGAGTTGTTTGATTTCCTTATAAATGTTGGTACTTGCTTGTATCTGAATATGTGGTCAAATATGGATTAAGTTCCATGAGGTTTGGGTGATATTTGGTGAAAATATGTTAGGTCATTTGGTTTAGAGTAGCTGTTAAGACAAAGTATTTTTCTGTTTAGTTTGTGTCTGTATGTCAAGTATATTGGGGATATTTGGGGTTCTGAAATTGCCCAGCTGCATTCATTTTTCCATTATAGACCTGGTTTTTAGTTTTTAAAAATTTTTTATTTTAATTTTAAATAGTTTGTTTACATGTCAATCCCAGGTCCCTCTTGCTCCCCTCCTCCCACATCTTCCCACCATCCCCCCGCAGCCTCCCATCCTATTGCCAATTCCTTCCACATAGGGGATATCTAGAGTCTGTCTTTTCACTCATTGTAGGGTCCAGGCACTGCCCTAAGAGTCCAGGCAGAGAGAGCATCCCTCTTTGTGCTATGAACACATGATGTCTGTTTGTATTCCAGGGATAAACACTGATCCACTGCTCAGGGCCCCATAGGTTGCCCAGGCCTCCTCACTGACACTCACATTCTGGGAGTCCGGATCAGTCCCATGCTGGCCTCCCAGCTGTCGGTCTGGGGTCCAAGAGCTCTCCCCTGTTCAGATCAGCTGTCTCTGCTGGTTTTGCCAGCCCATTCTTTGCCAATTTTCTCATCGCTCCTCTCTGTCTGTTACTGGGTTCCTTGGGTTCAGTTCAGTGTTTAACTGTGGGTGTTTGCCTCTGCTTCCATCAGTCACTGGATGAAGGCTCTAGGATGGTTATATACATCAAGTTCATTATCAGGAATGGGCATTCGAGGTGGTCTCTACACTATTGCTTAGCTTGCCAATTGGTGTCATCCCTTTAGATCACTGGAGGTCACACTGGGGCCTGATCTGTCTTCTAACCTATGATTGCCTCTTCCATCTATTCTACGCCCCCACTCAACCTTCCAGTTCCCCTATGACCTACTCTCTCTTCCTCTTCTCCCCCTCTCTTATTCCAAGCTCCCACTCCCCCCCACCCCTCACCGTGTTCCCCATCTATTCAAAGGATCTTGCCTCATTCCTCTTCTCTTGGGTACTATGCATATATTTTATGTTCTTTCCTGTTTCCCAGACTCTCTATCATTGGAAGTGCAGACTAGCACTATCCTGATCCATGTCTAAAATCCATATGTGAGTGAGTACATACCATGTTTGTCTTTTCATGACTGGGTTACCTAACTCAGGATGGTTTCTTCCAGTGCTATCCATTTACCTGTGAATTTCAAGATTCCATTGTGTTTTTCTGCCGAGTAATACTCCATTGTGTAAATGTACCACATTTTCTCTATCCACTCTTCAGTTGAAGGGCATCTATGTTGCTTCCAGGTTCTGGCTATTACAAATAATGCTGCTATGAACATAGTGGAGCACATGCCCTTGCTGTATGAATTTCCCTCATTTTGATATATGCCTAAAGCAATTCCACTTTTAGGTTTTCTGGTTATTGATGTAAAGAATTCCAAAATCCTCTTGGTATATGTGTCTATTTCCTGGAGTCCTAATTATCATTTTATTGGTTTGAGGAAATGCTATGATTATGGCACATTTCAGAAAGGAAAACTTTTAATTGGGGCTAGTTTACACTTCCAAATTATTGCTCAATTACTCTCATGGCAGAAAGCATGGGGAAAGCAGGCACACTTGGAGTTGGATAAGATGCTGGGAGTTTTATATCTGGAACCAGTAGCAGCAAGCAGTGTATTGACCTGACCTTCTCAGATGTCATGACCCACCACTTAGTGAAGCACTTCCTCCAACCAAGGCTCACCAACCCCAATGACCACAGCTCTTTGTACTGCCACCTATAGGGGACATTTTTACTAAACCCTCCCAATTACACTCCCTGGCCTGCATAGGCTTATACCCTATACTTCACGAAAAATGCAATGAGAGCAGCCTCTAAAGACTCATGGTATCTGCAACAGTTTAAAAGTCTTAAGGACTCTGTGTAATCATGGCAACCTCTAGCTGAAACTCTCATGAAATCAAAGCAAAACAACAAAACACATAATCATGGTATGATAGCACATGATATACAATACCCTTACAAAGTGAACAAAGTAGTTATTCGATAAATGCATGGCCCAAAACCAACTGGGCACACTCCAAACTCTGAACCTCTCAATGTATTATCAACATGCTCTTGAGAGTCCCCAACTCCTTTCAGCTTTGTTGACTGAACCACACTTCTTTTTCTTCTACTCTCAGTGAACAGATTTCCTAGGCATGAATCCCATGATCTGGCATCTCCAAAGTCTTGGATTCTCCAAGGCAATCCAGGCCCCACCTTCACAGCTTCACACAATGCACTCTCCAGGCTCCATGCCCAGACACCCAAGCAACATGATTGGTATCCACAAGCTTCTTACTTGCAGAGAGAGATTCCATACCCTCTTGCTTCCATCCCTGAAACTAAAGCCAGATGCCTGTGGCCTAAGATATCAAGTTCCACTGCTTTCTGGGCCTGGACCATGGCCTGTTGTTCAATTAAGTATGCCCCCACATGCAGGATATTCAATGTGGGTCTGGTAGACACCTAGGAGAAAGACTGAGGGGAGGGGAATACGAGAACGGACACCAAGACAGGATTCTGATCAAGGTGACATCTTTATTCATCACAAAGGGATTTATATAGGAGAAGTGAGGAGGAGAAGGGGTGAAGGTGTACTTGCAGCTGCAGTGGGAGAGGTGGTCTGCTGCGTTGCCTGGCGACCTAATCTACAGGGCAAGAGGTCAGTGGTAGGAACTCCTATGTTGCTTGGTAACCTTACAGCAGGGTCTGATCCTATCTATTACATTTTACTATGGCTCGGGTCTATCTCCTGAGGACCTTGTAGTTTTCCAATTAAGCTAATCTTTAACTGACAGGCCTGTTTCTTGGAATTTGCTTTATGTCAGAAGAGGTTGCAGGGTGGTCTTAGTGTCACGTCTTCTCTATGAGTATGTGATACAGCCTAGTTGACTGATGGCTGGAGGCCCCTGACATAAATCTTCACCAGCGTCCTGATTTTGATGGTTTCCTTTATTACCAAATCTTGGCTACCCTGGAACTTGCTCAGTATGTCATGCTGGCCTCACATACAGACATCCAAATGCCTCTGTCTCTGTTGTCTTGGGATTATTTGTGTGTGCACTCACAGCAGGCTGTGAGGTTTCCTTTAATTTGTCTTCAAAAGTTGGAAGTTTTGTGGGGTAAGGTCTTGCCCTGAAGTCACCACTCCTTAATGCCATTTAACATCAGTATTTTGTTCAGTCTCTTTATCATCTTCAACACATCTCCTCGTGCCCCATTTCATTTCTCTTGCTCAGTATATTCCAAGCATTGCAAAACTGCATAAGAGTTAACACTAATAACCATATGACAGAGTCATTACTAGACTGTTTTGAGATTTCCTCTGAAAACTCAATTGATCCCAACCTCTTCTGTTCAGGCAGACTTTTTGGACAAGGGCTGAAAGCAGCCCTGTTCTTCAGCTGAATATCACAGGTCCCCTCTTTCTCTAGACCACCTGCTAATATTCTTCACCTGTGAAACCTCTAGAGGCGGGGCCTGCTTGTTCAAATCACACACAGCAGCACTATCCTCCATGTCTTGCTAAGTTGGCCCATTAAGCCCCACTTAAAACATTTAACTACTTTTCTAATACAAAGGCCCAGAGACCACATTCCTCCAAAGAAAAGCATGGTCTGGCCTATCACAAGAGGAGGGCAGTGTCTGGTAACAACTTCTGTCTTATTTAGTATTTAATTGCTGCCAAGAAACACCATGACCATCTTTATTGTCCTGAATGCAAGCATTCAGTTGAGACTGGCATAGAATTTCAGATGTTTAGTCCATTACTGTCATGGTGGGTAGCATGAATTCATGCAGCCAGTTATGATTCTGGAGAAGGAGCTGAGAGATTTAAATCTTTAACCACATGCAGCAGGCAAGGACTGGACTGAGCTACTCAGATCTCACAGCCCTCCATCTAGTGACACTCATCCTCCAACACAGACCTGTCTTCACCAACAAGGCCACAACACCTAATAGTGCCACAACTTCAGAAACTATGGGCAACATTGATTTGTAATGAGTATGAAGTACCCTTCCATATCTCTTTTCATTAGCTGTTGTAAAGTCTATTTGTTTTGTTAGATATGGAAGTGTATACAGCAGCTTGTTCCATATGCCCCTTTCTTGGAATTTCTTTTTCAACCCTTTATCTTAGGTAATGTCTATTCTTGATGTGGAGATGTGTATCTTTGTTACACCAGAAGTGTGGATCCTGTTTTCACATTCATTTTGTTAGCCTTTGTCTTGGTATTGGTTCATTTCAATAAATGGTATTGAGGGCTATCTAAATCTAATGGCTTTGATTCTTTTGGTTTTTATTGTTGTAGTTAGTCCTCATGCTGTAATTGCTGTGTAAGTGTGATGTGTGTGTGTATGTGTGTGAATGTGTATGTGTGTGTGATCATGTGTTCATGTGTATTTTCCTTCTTGTGGTTTTAATAGTGTGATTTTATTTTTTCCACATGTTTTCCTGGGTTTAGTTATCCTCCTTATGTATGAATTTTCTTCTAGCAGCGTCTCCAATGCTTTATTTTAGATAGATATAGTTTCAGTTTGACTTTATAATGTAATATCTTAATTTCTCCGTGTCTGGGGATTGAATGTTGTGTATGGTGCAGTAGTATTGGTTATTATGTGTCGTCTCTCAGAGTCTGTAGCAATTTATCAGTTCCCTTGTGTCTGTTTGCATCTCCATTGAGAAGTCAGTTGTAATTCTAGTAACATGGTCCTTTATGTTCTTGTAGCTTTTAATATTCTTGCCTTTTGTTATCAGTTCAGTACTCATTGTATTATGTGTCCATGGAGTTTCTCTTTGCTTCAGTCATTTTGGGGTGCTGTTTGTTTCTTGTACTTGACAGACATCTCCTTTGGATTAGGAATGTGATCTTCTATGGTTTCACTGCAAATATTTTCTGGGCTTTTGAGCTGGGATTCTTCTTCTCTAATGCAATTATTCTTATGTTTAGTCCTGATGGGGGAAGTCCTGTGTATTTTTCAATAAAGCACTGTTGGCCAATAGGGAAGCAAGATAGGTGGGACTAGGAGTCCAGGAGGACTCTGGGAAGGGGAAACACAGGAAGTCAAGATGTAATGCCATGGGGTAGGAAGCCTGGAAAGTTCTCTGGTAAGAGACATACTTAGATTAACAATTATGGGGTAATTACTTAAGTCAGAGCTAGCCAGTAAGAAACAAGCAAGGCCAACAGCTTCATAATTAATATAGCTTCCTGTGTGTTCATTTGGGACTGATGCGGCTCTGGAACCAGGCCGGCGGGAAGGCTTCTCTCAAGGAAAAGGCTTTCTCTTTACATAGTCCTTTAAAAATGTCCTGGAATTTTTAAATATTTCTGTTCCAAACTTCCTTTGTGTAGCTCAGGATCATCTCTGCGGTATGCCTTTTTGGACTTCTATATTTTCTAACCCTCATACTTTGTTTTCTTCTTTCTCCCCTTTCCCTTGGGTCTGCCTTCTGTGGAAAGACAAAGCCTGTCTTTTGAAAACCCACAGCCTGTTTAGCCTCTCCCTTCCTTCAATCTATCAAGCTCAACATGCTGAGATTATAGCTATGAGCCTCTCTATCTGGTGTGAGCCTTGCTTTTAAAGATCCCTGATTTTGGAACCAAACAGCAAAACAGTGTGCGAGACTGTTCATTTCATGATGTGGAGTGCAAGATCTTTGCATACATTCTTCATGTTCTTGTATCTCTTGAGGAAAACACTATCAAGAAGGGCCTGGTTTAATTCACTGTTCACTTGCCTATACAGACATGGCAGTAGTTATTCTAGAGCATAGTGACATTGTTATCTCTCTCAGGTGGATAGAAAACCCTTGAGAGCAAACCGTCTGTCCTAAGTCCCATACTAAATCTAAATCAACTAAATCTAAATGTGTCTTTCACCTCATGATATGTATTTCAGCATCGATAGTATCCCCATTCATGAAAGATTTAAATGTATAGTAAAAATAAGGGGGTGATCAAAAGACA
>NW_024429231.1:1766636-2126636 GCF_017639785.1 Mesocricetus auratus
CACACACATACACACCCACACCCACACCCACAGCCTGTGTGGTTGAGCAATCACTCTCCATCCATACCAGTCACAACCCACAGCCCCACTCCTCTCTGCCCTCCTCTGTGGTCCGGTCTCTTCTAACATCCCATCCACGGAGCCATGGGGTCCTGGCTTGTAAAGTATTACTGATGTCCACCCTTCTGAATTTGTTATGTGTATGTGGGCACAAGTGTGGAGGCCAGAGGGCAATTTGTGCCAGTCAGTTTTCTTCTTCTACCATGTGGGTCCCCAGGATCAAATTCAGATTCTCAGACCTGGCAACAAGTGCCTTTACCCACTGAGCCAGCTTGCCAGCGTTATGATTTTGTTTGTTTGAGGCAAGTTTTTGCTGTGCAGTTGAGTCTGGCTTTACACCTAAAATTGCCTGCCTCAGTGATGACAAGTGTGAGCCATCGTGTCCTTGGAGATGGACAGAGGCTACCAGAGACGGAACTCAGGGGTTATACATGCTACGAAAGGGATCCATATGTGTGCAGTCCTAGAGCAGTTAGAGTCAGAGTCCCCTGGAACTGGAGTTACAGATGTTTGTGAGCTGCCATGTGGTACTAGGAATCAAACTCAGGTTCTCTAGAAGATCAGCCAGGCTTCTCCAGACCACCTCCCCCTTTCTGCCCCCAAGACAGGGTTTCTTTGTGTATCCCTGAACTCACTCTGTAGACCAGGTTGGCCTTGAACTCAGAGATCCACCTGTCTCTGCCTCCAATGCTGGGAGGCTTGGGCCACCACCACCTATCTCAGACCCTACTTTTTATTTTATTTTTATTTTAACACACGATGTCTAAGTTGTTCAAGCTGGTTTTGGAGTCACTCTGTAACACAAGGTCACTTGTTACATTATGATTGCATTACTTATGTGTGCATGTGTGTAGGTGTGCACACATGGTGTGTTACATTATGATTACTTATGTGTGCGTGTGTGTAGGTGTGCACACATGGTGTGTTACATTATGATTACTTTACTTATGTGTGGCGTGTGTAGGTGTACACACATGGTGTGTTACATTATGATTACTTATGTGTGCGTGTGTGTAGGTGTGCACACATGGTGTGTTACATTATGATTACTTATGTGTGCGTGTGTAGGTGTGCACACATGGTGTGTTACATTATGATTACTTATGTGTGTGTAGGTGTGCACACATGGTGTGTTACATTATGATTACTTATGTGTGCGTGTGTGTAGGTGTGCACACATGGTGTGTTACATTATGATTACTTATGTGTGTGTAGGTGTGCACACATGGTGTGTTACATTATGATTACTTATGTGTGTGTAGGTGTGCACACCATGGTGTGCATGTGATAGGCAGAAGACATCTTGTAGCTCTCTCCTTCCGCCATGTGGCTCCAGGAGTTCAGCCAGTGTCAGGCAAGTGCCTCTAAGTCTTGAGACACCTACCAGGGCAAGGCTGACCGTGACCTTGAAATCCTCCTGCCTCAGCCTCTGCTGGCGTGACAGATCTCAACTCCAGTCCTGGCTCTGTTTGCGTTTCTAGTCTGGCGTGCCTCAAGCCACAAAGGTGCGTCCATCTGCCAGGACAGCTGAGATCTGCTCAGGCACCTGCTGTCCTGGGGGTCACAGCTGCACAGGGGCACACACTCATCTGTCTTGTTTGCCACTGTGCCCCCGGTGCTGTCATAGGGCTTGAAACACACCAGCCACTCAACACACAGCTGCTGAGCCAAGGACAGGGCAATGGTGGTGCTGCAGCTAACCCGCCCCAGGGTCTGAGTTTGTCTTTGCTCTGTCCCGTTTGTTCTCTAGGGTACTGCGGGCTGATGCCTGCCTATCTTCTCATTCTTCCCCCAACCCCAACACAAATTCTCTTTGCAAATTCTTCAAAACTGGCACAAAACCTGACCAAGCCTTTTGTTTGGGTTATTTTATGTGTATGTCTGGAGGCCAGAAGAGGGTGTGAAATTCCCTGAAACTGGAGCTACGGCAACTGTAACCACCCGATGTGGGCACTAGGAACCAAACCTACTAGTTCTCTACAAGTGATCCTAACTGCTGAGCCATCTCTCCAGCCCCTAGCGCTGTTGTTTGAGCCAAGTCTTGCTATGGAAGCGGACTATCCTTCCAGACGCACCCCGTGCAGTAGCCTTGCAGACCCACAGGCATGAACTCCAGTGCTTTGCCTCTGCTCACATCTTAGTGGCCCCACTCTCACTCCATTGGCCGCCTCTTGGGCCTGGAGGCCAGTGACACCTTTCATTTGGTTCCCGGCTGCCGCCCTAGCTTCTCAATTCTCACAGGAGCCAGAGCAATCATTCCGTAGTTTTGGTTTTCTTCATGAGAAATGGTCATGCCTAAGCGAGCCTGGAACTCACCGTCCTCCTGTCAGTGCATTCCCAGAGCTATGCACCACCATACCTGTTCTAGAATTCAGTAATTCACTGTCCTCTGCTCACAGGCATCCTACAGCTTCGTCCAGCCACAGAAGGGACACAGTGCTCAGGGCCCGGCAGCATCTCTGGCTCCTCAGTTCCTTGCTCATGTCCCATGCTTGCATGCATCTGGCATACGTGTGCTGCAACCGCAGGACCTCTGAACACGCTCTCTCTGCATGGCCCTAGTTGACCAAACCCAGCACTCAGTCCTTGCTCCTCATTCTGTTTGCGTCTATTCAAACGCCAGCCGCCACGTGCACCTCAGTCCCACACTCCCTCTGCACAGCACCAGCCACTGGCAGACTGCACCGTGTCCCTCCTGTTCACTTTCGATCCCTCCGAGGGAAGGGATGCTCCAAAAGAGTATTTTTGTTTTGTTTTGTCTTGTGGTGCTTCACACGAGGCAGGCACTAAACCGGCAGGCTGTGCCCTCAGCCCTTCCCTGAGAGATGCTGGGCAGGCGCTCTACTGCTGAGCCACAGCCACAGCCAAAGACGAGGACTACTACACAGCTGCGACCCTAGTACTTCAAGGAGGGACAAATACATAGATGCATTTGTCAAGTAAAGGACAAACAAATCTCTGCAGGCGACATGCTATTAGTAATGGAGTTTAGATGCAAAAGCTAAGCCCCCAAAGGGGCTAAGTAGGTGCAGAGGGTCATCCCACCAAGTTACCCGAGATAAAGCATACCCATTTATATATAATTTCCTTTTATTTTATGTACGTTGTGTTTTGCCTGCATGCATATTTGTGTAAAGGTGTCAGAAGCTCTGGAACTGGAGTTACAGACAGGTCTGAGCTACCACGCAGGTGCTGGGAATTGAACCCGGGTCCTCTGAAAGAACAGGCAGTGCTCTTAACTGCTGAGCCATCTCTCCAGTCCCAAGCACACCCACTTTTAACAGGTACCCATGCCAAAATCTATAACCTTCCTAGCTCCTACCTCTTTTCACTGGATCCAAAGCATCTCTCATCTGAGGAGATGCACAGCTTCCCACTGCCCTCTCGCTGCCACCTACGGTGCTCACAATCCTCCCCTGGGCAGCTGGAGGAGGAATTCTTTACACCTAGCCAATACGGACAGCAGCTACCTGGGTCTGGCCTGAGGCCTCATCATGTGGACCTCAGTCAGCCCTCATTAAGAAGCCATCAACAGCCTCTCCTGACAAGTGAAGTCCCTCATTCAAGGTCACATAGTGATGGGAGTGCAGTCTCAAACACAAAGCCAGGTCTGGCTGACCGCATCCATGGATGGAGCCTCTGAAGGCTCCTGGCAGCTCCAGACACCAACATCTGCTCCCAGAAGTTGTGAGCTAACCAGCAGCCAGCCCATCCCATCATCATAATAACCCTTCCTGGAAGGGATCATGGCCCCCATACTGCTGTGGTAGGCCTATCCTGTTCCCTGACCACTTTCCTTCTGCAGGGCACACACCTTCCCTACCCCCGCCCCCAGCTTTCCAAATTTCTCCCCCAGAGCTTGCAGATGGCTCGCCCTCCTCTTAGGCATCTGCCTCCATCACTAGGTAATACCATTCCTTCAACCAGCAGTGCCTGGGGTTTCCCCAAGACTCTACACCTATGTCCCTTTTCCTGTATGTAGACTCTCAGATGCCTTCCCTGTCCCTTAAGCAATCCTCCATCGAGTCTTTTCCATCCCTCTCCCTCTGCCGCCTCCCGTTTCCATCTCTGATCCTCTGTTCCCCCAGCTCATCACCTCTGATCCCTGTGCTGCCCCCCCCCCACTTACACTCTGGTCCGTCTGCTGTCCCCCGACCTTATCATGTCTGGTTTATCTGCTGTGCCCCGCCGTATCACCTATGGGCCCTATGGTGTCACCCCCTCCATGTCTTATCTGCTTCCTCTGCAGTTGCCCCACCTCCATCACTGGTCCCTCTGCTGTCCCCCTATTTCTATTTCTGATCCCTCTGCTATCTCCCCACTTTATCATCTCTGGCTCTCCCGCTGCCCCCCACTTCCATCGCTAGCCCTTCTGCTGTCCCCACGTTATCATCTCCAGTCCCTCTACAGTACCCCCACCTTTATTATCTGTGATCCTTCTGCTGTCCCCCAACCTAATCATCTCTGGTCCCTGGGCTTTCCCCAACTTCTGGCCCCTGGCCCTAGGTGGTCGTCCGCCTCCCACCTCTTCTGCGTCTCTGATTTCCTCCACACAGGCTCGGGGTGGCACTGAATGACCTACCTAGCCCGTTGCTCTGCCCCCCCTCCTCCTCACGCCACGTCTGCCCGCGACGCCCCGGTCCTTCCCGCGAGGACACCCCCGCGATTCCCCGCTCCTCCTCCCGGTTCCCGCGTGACCCCCGGGCCCCGGTCGTGAGCTCACAGTTCCGGATGTCGGAGATGAACACGGCGAGCCCGCGCATGCCATCGCCCTTGGATACGGCCGGCATGATGGCGGAGGGCTCGGCTCCAGGCCTGGCCGAACGGGCACGGGGCTGGCTGGCGGCACCGGGCGGAAAGGACCCCAGGCGGCGCCGAGGAGCCGGCCGGGGGAGGGCGGGCTGGCGGCGGGCTGGCTGCAGGCTGACGCCCCGCCTCGGACCTGCCCCTGCGGGCTGTCATCCGGGAACGCCCGCCGCTTGTTGGCTGAGCGCCCTGCCGCTCACACTAGAACGCCCACCCTCCTTCCTCTATGATTGGCTATATGGGAAAGACACATGATGATGATTGGTGCAGTACCGTGCTATTTCCGTTCGGAGTAGGGAGGCAGGGGGCGTTGCCCCAGAGACAGGCGGAGCTCGATGACGCATTCTGAGACCGCCCCCTGCACGGCAGAGACCGACGCTGATTGGATTGACAGTCCGCTCCGCGACGGGAGGGAGGGACGTAAGAAGGGGCCGCGGAACGGGCCAAGGAGGCGGAACTTCGGACAAAGAAGGCCAATGGGTGAGGAGATTACGCTTCTCAAGGCTCTGCGGATTCGCCAGACGCTTTATACTTCCGCCCTCGAAGGGGCGGTTGTGGGGGGTCGGGCGGAGGGCGCCGACCTGTAGAGAAGGGAGGAGAAAGAGGAGCTGTCAGTCAGCTGAGCTGCCGTAGGTGGAGTGTGGCCTGCAAGTCCCTGCTGCAGAGAAGGGCTGGGCCAGGCGATGGACCGTGAGGTGTCCCCTTCGCAGGCGCCTCTCTTCCAGGTCCCCGTTCACTTCTGCACCCCGGGCCGCTTCAGTCGCTCACTGGAGCCCCTCTCTGGAAATTTGACTTGTCTGAACCTGTTGTCCATAAGCGAAGGGACTACCGCCAAGGCTCGTCCCATTTAACACTGAGATCCAAAGACGTTGAACGGCTTGCCCAAGACTACACAGCTCAGAAGTAGAAAACTAGGATTACCATTTTAGTTTAAAAACATTTTCAATATAGGTTGCTCTTTCCCCCCACCCTGAACCCCAGTGCCCAAGACATTAAGTGATCATAAGATGCAAATTGCTTCCTCCATCAGTTCTGGAAACCACCCAGGCAAAAGCCAGCTACATCCACAGCTGAGGACTAGTAGCCAGGAACTGCCAGATCGCGATACCCGGGGCTATTGAGAAATTTGGGGCAAAGGAAATTGGAAGAGTCCGTTTTTATCATCACCATGAGCAAAATGCTACCCCAGATGGGCTTTTATAATTTCCAGCAAGCCCAGAATGGGTCTAGGAGGTATGTCCTGGGACCTAGGAAGGGGCAATGCTCAGTCCTGGGGAATAGGAGGCAGTTCTGTCTGAGTTCAAGGCCTGCTTGAACTCGATTTGTAGCGAGTTCCAGAACTGCCAAGGCTACGTAGCAAGTACCTATCTCACGAAAGAAAGAAAAAGAAAGGAAGGAAGGGGCTGGGCATTGGTGGCAGGCAGATCTCTGTGAGTTCAAGGCCAGCCTGTTCTACAGAGCGAGTTCCAGGACAGTTTCCAAAACAATACAGAGAAACCCTGTCTCGAAAAGAAAAAAAAAAGGAAGGAAGAAAGGATGGATGGATGGATAGATGGAAGAAAGAAAAGGTTAAGGTTGTAGTCTTAAATCCCCCAGTGAGGGATGGGAGTGTAGCTCAGGGGTAGAGCCTCTGCCTAGAATCCCCCAGTGAGGTCCTGGAGTGTAGCTCAGGGGTAGAGCCTCTGCCTAGAATCCCCCAGTGAGGTTCTGGGGGCACATTTCAGTGGTAGAGCACTTGCCTAACATGCCGAAGTGCTTGGTTCAATCCTGAGTATTGCAAAAAAGAACGAAATCAGAACGTCCATTTTCTGGGGAGCTTCTAAGTATTAAAGGCATCCATAAGATACTTACAGATGCAGATTGACACTGGTAGGGACAAGTGGAGTCACTGAGTTCTGGGTATAAAGAAAGGCCTTCCTGATTCCAGGATCCCTCAAGGGCATGTGGAACCATCAGTGTTCCCGCACATCCCCAGACTCTTTGTTTTGTGGTGGTGGTGTTTGCTTGCTTGTTTCTTCTTGAGGCAGAGTCTAAGTACGCACACCAGACTGGCCTGGATTCTCATACATTCTCCCACCTCTGTCTTCATAGTGCAGAGAGGAATGGTGTGTGCCACCACTCACAGCCCTCAAGCTTATTTTTAAGGCCAGACCTAAAGCAATAGCTTTCTGAGACCCAACAAGTGTCGAGGGAAGGAGCCCAGTCTGCCATCTGCCAAGCTCAGCAGTGTCATTCATAAGAACATCAGCTTAGAGTAAGCATTGGAGAAGCCACGCCTATTTTCTCAGTAGAAGAATGAGTTAGTTAAGCATTGGAGAAGCCACGCCTATTTTCTCAGTAGAAGAATGAGTTAAGCATTGGAGAAGCCACGCCTATTTTCTCAGTAGAAGAATGAGGTAAGCATTGGAGAAGCCACGCCTATTTTCTCAGTAGAAGAATGAGGTAAGCATTAGAGAAGCCACGCCTATTTTCTCAGTAGAAGAATGAGTTAGTTAAGCATTGGAGAAGCCACGCCTATTTTCTCAGTAGAAGAATGAGTTAAGCATTGGAGAAGCCACGCCTATTTTCTCAGTAGAAGAATGAGTTAAGCATTGGAGAAGCCACGCCTATTTTCTCAGTAGAAGAATGAGTTAAGCATTGGAGAAGCCACGCCTATTTTCTCAGTAGAAGAATGAGTGCTGCCTGATCCCCTGAATGCTGGAGTGATGCTGTGCTGTCCTGTGAGGAACCACCCCCCACCGGCATTTCTCCATAGCCCGAGCTTCATCTCTCAGTGAATAGAACTCATCCCTATGTACTTTGCACCTTCCACAAATAGAATCTATCCTTATGATGATCCTTATTACATCAGCCCCTAGCCCTGACCTCTGTCAGCCAATAGAGTCCTTTTTGAGGACAGGGGTTGAGATAGGGTTTATCTATATAACCCTAGCTGTCCTGGAACTCAGAGATCCTCTTACCTCTGCCTTCAGAGTGCTGGGATTTAAGAGTTTACCACCACCACCTGGATTAAAATTCATTATTTTTCTTTTTGTTTTGTTTTGTTTTTGTTTTCGAAGACAGGGTTTCTCTGTGTGCAGCCGTTAGCTGTCCTATGACTCGCTTTGTAGACCAGGCTGACCTCAAACTCAGAGATCCACACTGCCTCTTCCTCCATAGTGCTGGGATTAAAGGTGTGTGCCAGCATCTTATTGCAAAGGTCACAGGTACTTTGATACTTTGCCAGGGGATTTCACTGTAGCTAAACCACAAAGTCAGAACCTGTGCCTGCAAAAATATTACTGTTTTTAGTTTCATTCTTCAACTCTCACAGATCATCTCTCTGATGGCCATGAGGATTGAGGGAGGGCGGGTATCTCAGTCAGTCATCCTCAGAATTGGCTTATGGTGCCTGTTGCAAGGATTCATTGACTAATCTCTAAGAGTGACGGTAGGGATGACCAATGGAAGTATAATGGGAGGGACTCGTAATTTCTATGTATTCCTGCCAAATTTTTAACAAAATAAATAACAGGAGCAGGTAGAATTAACTCATTTTGGTAATACGTGTGTCCCCATGCACAATGAGGTCCTGTCCCAGCCATTGGAAATATTTTGAGAAGATATTAACACACTGTACCATCCCGAAGCAGCCTCACTACACACTGGTGGACACCTCCAGATGGTGGGGTTGCAGGAAACAGCCAGAGAGGCTCTCAGGCCTGGGAAATGACCTAAACTCAAAACTCCAAGTACAGTTAGTTGTGGTAGGACAGGCCTATCTTCCTAGCTACTCAGGAAACTGTGGCAGAAAGATTGCCATGAGTTTGAGTTCATCCTCAGCTATGTAGTGAGATCTTGTCTCCAAACAAACTGGCGAGCAAGATAGCTTAGCAGATAGTCAGGTGCTTGTTGTCAAGGATAATCACCTGTGTTTGGTCCCCAGAACACACATGGTACAAGAAGAGAACCAGTTCCCAGGAGTGCCCTCTGGCCTCCACGCCATAGACTGGCACACATACATAAGAAATAATGTAAATGATTTATTAATGCATCTTTGTTTTTATTTATGTCTGTGTGGGGTGTTGGATCCCCTGGGAACTGGAGTTGCAGAGAGTTGTGAGTTGCCATATGGGTCCTGGGAATTGAACCCAGGTCCTCTCAAAGAACAGTCAATGCTCTCGACTTTTAAACCATCTTTCCAGACCCACAAATAAATACTTTAAAACCCAGAAAAGACTAGGCATGATGGCACACACCGTTAAACTCAGCAGTTTGGAGGCAAAGACAGGCACATTTCTCTGAATTTGAGGGTAGCCAGAGTGTTCTGACACCCTCACACAGACATATATAGAGGCAAAGCACAAATTCACATATTTTTTTTAAAAAAATCAAGGGGGCTGGAAAGATAGCAGTTAAGAGCACTGGCTGCTCTTCCAGATGACCTGGGTTCAATTCCCAGAACCCACATGGTAGCTCACAACTCTCTGTAACTCCATTTGCAGGAATCCAACACACTCACATTGAACACACACAGGCAAGACACCAGTGCACATAAAAATACACATAAAAAAGAAAAAAAAAGTCAAGCAGGCTGAGTTGGCCAGCTTAACCTTAGGAATATGGAAATAAAAGCTTAGTTATGTTTTTAAAAAAGTCAAGAAAAGGAGCAGGAGAAAGGGCTCAGTGTTAGGACACTGACTGCTCTTCCACTTTATAGGGGTTTGATTCCCAGCACCCACATAACAGCTAACAACTGCACTCCAGTCCCAGGGGATCTGACACCTTCTGGCCTCCCTAGACCCTAGGCACACATGCCATTCGCAGACTTACATGCAGGAAAAACAGCCACACACACGAAATAATTTAATAAAAAAACTAGGTGTAACAAGGACCATCTACACACTTTATTTAACCCTGATTGCTCAGATACTATCATCCCAAAGTCTTTCTACCAGTTGGCTTCAAACTATGTACCTGAGGATGACCCTAAACTCACAACCTCCTGCCTCCATTTCCCAGTGCTGGGATGAGAGCTTCCTGAGAGTGCCTGAGGAGGCATTCTATCAACTGAGCCATAGCTCCAGCCTTTCTGAAACATCTTAGTTTTTATTTTGGTTGACACAGGGTCTAACTCAGTCCATGCTAGGCTGGAGCTCACTACAAAGCCTAGGCTAGTCTTGAACTTTCACTATAACTCAGGCTGAACTGAATTTTTGATTTTGGTTTTGTTTGCTTTTGTTTTGTTTGAGACCTGATCTTATGTACCTTAGACAGGACCCAGATTGCTGTGTAGACAAGGCCAACCTTAAACTCTTTTGTTGTTGTTGTTTTGGTTTGGTTTGGTTTTTCTAGACAGTGTTTCTCTGTGTAGCCCTGGCTGACCTGGAACTCACTCTATAGACAAGGTTGGCTTCAAACTCAGATCAGCCTGTCTCTGCTTCCAGAGTCCAGGGGTTAAAATCATGCAGCACCACAGGCCAGCTATATTTTTTTTGAGATTTTATCATTTTTGGTTCATGTATGTGAGTTTTGCTTACATGCATGTCTGTGAACCACCTGCCTACCTGGTGTCCTTAGAGACCACAAACAGGTCATCGGGTCCTAGAATACTGTAGGACTGCAGTTATGGATGATTTTAAGTCACCATGTGTGGATGGGAATTGAACCTCAGGGCTTCTAGAACAGCCAGGGCTTTTCACCGCGGAGCCATCTCTCCAGTCCCCTAGATTCTTTCTGTTTTTTTCTAGACAGGGTTTCTCCCTGTAACAGGCCTGGGTGTTTTGGAACTCTCTTTGTAGACCAGGCTGGCCCCAAACTCACAGAGACCTGCCTGCCTCTGCCTACTGAGTGCTGGGATTAAAGGCGTGGGCCACCAACGCCTGGCTTGGGGTCTTCTTTAGCAGGTAAAATTCACACACAGTACGAAGCCTGTGTGTGAATCCCCAAACACATTTGAGAAGTTGTGACATTAGGCCACGACTTCTCTGGACTCTCACTGTGGCACTTTCAATGCTGGCATCTTCTTGTTTGGGTGCTTCTCTTCCCAACTCTGGGTCCAGACAGCCAAAGAACACCAAGTCCCCCAGGGAAGGATTAGAAACGATCCTGTTATGTCTCTCAGGTCTCAGGCAGGGAGGCTTGAAGCAAGATGGCTGACCTGGTCCGGATCCCAGAGCCGGCTGCGGGGTCAGGGCCCAGGCCCCTGTATGCTCTGGACTGCAAAGAGGGAGCTGTAGAAGCAGAACCAGGGCCGGGCTAGTCCACTGAGGTCTGCAGGGACCACCCGAGCCAGCAGCTGTGCTCCCTCACGCCCCTCCCCGTGACCCAGTGGTTAGGCCCTTTGTGACCCAGGCCAGCAGCTGGGGGCCCCTGAGAGCCAGGGGGCGGGCAGAGTAGATGGTGAGTCTGCCCCTGGGAGCGGCCCCCCGCGCCATGGCAAGCGTGGTGGTGAAGACAATCTGGCAGTCCAAAGAGATCCATGAGGCAGGAGACCCACCTGAGGGGGTCGAGAGCCGCGCCCAGCTGGTCCCCGAGGCTCCCGGGGGGGTGACCAGCCCTATCAAGGGGATCACGAAGAAAAAGAAGGCCGTGTCCTTCCATGGGTGGGTTTCCTGCACCCTGCTGGTCACAGGCCTAGTGCCTGTCACAACACTGCCTGCAGCAGAGCATGGAGGGCAAGGAGGGGCGAGCAAGAGGGTATGACACCAGGAGGAGAAGGCAGTGGGTTGCAGGGAGCATCGGGAGGGGCGAGGAGTGACGGGAGAAGGCAGGCGGGCACCGGGGCTGGGCAGTGAGCCAGCAGGAGGTCCGGGGGCCTCAAGAGGGTTCAGGTGCTGTGTTGAGGATATCAGGCCCAGCCCTCCGGCACCCCATCCCCACCATCTCCTGGGTCACCTGCAGGGTGGAGCCCCGGATGTCCCACCAGCCGGTGCACTGGTGCCTGAACCTCAAGCGGTCCTCAGCCTGCACCAACGTGTCCTTGCTCAACCTGGCTGCTATGGAGCCCGACTCCTCAGGCACAGACTCCACCACTGAGGACAGTGGTCCACTGGCACTGCCAGGGCCACCTGCTTCCCCTACCACACCCTGGGCTCCAGAGGACCCTGACATCACAGAACTACTGGTGAGCGGCTGGTGTGGGGAGGGCCTGGATCTCCTCCACGGAGGCAGGCAGATCCAAGGAGGGGGCTGATGTAGATTGGAACAAGAAGACAGGCCTCAACCACATCAGGAAGTCTCCTGGGGTAGGGAAGTGTTGCGGATGTCGAGGTGGGGGTGTGGGTTCACAAGGGTCCGTGAAAAGAAGACTCAGAAACAACGAACTTAAGTCAATTTGCAGCTGCAGGGGTCTTCAGCCTCAACGGACTGAAGCGCTTTCCCTATGCCCAGAGCATTTCTATTTTTTTCTATATTTACACCTTATGCCCAGAACAACTTGAATACGGCTTCCAAAAATACAATACCGCGTGCAAAGTCTGGATTCACAGGTACCAGTTTTCTGTACCAAGGTTTGCATAGGCCTTTTGTATCCTTGGGAAACTCTCAGAGGTTCACACAGAGTGACAAAAGGTATCCACTCAACAAAGGATGGATTGGGCTAGGTGCTAACTCTTTGGAGGTAGGCCAGGCGTGGTCTAGTGGGGGCAGGGCCAGTTGCTATCAATCTGGCACCAGGCTCTGTTACTGAAAGCTTTCTGTCCCAGCCTTGTCCCCCAGCCATTATCCCCCAATAAATTCACAGACACTACAGTAATTACTAAACTATTGGTTAATGACTAGGCCTTCTTATTGGCTAGCTGTATCTTAATTATTAACCCATTTCTTTATTTTTAAGATTTATTATATATACAGTGTTCTCATCCCTGCAGGCTAGAAGAGGGCACCAGATCTCATTACAGATGGTTGTGAGTCACCATGTGGTTGCTGGGAATTGAACTCAGGTCTCCTGAAAGAGCAGGTAGTGCTCTTAACCACCGAGCCATCTCTCCAGCCCCCTATTAGCCCATTTCTATCAATTTATGTATTACCACGAGGCTGTGGCTTACCTGGTAATACCTCAGCATGTTGTTACTCCTTTGGCAGCATGGCAACTCTGTGTGGCAGGCTCACTCTGCCTACCTTTCCCAGAATTCTCCTTGTCTCCTAGACCCACCTATCTTCCTGCCTCATTGGCCAAACAGTGTTTTATTCATTAACCAATAAGAGAAACATATATACAGAAGGACAACCCCGCATCAAGGCCCAGCAGAATTCTGCTACAGATCCCCCTCTCTTTTTACAAAAATCAATTCTTTTGAATGTTATGCAGCCTCACAGTATATACAGCTTTGTTTTCTGTCTTACAATCCTGTATAAGTAGGCCAAAGCACATTTTAAAGCTAATAAAGCTACTATTGCTAAGGCAAGAGCAACACCTACTAGAATCAGAAATCTATTAAAGTAACTCATAGGTTAAACGATGCTAATGCATCAGCAAGACTTTCCATAACATCCATTCCTGTCGTATCAGGCAACTCTTTTGCAAACGTTTCTTTGATTTCTTTTGAAAGTCATAAGCCATTTGAGAAGAATTAGGGTGACCTGTCAAATGCATCTTAACCATATCCCAATCGTACTTGCTTTCGTTACATCTTAGGGGTGTGATACAATAAGAAGAGACATTCCAACCACATTTTAATTTTATCTGCTCCTTCAAATTTTTGAACTGATCCCCTAACAATGTAACAGCTTGCCTTAACTCAGCTAATTCATTCGTTATTTCATTATCAATCCTATTTTGTTCAGTCCAAAGTTCTTTTGACTGTTTATGCCATTCTCTAATGAACTCAGCAATTTGAATTTCTTTATGAAGCGCCAATCCAGCTGTTGCTGCTGTAGCCATAAATGCAAAAATTCCCAAGATAACTGCAATAACCAGCCCAACCATTTGACCCATTCAACGTGTCCTTTTTAGTAATCTCTCTGTGAGCTTCTGTACCAGGGTCATCACAGGAGAGTCTCGCCATGGCCTTGAAAACTTCACTGATATCCAGATTGCTGACCCTGCTCCAAGAATATATAAACTTTGAAAGGTCAAGTTTAAACACATACTAGAATTAACACAGGTATGAAGGTAATGCTGTAATTATTAGGGTGCCATGGTACAGGTCCCTGTAGTAGCAAATGAGGTAGTGACACACATGCCATAAAAACATGGCTTGATTTATCTAAAAGACAAAGTATATTTATCATTCCCAGTGTTTAATTTTCCTTCCCACACCTCAAGAGGATGGAAGGCACTTGCCCATTTCCACAAGTCAGTCTGAACTGAATTGCCAAATTGCAGGAGAGGACTAGCCATTCCTACTCTGTGCCACTGGATAGGTTCATTAACGGAAGCACTGATTTCCACAGTAAGCTATACCATTTCCATCTTAACTCTGAACAAGAGTGTTTTCCTAAAGAGGAGCCGAAAGGGCTCCAATCCTAGAATCATCTTGGGAGATATTAGCTAGCACTGGAGGCTTCTCACTCTTATATTATTGCCAATATACCCAGTCAGATTCCTTGTTGGTTACCCACATCTCACAGAACAGTAGATTTATGGAACTGATTGCACTAATCTCCTGTCCTTTAAAACCAGATGCATGAAGCATATAAAACTTGTTATGATAATCTTGGGTAGTCCTGACTATGGATACCTACACTTGAGAGGTTATTTTAAGGCATCAAGTTTCATTTCCTAGACGGACGTTGGTGTCACATGCCTTTAATCCCAGCAATGGGGAGGCAGAGGCAGGTGGATCTCTGTGAGTTCGAGGCCAGCCTGGTCTACAGAGCGAGTTCCAGGACAGCCTGCAAAACAATACAGAGAAACCCTGTCACGAAAACAACAACAACAAAAAGTTTCATTTCCCGTGCAAATAGGAATTCTTTGTACTCCCACAGTGTAATTCCTAATTACTCTACCCTCCTCCTTTGGCTGAGCAGGATTCCTGATGTCATAAGGACCAGGTAGCCACACAGATTCATTAACAATTACAGGAATATCCATATCTCCCAACTTACTGCTATGTTAATTGGAGGATTGGAGGTAAAAACCCAATATGAATAGTTTGCCCTTGATGCCTGTATAATTACCACAAATAAGTTTAGCAAAGAACAGATTTGTAGCATTTCAATGTTTCTAAGGTATTCACCTCCCCTTTGTTACAAATTCTTAAGCTGTACCTAGGTGGGAGGACTCGATGTCTATTTTATTTATTTATTTTGTTTACTTATTATGTATGCATTGTCCTGCCTGCATGTCTGCCTGCAGGCCAGAAGAGGGCACCAGATGGTTGTGAGCCACCATGTGGTTGCTGGGAATTCAACTCAGGACTTCTGGAAGTGCTCTTAACCTCTGAGCCATCTCTCCAGCCCCCTCGATATCTATTTTAAAACCTCCTGTATTTTTTTTTCTTCTCCAGAGGTGTATCTAAAGTCACAACATCCAAGATTTCCCTCTTGCTTATGTTGGGCTTTTATCCACTTTGATGGAATCCATAATCTTTTATCTCCTGTGAAAACATAAGCATACTCTCTGTCCTAACTTAACACTTTCCATGGGCTGACCTAATTCAGCAGCTTTCCTACAAGCATAGGCCTTTCAGCAGCTGCTGTCCCTGTTATGTTAAGTTTTTAAAAATTTTTAATTAATGTAAAGCATTATGTTTTCTACCTCTGGGAGTTCTCATATCCCCTTCTTTTTAGCAAACATCTTTTTTAGGGTACAGTTAGATCTCGTAACAATTGCTCATCCTGTAGGATTGTATGGTATCCCTGTAACATGTTTTATGTTTAATGTACAAAAAATTGTTTCATTTTACTAGAAATATAAGCTGGGACATTATCAGTCTCAATTTGTGCTGGTATGCTCATTACAGCCATTGTTTCTAATAAAAATGTAGTTGTAACATCTGCCCTTTCTGGCAAGGCGGTGGTGTCTCATGCCTTTAATCCCATCACTGGGGAGGCAGAGGCAGGCGGATCTCTGTGAGTTCGAGGTCAACCTGCTCTACAAAGTTACACAGAGAAAACCTGTCTTAAAAACCAAGTTTTTTCAGAACTTAAGGCAGATGCCCATTGAAATCCAGAATAAGTGTCAATGGTATGATGAACATATTTTAATTTTCCAAAATCTGCTAAATGAAATACATCCTTTTGCCAAATTTCATTCTTTTGTGTACCCTTAGAATTAGTTCCTGAAGGTAAAGGACTTGATTATAAGAAGAACAAGCAGGACATTTTAAAAATAATTTCCTTAGCTTGTTGTCAAGCAATAGAATTTTTAAAGCCCCTACTATTAATATGGTATTCCTTATGAAATTGAGGCTTCCAACATATTTCCTATCAATAACTGATCAATTTCTGCATTTCCTTCTGCTAATGGCCCAGGAAACCCAAAATAGGATCAAATATGGGTAATATAAATTGGGCAGTTTCTTTCTCAGATTACCTGTTGCAGTTGCATGAACAGTAAAGCCAATTCTGAATTATCAGGAATAAGTTCAACAGTTTCTATATGCAATACAACCCTTTCTGCATATTGAGAATCAGTAATTATGTTGAGAGGTTTTTCAGAGTCTAACAAACCATCAGAATGACATACATCTCTGATTCTGAACTGAGTTATGTGGACTTTGCACAGCCTTACTGTTAGGCATTAGACATTCCTGATTTATTTGCACCAGTGCAAAATGTAAGAGCCCAGAAATAGATTACCTTTTCACTATGTGGGGATGAATCCATTCAGTTCTTTTTATAAACTGAATCTGCTTACTTTTTTGATATCTGTTGTTAATTTCCCCTTGCCAATCATCATTAGTCTCCAACATTTGTCTAATTTCAACATTGGTATAGGGTACTACAATTTTAGCTGCATCCAGACCTGATTGTTTAAATCTGAGTCACCTTGTAAAACTGGAAACAAATCAGTTATTTCTTGAGTAGACAATCCAATTGTAGGCCCCAACCAGTTAATATCACCTAATACTTTTTGAGAACCACTAAGAGTATGCAGTGGATCTCTCTTAATCTGTGCCTTCTGTGGCTGAATTCTCTGTTTATTTCATTGAAATCCTAAATAGCTAAGAGAATCTCCTCTTTCTATTTTTTCAGGAGAAATTTGTAATCCCTAACAGGGTAAATTTTTCTATACTACATGAAACATTCTTTCTAAGGTATCTGTATCAGAAGTAGTTTATAAAATATAGTCCATACAATTATAAATAATAGATTGAGGAAATTCTTTACATACGACTTCTGGTGGTTGATTTATAAAAAATATTGACACAGCTCTGGGCTATTTAGCATTTTTTTGAGATAGGGTTTCCCTGTGGCTTTGGAGGCTGTCCTGAAACTAGCTCTTGTAGACCAGGCTGGCCTCGAACTCAGAGAGATGCACCTGCCTCTGCCTCCCAAGTGCTGGGATTAAAGGTGAGCGCCACCACTGCCCGGCTTTAACATTTTTTAAGAAGTACTTTTACTAAAATCTCTTTACAGGCTAGGCATTATTATAAGTAAGAATTGTAAAGGCAAAATTTTCTCTGTCCTATTCTTGTAAAGCAGTAGTAAAGAAGCAATCCTGTAAAACAACACTAAACAGGCCAATTGGGATTTTAAGATTTTGAAAAATTACAGACACATCAGCCTTAGTGTCTCAATGTCGTTTACTCGTGATTTTAGCTTTGGACTCTCATCAATATTAACAGTTTGCCAAATTACTTTCTTTCTGATATTTTTTAAACTTTCTATCCTATAATGGGGGCTTTTTTAGCTTTAAAACATGGGAGCAATAACAACTGAGCAATTCTATTACCAGTTGCTATCTGCATAGTCTTTTATAATAAGCCATCTATAGAAGCATGAAAACAATCTACAGGATTTTAAAAGGTAACTTTAGGCCATACTTGTGGAGTATTTTTGTAAAATCTTAAAAAGAGGATCCTCTTTGGTAGGTTTCCAAATAACATATTAATCTAACTTGCCAGTTATTAACTGTGTGGATCTGAAATTTTACCTGTATTTTATTTAGTGGAGAAACAATTCTGTAAGCTGTGGAGGTGTATTATTAGTCTCTGGGTCTTTGATTTTTTTTGCACTACAGTAAGAGATTATTCTTTTTGGACTTTTGTCTTAGTAGCCTTATATTTGATAACCTAACAGCCTACTCTGTTTCATGTGTTACAGTTTTATAGAATTTAACCAGGAATGCCTAGAAAGAAACTTAAAGAGCAGAGGCAAATTCTCAGTGATGATGAACAAACAAGATGTAGATTAAATAATAGTTTAAAAGCATGAATTTTGTTCTTTTAGTTCTCTACTATGAAAATCAAACATTTATCTAAACATCAATTAGACAAGCAAGAGAAAACATCCTCCATACAATGAATTACTAATATCTGGAAATTCAAACAGTATTTGACTTAACAGATGTCCTTTACTAGAAGCTGGGCTTACTTAAACCCCCTCTTTCTCCCGCGAAGGAACCATTGATAGATAGTGAGTTACTCTCACTATTGGGGAAAAACAAAAAACATTTTCCATGAAGCGACCTTAATATTCTGAGGGAAATACAATAACAAAATTTTAACCAAAGTAAGCAAACAGACAACAAAATTCTAAGCTCTGGGCCCGCTGCCCTCTCTCAGACTCCCAGATTAGTCTTTGTAATTCAGATACCACTGCTCTGTGCTGGAAGTGCAGCCGGACAGACAGACAGACAGACAGAGCTCTGAGCTTTAACTGTCAGTCTCTTGTATCAGAAGGAGCCTTCTTTCTTCCTCTGTGTCTACTGGGAAGAGGCTTTTTTCTTTATTTTTATTTTACAGGGCCTTTTAATTTTTAGGCCTTGATTCAATATTTTTCTCCTTTTTACCGGGAAAATGCTTTTTTTCTTGAAAGAAATTTCCTGTTATATCCTTTCCTTCCCTCTTCTCTATTGGGATGATTTCCCTTTTTGTTCCCTTTCTTTCCCTTTTCTCTACTTTTTTCCTTTTTTTATTCTTTGTGTCAGGAGCCATTTTGCTACAGTTAGCCTTTAATTCTAAATCTGTTTCATCTGATGAAGGAGGAGGCGAGTCATCCCCAGGTGCTGGCTTTCCTCACTTCACTGCCCTCTGGCCAGGGAAGGAGCCTTCTCCTCCGCTGACTGACACTCTCTAGCCTGAGTGTCTTCCCTTTCCCGTTCCTGCTGGGCTTCACATACAGCTTTAAGTGAGTCCCCACTCGGCAATGGCTCCAGAGCGTTTGAAATTAAATTACATGGAGACAAGTGTGTAAAGGTGGGGCTCTCCTCCCTGATGAGCTGTCCTCAAAGGTCTCATAACTTGCTTCTATACCTTCAGTTTCAACTGAACATGGAGTCACCTGAAACCCACGGCGATGCCGTTAGATTAATACCCGAAGCTCTGTGAGCTGTTTTTCCTTCATGTTCACTCCACTTCCTTTAACAGGCATTTAAATAACTGCATAGACTGTTGCTCCTGAGATGAGAGCTTTCCCATGTCCCTGCTGATCCTGGAGTCCGCTTACCCTGAGGGTGCTTGTCCTTCAGTTTTTAAACTGGCTGGCTCCTCCTTCAGCGAATCCCTTGTCCTTCAAGCCTCGGATTGAGTAGAGCCATTGACTAGCAAGTGCAAGGCCCTAAGCAACACAAGGAATACACTGGGCCGCGCCCCCGCCCCTCACAGGGGGATTCTAGGCAGAGCTGTGCCACAGAGCCACACCCGAGCACCTGTACTTTTTGAGACAGGGTCTCACTCCTTGGTCCTATCTGGCCTTGAACCTGAATTCCTCCTGCCTTCCATGTAGCTGGGATGAGCAGCCTGAGCCCACACACACAGCTTTCAGTAAATATTCCCCTGAAAGTCCAAGATGTCAGGAGCAGGGGACAGAGACACGAGGCCAAGCTGTCACCCTCAGCTTGTCACCTCAACAACCTTTGTTATTGATACTGATTTTTGAGACAGAGTCTCACTGTAGCCCTGATTGACTGGAACTCACAGACATCCTCCTTCCTCTACCATTTGTCAGAATTAAAGACCTGCAACCCCACACCCAGACTGAGGCATCATCTTAATCTCCCAGGGAGCCTGGACTCAGGCCAAACTGGGGTTTGTGCCTTCCATGCAGCAAGGACGTTAGGTTTATAAAGCAGAGCTAGAGATTCCATTAAAGACATTTTACTACAGACCTTAAGCAGGCCAGTTAGCAGGAGAGGGTCAGCGGGAAAACAAGACCCACTCAAGTGCCAATGGCGATCGCCCCGGGAAGAGTCTCCCGGGAGCGTTTTAGCATCAGCTCATACCATTTTGGCTCTAAGTCACATGTCGAAAGCATTGCACAGAAAGCTTCCTTTTCTCTCTTTCCCCATTGATTGATTGGGTGGTTTGGGGAGGAGCATGTCCCTCCACCCTCCTGGAGGTCACAGATTATCTTAGAAGAGTGGGCTCTTTCCTTTCACCATGTAGAGCCCAAAGACAAAACTCAGGTCCTCAGGCTTGCTGGCAATTGTCTTCACCCACTCAGTCAACTCACTGGACCCCTTTTCTCTTTTTGATAATTGAGTTTGTAGGCTGGTTCTGATGGTGACTTGGATGAGATTTTAACCGATAAGGAAAAAGTCAAGAAACAAACAAAAACCCAGAAAGTCACTAGGATTGTACACAGGACTATGGTGAGAAAAATTACAGGTTTTCCACTGGGAAAAAAAAGAGAGGCCTAAGCAGTTAACTGTGCTGAATCTGTTTGGTTTTTGGTTTTTTGAGATTGGGCTTCCTCTGTGTAGCCCTGGCTGTCCTGAACTCACAGAGATCGGCCTGCCTCTGCCTCCCAAGTGCTGGGATTAAAGGTAAGTGCCACCACCACCCAGACTGTGCTAGAATTTTTAAAAAGGGACTTACTTTTATTTTATGTGTGAGTGTTTTACCTGCATGTATGGTGTCTGGTGCCCAGAGAGGTCAGAAGAGGGCATCAGATCCCCTGGACCCATTTTACAGATTATTTGGGGCTGCCATGCGGATTCTGGGAATTGCACCTGGGTCCTCTGCTAAAGCAGCCAGTGCTCTTAACCACTGAGCCTTTCTACTCTTTTACTTTTTAGATGGTATTTATTTTGTGGGGGTGGGGTACTAGTGGGCTACAGCACATATAGGAAGATCAGAGACGACTTAGTGAAGCCCTTCCTCCACTGGGTGGGTCTCAGGTCGGGCTCAGGTCGTCTGACTTTGCAGTAAGTGCCTTCACACAAAGAGCCATCCCTTTATGCAGTGGAGCATTTGCTCAACTGTGCAGAGACTGCTGCATTTGCTTAACAGTGTAAAGATGTGTTGCTGTTTCACCGAGCCTGACTAACGCACCTGATTGGTCTAATAAAAAACGGAATGGCCAATAGTGAGGGAGGAGGCATAGGCAGGACTTGTGGGCAGGGAGAGTAAGTAGGAGGAGGAATTAGGCTCAGGAAGAAAGAAAGAGATGACAGGGCCGACAGAAAGACAGGGAGGAAACAGGAAAGTAGGATGTACAGAATGAAAGGTAAAGCCCTGAGGCAAATGTAGGTGAATAGAAACAGTTCAGTTAAAGAGCCAGTGGGACTACACTAAGGCAGAGCATTCGTAATAATAAATCTCCATTTCGCTCTTTGGGAGCTGGTTGGAGGCCCAAAGAGAATTCTAACTACATGATCACCGCATCATCCTCCATTTTCTACAGCTTCTGCCTTACTGGACAGAGTCATAGACCTAATCTATCTAGGGTTCAAGAGCCTCAATCTGTCTTGCTGGGGGTGGGGGGCACAGAGGGCCTGAGCTTGGAGATTGGGAGGTCATCAGGTGAAGGCAGCCAGGACAAGATGATGTCACTGTCTGAGACATTAAGTCCTGTATAAGGGCCAGAGTGGTGGTTCAGTGTGTGCTTCAGCCTGACAGCCTGAGTTCAATCCCTGAAGCACACACAGTAGAGGGAACCAACCTCCACACACAGCCCTGGCATGCAGGTGGTAAGAGAATAAATGAATGAAGACAAATATAAATGCCAGGCATGGTGCCCACACCTTTAATCCCTGCGCTTGAGAGGCAAAGGCAGGTAGATCTCTGTGATTTGGGGGCCAACTTGGTCTACATAAAGAGACATTGTCTCAATAAAACAAATTAAATCTAAGCCAGAATCTCATAGCAATTTAATCATGGCCTGTGTGTCTGGATGGCTGAGAATTTGTCTCCACCATGAAGAATATATGTATATCACTTTAATAATGACATAGGGAGTAGGAAACAGAAGAAGCCAAGACAGAAAGCTGGACACATCTGCAGAGGCTATGCAAGCCTTTGTGTGGCAGACAGCCAAAACCCCAAATACTATCAGCAAGTGTAGTTATTTCTGTCGGTATTTAGCCTCATTTCTCTGATGCTGAAGAAATGGAGGCCCACAAAGGTTCAGTAGCATACGAAATGTCACACAGCTAGGAAGTAGCAGGACCAGTTTAGGGAGTCAACCACGGCAGACAGTGTGAGACCCGAAGATGAATAATCAAAATTTCCGTGCAGAAAAGAGAAGCAGAAACGCAGGGAAAGGCACTGCAGCCACCAGAGCAGCACGTGCAAAGGCAGGGGCTGGAAAGAGTCTGAGAAAGGAAGAGGGTCAGGACTTTGGTATATGGGACAGAAGGGGCAAGAGAGAGAAGAGGACACTGCTCACACAGGCTGCACAACATGGGCTTTGTCCTGAGGGCCATGGGGGGCAGCGTGGCTTCAGTGGGGAGGGAGAAGCAACTTGGTCAATCGGCTCTCTTCCCATTCACTGCTATCCTACCATGTGCTGTATCCTGTGATGCCCCTTCTTCTTTTAGAGCATCTATAAGAGTTGATACAATGACCCAGTTTAAAGATGAAGGCATAGTCATTTCCAAGGTCACAAGGCTGTGGAATGCTTGTAAGAACCCCAGGCGAGACAAGAAGGCTGCTGGGTCTGGTACCAAAGAAGTCTTGCTTCCCTAATTCCTTTAGAGCAGGAGGCAGGTATGCAGGGGAGGGAGGAGGCAGGGTGGCCAGAGAAAGTGGGACTAGTGCTGGACAGGAAGCCAGAAGAGGGGTGGACTCAGACCTCCAGCAGGAAGGACTCGCTCCACCCAGTGCCTAACTAACTGGCTCTCGTGCAGAGCTTGGAGCGGGATGCCTCCCACCAGAACTATTGACATGGCTCCCAAGGGCCTCTGGCATCCAGGCAGCTCTGGGCTGTTGGGGTTAAGGCATCAGGGACCAAGGCTGTGTGAGCACCCCATGGGCCTCAAGCTTTTACTGCCTGCAGCTCCCTCCTCTCTGATGTGGAACAGGCGACCACACCTGGTGGGGTAGGAGGGGTGCAGGAGGATGCCCAGTATGTGAGCTTCAGGGGTGGGGGGAGACTCAGAGAGACAGAGGGACAGAGACCAAGGCTGAGAGAGATACATAGAGCCCCAAAGACAGACAGACAGACAGACAGACAGGCCATCCGCAGGTGTGCAACACCACACCTACATTGTGCAAATCTGGGATGGAACCCAGGCCCTGTGTGTGTCAGGTGAGCACTGTGACTGAGCTACAGCCCTCAAATTCACTATGTAGTGGAGGATGACCTTGAACTCCCGATTCTCCTACCCTCAGCTCCATGCTGACATTGCTCATTCATTTTATCCATCTAGACAATAATTACTCTGTAGCTGTGAATTGGGTCATATGACCAACCCTTCTATCATAGCAATCTATCCTTACTCCCCATTTGGTGGGAAGGGAAACTGAGGCAGGCTCCAGATGGAATCGTGCTCCACATGTACAGCACAGGGGTAGATGGGGCAGTTGCTCACCTGTCTCTCATCCTCTCTCTCCTCCAAGGATCCTGAGTACCCCTTCCCTAGTTTTCACCCATTCCATTTGAGCCAGTCATTAGTCATATCTGTATTACACAGGTAGGGAAACCGAGGCACGGCCAGCTGAGATGCCCTCCCCCCGAGATCACACAGGAAGCAAAAGGAGCTGACCATGAATGTGCTAAGTCCCAGAGCAGTACCTTGCTGAGCCTTCTGAGTCTTCAGTGCACAAAGACATTTTTCGTATTATCTAATGCTTGGGAGCAAGTTGTCTTGACACTTAGTAGAGCCCACCTGGGAGTGGCTAAGGTGGCTCAGGGATGGGGTGAGGGTCCAGGCAATCGCAGCCAGGGCTGGGGTGAGAGCATGGTTGGCGTTTCATCCATTAGATGTAGGGTGCAGTCAGCTCTTCTTTGAGGACTATAGTGGTCTGATGGGATGAAGATGCTCAAGGCCGTATTCATCTGATAGCTTGATGATAGTTGGAAGATGGCTCACCAAGATATTGCCCCCTGTGGGAGCCTCAAGCTCATTCTGACATTTAGCTGGAGGTCTATGCTCTTGTGCACACGACCTTCTCCACACAGTGACCAAAAGCAGAGTAAACACATCCCCACTTTCATGACATGGCAGCCAGCATTCCTCAGAGCATCATCTCCCAAGTGCCGGGGTAACAAGTGTGCCAGCATAAAATCCTCAATTTACAGAGTGCAGGAGAGTGACTCAAACTGTTTCTGGTTCACTTCATTCCTTTTATGGAAGTGTGGAATTTTAGAATTCATCCTCTGCCATTTTGCTGATAATCTTTATGTTCATTCATTTAATTTCTTTGAGACTTGCATCTCTCTATTTAACCATCCTGTCTGTCCTGGAACTCTCTCTGTACCAGCCTGACCTCAAACTCAGAAATACACTTGCCTCAACTACTGAGTGCTGGGATTAAAGGTGTGCATTGCCAACACTGCCCAGCTAAGATTGTCCTAAAAAAGTAAAGAGAGCTGGGCACAGTGCTCTTGGCAGTGATCCCAAAGCATAGGAAGGTGAGGCTGGAACGTCTCCAGGATTTTGAAAGAGGTAAGAATAAAAATGAGGCGAGAAAAAGAGACTGAGGAAGGGGAGGAAGAGGAAGGTAGAGGAACCCATGCCTGTCCCGGAAACATATTACTCAATGTCCACCCATCGATATTGGGTAGCTTGGCCACATGATCTCAGCCAGCAGCACGGGAGCTCTGTAAGTCTTCATCCTCAACGGAGAAGAAATAAGAATGTAAGTGGCAGTGGTCATATAACAAATTTGACTGCTGCAGGAAAAGACAAAAAAAAAAAAACAAAAAAAAAAGTTTTCACAGGGTAAAAGTTATTGCCTCACCTGGTAACAGCTGGTAAGAGCTAAGGATGGAAAGCCAGGCATGGTGACACATGCCTAATCCTAGCACTCATTAAGCATCCACAGGCCAATCTCTGTGAGTTCCAGACCAGTCATAGCTACATACTGAGACACTGTCTCAAAAACATAACAAAACTGATCATGTTGGCCAGAGGTGCTAAGTAGGTTGAAGAGGCTCTTGGGAAAGAGATCTCAGTCTCTATTTGATAATCCACAAAGATGTTGATGTTATCCTCCATAGAGTGGGAAAGCTGAAAGGAGGGGGGATTTTTTGGTTTTTCCATACAGTTTCTCTGTATTGTTTTGGAGGCTGTCCTGGAACTCACTCTGTAGACCAGGCTGGCCTTGAACTCAGAGATCCGCCTGCCTCTGCCTCCCAGTGCTGGGATTAAAGGCCTGTGCCACCACCTCCCAGCAGGAGGGCTTTTATGGATACACATTTGTGGCTGGAACCCAGGATCTTGATCATGTAGGCAAGTGCTCTACTGAGTCACACCCCAGCACTGCTCTGGGGCATTCTAGGCAGAGGCTCTACCAATGAGCTCTACCCCAAGCCCCCAACTGGGGGATTTTAGGCATTTGCCTCAAAGTTTCAAACTGTCCTCCCTACTTACTTTCCCCAGAACACCATGAAGAATACTAGTCTACATTTGGCTTTACCAAACAAGGAAACTAAATCCAAGGGTGCCAGCTTTTGTCCAAAGCCACATGCCCTTCCCGAGCAAAACCAAGCTGGAAGCAAGCCTGCTAGCTCTGGAATTTTCTTGGTGTTGAACTGTACACGTCTCCCACTCTTTTGCAGAGTGGGGTCAACAGTGGGTTGGTGCGTGCCAAAGACTCCATCACCAGCTTGAAGGAAAAGACTACGAGGGTTAATCAGCACGTTCAGACTCTGCAGGTATGACACTTGAGGCTCCCTGTGCCCCTCGACCGGCCTCTTCCTCCAGAGCTAAGTTCGCGCCTTGGAGCCTTCTTTCACCATAGTGCAAGCCCAGGGCCCCAACAGGCTAAGACCCTGCGCCCCATAAGCTTTCCCACTGCCTCTGTGTAACTCCGCCTCCCTTCCACATCCAGAGCGAGTGCTCTGTGCTGAGTGAGAACCTGGAAAGAAGGCGGCAGGAGGCAGAAGAGTTGGAGGGCTACTGCAGTCAGCTGAAGGTGAGCCGCTGTGGGAGGAGGGGCTGGGGAGGAAGTGGCCAGAGGAGCAGGAGCAGGAGGGCTTCGGGTGGCGAAGTTGGGAGAGTGCTTGCCTAGCATCAGGAGGCCCCAGGTTGAATCCTAGCATGGCACTGAGCTGAGTGTGGTAGCATCTGGACGCTGGACTCTGGGAGCTATATAACGAGTGGGAGGCCAGAGGATCGCGGTCCCGGGTGGGTGATGGACCGTGGGGAGACGGAGAGACAGAGACCTGTAGACGTGAGTCACACTGAAAGTTTTATTGAGGGGGAGGTAAGAAGATAAGGGAAAGAGACACAGAGACAGGACAGAAGAGAAGGGGTGGGGGACAGGAAAAGTCCTGTCTGCCCTCCAGAGAAACAGCAGGAGTGGTGGGCAGGGCTCTTTCTTTTAAGGGGCCCTGTGCACCTGCATGCAGACTAGCAGTCATGGAACCCTGGGCTGACCAGGGTACTGCCTGAGTGGATTCTGCCAGGTGACAGAGGAAGGCCGGCATAATGCCTGGATCCTTACAAGGGGTACACGAGAACCTCTCATGGCTACCGAAAAGAGTCACTGTCTTCTGATTCCACGGGCACTGCTTACATACATGCATACGTAACACCTTTACACATCATGGTTTTCCTTTTTGGGTTTCTGGAGACAGGGTTTCTCTGTGTAGCCCTGACTGTCCTGGAACTCACTCTGTAGACCAGGCTGGCCTCCAAACTCAGAGATCTGCCTGCCTCTGCCTCCTGAGTGCTGGAATTAACGGCGTGCACCACCATTGCCTGGCTCATAAGAAATATGTTTAAAATCTTTTAGATGTAAAAGAAAAGGAGCGCAGAGTAGTAGTGGGATGGCTGAAGGAGTAGCACGGGACGGGTATGGCGAGAGGGGAAGCCTGGCTGGGAAGCAGGAGCATCCTCCACGGGGCAGGCGCTAAGCAAACAAGCAGGCTGAAGGTGGGGGGCAGAACCGGAATGGGAAGGGGGGCCCCTGCCCTGATGGTCTGACCCAGGAGAACTGCCGCAAGGTGGCGCGCTCAGTGGAAGATGCTGAAATGAAAACCAGCGTCCTGAAGCAGAACTCCGCCTTGCTGGAGGTAAGAGAGTGAGTGTGTGTGGAGCGGTCCCGAGCTAGTGCGAGGTTTGGGTAGAGCCTAGGGATGGGGTTGGAGAAACTGTGGAGGGCAGGGACAAGTGTGTAGAGCTTGCAGAGCCTCCAGGAGCGGAGGAGGATCGGGCCTGACTGTGGAGGTTGGAGGTCGCGCTGGAGGGACCCATGGGGGAGCCACAGGGGGTTTGGTGGGAGGGACCAGAGTGGAGCCTGAGGAAGCTGAGTTTGGCAGCGTGGAGCCCAAAGCCCCTGGGTGGAGGTGAGGGGCCGTCTAGGGTGAAAACGTGCCAGCTTACTTTCCAGCGAAACGCCGAGAAAGCTTGTGGTGGTCCCTGAGATGCACGGGCTGGTTGTTGACAGGCAGAGCAAGAGAGGGGGCGGAGGCGGGTTGCAGCCTCAGGAACAGCTAGCGGGTGTAGAGTAAACGGTATCTCCTACCCTAATGACAGCTGTGAGGCTAGTTGGACGGCAAGCATGCTTCCCAGTTTCCTCTTCCCACACTACTTTGCAGTCTCGGGGATCCCCGGGGTGCAGGTGGCTGAGGGTGACAAGGTGCTGGACGCCCTGAGTCATTGCCGTCCCCTGCCCAGGAGAAGCTAAGATACCTCCAGCAGCAACTGCAGGATGAGACGCCGCGGAGGCAGGAGGCCGAGCTGCAGGAGCTGGAGCAAAAGCTGGAGGCCGGCCTCTCCCGGCACGGCCTGAGCCCTGCCACTCCCAACCAGGGCTGCTCCGGCCCACCCGGCAGCCCCGAGGAATCCCCGCGGCCACGAGGCCTGGCCTCCGGTGGCTGGGGCGCGACACTCCGCGCAGGAGAGGGTCCTTCGCTGACAGAGCAGGAGTTGCAGAAGGTCTCCACCAGCCTGGAGGAGCTGAGGTGGGCGGGGACTGGAGGAGGTGGGTGGACCGGGTCTCAGGAGGAGCAAAGGGCGGGGCCTCCGCGGAGGGTGGGTGGGCGGGGTTTGGGTGAGAGTGGGTGGGACCGGAGGCTTCGGAGGGGCTGTGGTAGGTGAGGGAGGATTAGAAGAGCTTGAGTGGGAGGGACTTGGAGGCTGAGGTGGGCGGGCCCGAGAGGAGCTCGGTGAGTGGGTACGAAGGCAGAACTTGGAAGAGGATTTGGGTGGTGGCATCGGTGCCTCGGGCTAACAAGGCACACACAAGACAAGGAAAAAGGCGGGGCAGTGTGGCACACACCTTCCATCCCAGCGCTGGCAGGCAGAGGCTGGAGGATCTCTGTGAGTTCGATGCCAGCGGGGCCTACATAGAGAGTTCCAGTACAATCAGAGACTTTTAAAATCAGAGTGCAAAGCTAGTCACAGGAGCTAGCCTTAGAGGCCAGGCAGCAGTGACTCACACCTTTAATCCCAGCACTCAGGAGACAGAGGCAGAGGGATCTCTGTTATTTCAAGGCCACCCTGAGTTACATGAAATTATTCCAGTCTAAAAGAGGAACAGGTCACACAAAGGTGATCCCAGCACTCGGGATCCCACGCCTTTAATCCCAGCTCTAGAGAGAAATGTGAGGTGGGAGCTGAGTAGGTCTGAGAAGCAGTGCAGTTGGGACCAATCAGACCTTTAGGTCTGAGCATTAGTAGAGGTGAGAACTCTCTAGTGGCTGGTTACTTTGCTTCTCTTATCTTCGGGAAAAATGTATTTGTTATATCATGAAAAAAGTATCACTACAAAATGAGGTCGACGGGGTGTGCATGGTCAAATCTCTACCCACCGTTTCTCCCTTTCTGATTCCTCAGGAGGGAGGTGTCCTCCCTGGCAGCCAGGCGGCATCAGGAGGAGGGGGCACTGCAGGAGGCCCTGAGGTTGCTAGGTGGCCTGGGTGGCCGGCTGGATGGCTTCCTGGGCCAGTGGGAGTGGGCACAGCGGGAACAGGCACAGTCTGCACGGGGCTTGCAGGAGCTGCGAGGACGGGCAGATGAGCTGTGTACAATGTAAGGGCTGAGCCGGCCTTGGAGGGGACATGGGGGTCCAGGGGAGAGTGGAATGACCCGAGGGTAGATAGTAGAGGAAAAAGATTGGCCAATCTGCTGGGGTCAAGTGACCATACCAAGAGGTAGAACTTGTCTAGAAGCCCCAGTAAGGGGTGGAGGTGTGGCTCAGTGGTAGAGCTCCTGCCTAAAATATCCCAACTACAGATTAAGGGGGTTGCCTCGGGGTAGAATCCCTGCTTGTGATCCACCAGTAAGGAGTGACCGCATGGCTCAGCAGTAGTATATTAGCCAGCAGAAGCCCTGGCTCCTGTCCCTGGTGGATACGGGGACCCCCATCAGAGCAGAGGACAGGCAGGTGTACAGCACTGGAAGGTGGACTGGCTGATGTTGGCTGTCACAAGCTACCCACATGGCTTGCTCTCGCATCTCAGGGTGGAGAGGTCAGCAGTGTCTGTGGCTTCTCTGAAGAGCGAACTGGAGGCCCTGGGCCCAGTGAAGCCGATTCTGGAGGAGCTGGGGCGGCAACTTCAGAACACTCGAAGGGGAGCTGACCACGTCTTGAATTTGGATAGGTCTGTCCAAAGCACCTGTGCCCGCTGTGCCAGGTATGGGGAGAGGTAAAGCTTGCACTGTGGGTCACAGATAGGATGGCTCATTGTCATTGTGAGAGATGTGTTTCTATGGATTGCAGACTGAGACTCATGTTGCATTGTGGGAACAACTTTTGTCCCACATGGTAAAAATTGGCTTCTTGTGGAAAGCAGGGATTGGGTGCATTGACATTTGAGACATGGTACATTGTGGGAAGTTTGGCATGTCAGGAGGGTGGGTTCTCAGTGACCTGCAACATTACACTAGGGGTACTGAGGGAGAGCTCAGGAAGGGAATGTCTGCCTTGCAAACAGTCGGGAGGAGCCCTGCAACAGCCAGTCTAGTTGAATCGAGGAGCTGCAGGTTCAGAGACCCTGTCTTTAAAAGTAAGGTAGAGAGCTAGAGTACAGTTAAGAGCATTGGCTGCTCTCCCACAGGTCCTGAGTTCAAGCCCGGCATTGACATGGGAGCTCACTACCATCTATAATTGTAGGCACGAGGGATCTGACACTGTAGACAAAACAACCATATGCATAAATAAACAAATCTTGATCCCAGCAGTCACAGGCAGAGGCAGGAGGATTGCTGTGTATTTCGGGCCAGGTTGGTCTGGTCTACACCGCAAATTCCAGGGCATCCAGGGCTCCATAGGGAGACCCTACTTTTAAAAAGAAAAAGGGAAAGACTGTGACCAGAGAGGTGACTGAGTGGATAAAAGTGTTTGTTCTGGCAGCCATACTCACCACCTGTGCATCCCACTGTGGGAGCAGAGAACCCGCTCACCATGGTTGTCCTCTATCCTCCACCCTGCGTACCCACACACACCCATACAATAATTAAGATTAACGGGAGGCGGCAGGAGAAGTGGTTCAGGGGTTAAGAGCATTGGGTACTGTTGCAAACGACCCAGGTTCCATTCCCAGCCCCACAGCATGGCTCACAAACATCCAGGAGATCCAGCACCCTCTTCTGGCCTCTGTAGCACCTGTCTGTACACATGTGGCCTGCAGGCACACCTACACAACAACAAACTCTTAAAATACGGTGCTGGAGAGATGATTCCGATGATTAAGAGCCCACACTGCTGTTTCAGAGGACCCGAGTTCAATTCTCAGCATCCACACAAGTTGACTCACAATCACCTAGAACTCTGTCTCTGGTGGGAAACCAATTCCACTGGCCTCCTTGGACACACACACACACACACACACACACACACACACACACACACACGCAAATGCAGAGGTTAAAATAGTGCAGATAAAATAAAGGAATGAGGAAGACATTCCTTGTCCATTGCCCTTTCACCCACACATGCACACACAAATATGTGAGACCCCCATTGTGCTTTGGAAAGCAGGTAGTGGGTTTCCAGTACATCTTATGGTCAGGTTAAACTTGTACACTTTAGATAATGTCTGGTAGATTGCACGAGGGTCCTAAAGAAACAAGGCCTGGCTTGGTGCTTTATGTCTTTTTTTTCCAAGACAGGGTTTCTCTATATAACAGCTCTGTAGACCAGTCTGGCCTCAGACTCACAGTGATCCACCTGCCTCTGCCTCCTCAGTGCCGGGCACTGGGATTAAAGGCCTGTGCTACCCTTGCTTGGCTGTGGTTCATGTCTTTAATCCCAGCACTCGGGAAGCAGAGGCAAGTAGATCTCTGTGAGTCCCAGGCCAGCCTGGGCTACAGAGTGAGTTCCAGGACAGCCAGGGCTATGTAGAAAGACCCTGACTCAACAAAGAAAAACTAAAAAGCCATGACCAGATGGAGCCTAGTCCAGGGCCTCCTCCATCTGGTGACTGTCCCTCCGCAGCCAGGGGCAGCAGTTGTCCACGGAGTCCCTGCAGCAGCTGCTGGAACGTGCGCTGACCCCGCTGGTGGATGAGGTGAAGCAAAAAGGCCTGGCCCCTGCCTGCCCCAGCTGCCAGAGGCTACACAAGAAGATTCTGGTACCAGGGACCATGGGTTGCCATGACCCCAGTTACTTTTGTGTTTGGCAGGGTGTGGGCAGCCCTGGCTCAGGAGTCCTGCTGGCCTGTGGCAGGGACTTCCTAGGAAGCCTGTATGTGAGCAGCAGGTCTTGTCCTCTGTGCAGGCAGGAGGACAAAGAGTTTGGTGGCTGCTGAGTTACAGCCCAGTCACTCTGCTACCTAGGGTCACAGACACTGGCCCAAAGCATATTAATGTACTGGGGCTGGATTATCATGGGATATAAGGGCTTTAATCCCATGGACGTGGGCCTGATTTTCTGTAGCCCTTCAGGGAAGTCAATGGACTCAGAGGTACCCTTGATGCCACACGGGAGGACCCACTTACACAAGTCACAGCTCTGTAGCTGTTAGAACTTGAGGGACATAGAGAGGGACTACATGTTGGCCTGTGGGATGATGGGATAAAAATTATAGTGAGCATCTGTAGGAATACATGGGAAGTCATGGCCTGGTGCATTGTGGGATACAGAGGTTAGTGCATGATGGGATACTGGCCTAAGGGATGATGGGATATGAATTGCAGTGAGCTGCAGCCCCAGTACAAAGAAAGTCACAGGGCATGGTGAATTGTGGGATATAGAAAACTATAATGCTAGGGTACTTTCCTGTGACAGAGGCTGGCATCACAAATACAGGGTCCTGGAATTAAGGGATGTAGTGGGCACCATGCACTTCTGGGATCCACACAGTACAGGTCAATTCATAGGCATCAGGGTCACAGAGCTTCAGATGTGACTCAGCTTGCTGGGATATAGTTCAGTGCATTAGGGACACTCACAGGCTTCCTGAGAGGTGCAGTTGGGGACACCAGTGAATTGTGGGATACCTGGGGTAATCCCCAAGGTCAAGGCCTGATAGGTTACTTTGGGTGGTATGTGGGCTCCATGCGACCCAGCTCCCCCTCCACCCCTAGCCCAGTCCAGCAAGCCCAGCGGCACCTACACTCCTCTCCCCAGGAGCTGGAGCGCCAGGCCTTGGCCAAACAGGTCAGGGCAGAGGCCCTGAGCTCCACCCTTCGGCTGGCCCAAGACGAAGCCGTTCGGGTCAAGAACCTACTGCTGACGGACAGGATGAAGCCGGAGTGAGGATAGAGGCAGAGGGCATGGGCCAAGGGCATGGGAGGAGGGTGAGGTCTCCAGAAGGGATCCTGGTCCTCCTGCTCTTGCCCCTCACCCATCCTGGTCCCCAGCTGGGCCCCCCAGGCCTGACCCCCAGCTGACTGTCATTGCAGGGAGAAGGTGGCCACTTTGGACTATAAGCATTTGAAGATGTGTACCCTCCATGACCAGCTCAGCCACCTGCCACTTGAGGGGTCCATGAGGGCTATGGGAGGCGGAAGCACTGGAGGGGCTCCCCCTAAACGCGGGGGCCCAGGCTCTGAATAATAAATGGCCTCTCACGCTGGCATGAATTCTGACTGAGTTGTCAGGTGTGGATGCTTTGAGAAGGGTGTTTCCATGGGATGAGGGGTAGCCTGAGCTACATAGTGACACCCGATCTCAAAACGCAACAGGGAAGGGATACAACTCAAATTGTAGAGCACTTGCTGAGTTCTCTAGATGATCTGGATCCATCTGGACCACCCAGGATGCAGGTGCACACTTGTCAACAACAGACCATCTACACAGAAAATTCCAATCCAGCCTGTGTTATAGAACACCCTATCTCAAAAGAACAAAGAAGGGGCTGGAGAGATGGCTCAGTGGTTAAGAGCACTTAACTTCTCTTGCTAAGAACCTGAGTTCATTTTCAAGTACCCTTATGGTGGTTCAGGTAAAAGAATCTATCATAATTGTTGACCATTTATCCCCAATCCTGAAAGTCACACAGCAGTTAGTTGGGGAGATATGGATATTCCTGTGGTGGCTACCTGGTCCTTATGACATCAGGGGTCCTGCTCAGCCAATGGAGGAGGGTAGAGTAATTGAGATTATATTGTGGGAGTACAATAAATTCCTATTTGCAGGTAAATGAAATTCAATGCCTTAAAATAACCTCTCAAGTGTAGGCATCCATAGTCAGGACTACCCAAGATTTATCATAACAAGTTTTATATGCTTCATGCTTCTGGCTTTAGAGGACAGGAGATTAATGCTACTAGTTCTACAAACCTACCATTCTTTGAGAAGCAGGTTACCAACAAGGGACCTGACTGGTTACATTGGCAACTCTGTAAGTGTTATTGACCTCAAGTGCTAATTAATATCTCCAAGGAGATATAATCAGTATTAGAAATAGAGAGCAAGGTGATCTTGATTGATTCCATGGTCGGTGGGGACAGACGTGCCAAGCAGACAGAGCTTACATGGAAAGGAAGTTTTATTGGGAAGGGAGTGGGGGAAGAGCAAGGGGATAAAGAAGAAAGAGGGACAGGGAAAAGCGGGGGGGGGGGACATAACAGACAGGGATCTATCTGACTCCTCAGGGAGATGGTGGGAAAAGAGACAGAGCAGGTGGGTGGAGTTTGCCTCTTAAAGGGCCAGGCTATGTACAACTGCCATGTACACAGGGCTGAGAGGCAGGGCCAGGTTCGCCTGGATTACAATAAAGTGGAGTCTTTATGGCTCCCCTCAAGGAATACATTCTCACTGAGAGTTAAGAAGAAAACAGTTTAAATGGAACTGTGGAAATAAGTGCTTCTGTTAATGAACCTATCAGCGGGCTGCCTGGACAGTCACCCAAGGTTCTTCTACAACATTGGGGCATCTATTTTGGCCTACTATGGGAGGCCACAGTGACTCCATTCCATCTTGAATTAAGGTCAGAGATTTCAATTTTATTCTTGCTTCTCAAGGCCAAATAACAGGATGTTTTTGATTTAGGGCCTGGTTACTAGATGTTTTGAAAATTAAGGAGGTAATTATGCTTGTTTATTTCTTGTATCATATAAAGAAGTCTTTTGCCCTCCCCTTTTGCTTTGGGTATAAAGGGATTATGAGAAATTTCTGAGATCTTCATCATGTATTACAGAAGTATCATTATGTTAGGTGTTAAACCACCAGAATTAACTTATGATGGAGGAAACTTACCTTGAAAGGTCTGCAAGAAATACAGACTCCAGAATATCTTTTATTTTTTCCGCCTGTAATTTTAAATGTACTAATTGCATTCTTTCTCTAGCCTGTATATGTGTGGTGTATCTCATAAATACATTCCCGGTCTCCTGGACACATACATCTGTGGGAAGTCAGGAGGATGACTTCTCATTTGGTTGTGTAATTTTGATATACAGAATATATACTAGGTGCCTTGAATTTTTGAAAAAGCCCTAGAGAAAGGAATCCCTTCTCCCTGAAAGTCTTCTCAGAAGAGTGTGTGTGTGTGTGTGTGTGTGTGTGTGTTGTGAATATAACGGAGGTAGAATTGAAATGTTTTGACCAGAGGGAGAACTGTATAATGCAACATGATAAAAATATCCTGAATTGTATCAATATACAAAATATCTTAAACATGTGTAAAAGCATGCATACATAGATATATATTATAGATATATTTGTGTACAAAACATTGTAAACAAAAAGACCTTACACAATATGAAAAATATAATATACAAATTATCTGGGAAAGGAATACAAACTTTATACATAAGTTACCTCATATGAGAATCTATAACCATTATGTAAGTTGTCTGCAGCTATGCTAATCTATCTGTATCCCATCCTAACCATACCTTTCCCATCCATGCCCTGAACTTATCTAAAAGAGATACTTGAGTCTGGGTGTCACCTTCCATACCCAATCCATAACAACTAAAACCAGCCCTATGCAGGTGAATATTATCCCTTAAAGCCAACAGTAGGGAGAGGGGGTGTTGTATTCTTAGACTTATTTCTTGATGAAATTGGACACTGATAACTTCATGGGATCCTGTAGAAAAAAATTTAGAGCAACAAAAGTCTTGAGAGGACAAGCTGTAACATTTTTAGCTAGTCTCCGTATGGCGGGAGATGCTTGACTGGAGTTCTTTTTTTTTTTTTTTTTTTTGGTTTTTTCGAGACAGGGTTTCTCTGTGGCTTTGGAGGCTGTCCTGGAACACCCTTGGTAGTCCAGGCTGGTCTCGAACTCACAGAGATCCGCCTGCCTCTGCCTCCCGAGTGCTGGGATTAAAGGTGTGCGCCACCAACGCCCGCTTTGACTGGAGTTCTTATCTGAAGCTCTGGCCAGGGTGTAATAAGAAGGTGCACAGTTTCAGCTAGCTAGTCTGGAGTAGTCTAGAACAATAGAGTCTCAAACCGGTTCTGGGGTGGTGTTTGTCAGTTCAAAGTCATCAAGTTGGATCAAGTGGAATCGATGAAATGGTGTCTCATCCTCTTTCCAGAGAGTTCAAAGATTGAGGTTAGGAAATGTTATTGTTCCTTGTGGAAAACTTAAACATTAATAATCAACACAGAAATTTCAACTTTTATAGATATGGGTACTGGGAAAGACAACAATAAGTATGAAAATAAATATGAGGGAAATTAGGCTTTTAGAGAGAGAACGGAGTTTAGACAAATGACAGTCCCTAGATTTTGTTTTCTTCTGTCTTACACCAATTGGCTTCTTGATATAAGACAGAAACTCTGAATTTTATTTTAACAATGTGCTTGGATTTAGAGGAGGAAGCCAAATCCAACTCCAAAACCAGTATTGGTTTACATGAATTGGGACTAAAAGAGTACTAGAAAGTAAAGAGAAGTAGATTTTTTGTATGGAAATAGTTTACCAGAATTAGATTTTGGTACCATAAGTCAGATTCTTCTTTGTTTGATGGTTCTTTCTGGATAGCTGTCTTTTCTTTAGGTACCTACACATTTAGTGTTTTTTTTTTTTTTGGCTTTTTGAAGATGGGTGTTTTCTGTCTTCCTGTAAAGACAAAAACAAAACACTCCCCTTACCTTTGAGAGGTCTCCATGCAACTCGTGGGAAATACCCGGTGGATGACCTATGATTTCTCCTCATCAAGAGATTTCTCCTGAGGCTGGGCGTTGGTGGCATATGCCTTTAATCAAAGCACTCGGGAGGCAGAGGCAGGCAGATCTCTGGGAGTTCAAAGCCAGCCTGGTCTACAGAGCAAGCTCCAGGACAGTAGGACAGTCTCTAAAACAATACAGAGAAACCCTGTCTCGAAAAACCAAAAAAAATTTTTTTTGAGATTTCTCCTGTTTAGATCAGATCTTGATCAACTTTGATGGCATCCAAAGATTTTCTTCTCCTGTAGAAACAACGGCAAAATCCCTACCCCAACGTAACACATATCCTGGTTTCCATATTGATGTCAATACATCCTTGAAGTGCAGCGGTTTATTTAGAAGTTTTTGTTCTATTGTCCGGTGTCTTTTTGCTGCTGTTTTTCCTTTCTCATTGGCATTAAGAAAGTTTAATGTTAGTAATATGTGTTTGGGGGGAACTTTGTTCCCCCTGCCTGTTTAATAGAACATTTCCTTTAAAGTGCAATTAGATCTCTCAACTACTATTTGTCCTGTAGGATTTTGTGGTATACCAGTTATATGCTTTATAATATTTAAAATCTGTTCCAATTTGCTGGAGACATATGCTGGAACATTGTCATTTTTTATTTGTGCAGGTATACCCATAATGGCCATTACCTCTAATAGGTGTGTGATAACAGAATCAGCCTTTTCAGAACCCATAGAAACCTTGAAAATGTGTTTATTGTATGGTGCACATATTTTAATTTTCCAAATTTTACAAAGTGAAACACAACAGGAGGTGTTACTTCCTGAATGTAACACCAGTAGCACGACACTAAGATCGACAATTAATAAATGGGACCTCCTGAAACTGAGAACCTTTTAAGGCAAAGTAAGTACATAGTCAACAAAACAAAATGGCAGCCCACAGAATGGGAAAAGATATTCACCAATGCCACATCTGACAGAGGGCTGATTTCCAAAATATACAAAGAACTCAAGAAGCAAGTCTCCAAAACACCAGATAATCCAATTAAAAAGTGGGGTACAGGACTAAATAGAGAATTCTCAATAGAGGAGTCTAAAAAGGCTGAGAGGCACATAAGAATATCCTTAGCCATCAGGGAAATGCAAATCAAAACAACTCTGAGATACCATCTTATTCCTGTCAGAATGGCTAAAATAAAAAACAATGACAGTTTATTCTGGAGAGGATGTGGAGAAAGGGGAACACTCCTCCACTGCTGGTGGGAGTGCAAACTCATACAGCCACTTTGGAAATCCGTATGACGGTTCCTCAGGAAAATGGGAATCAATCTACCACAAGATCCAGCCAAATTTCATTTTTATATATACCTTTGGGATTACTGCCTGCTGGTAATGGAGTTTGGTTTTAGAATGAACAAGTAGGACATTTCTTTACTGTATCCTTGACTTGTTGCCAAGTGATTGAAAAAATCCCTTTTTAAATCTTTGTTATTCACATGGTATTTTTATGAAAATCTGAGGCTTCTAGCATACTTCCTATTAATAAACAATCAATCTCATCATTGCCTTGTACTAAAGGACCTGGCAGACCCATATGGGATCTGATGTGTGACATATATATGGTGAGTCCTATTCCTGATTGTTTCTTGTAATTGTATAAACAATGAAGTTAATTCTGTATCAGGAACAAATTCGTCAGTCTCAATGTATAAAATGACTGTACCCCATTTTTCAATTGTATTATTTTGTAGTTTGATTTCTAGTTTCTTGAGTTCTTTGTATATTTTGGAGATTAGCCCTCTGTCAGATGTGGGGTTGGTGAAGATCTTTTCCCATTCTGTAGGGAGCCATTTTGGCTTGTTGACAGTGTTCTTAGCTTTACAGAAGCTTCTCAGTTTCAGGAGGTCCCACTTATTAATTGTTGTTCTCAGAGTCTGTGCTACTGGTGTTCTATTTAGGAAGTGGTCTCCTGTGCCTATGTGTTCAAGTGTATTTCCTATTTTCTCTTCTATGAGGTTAAGTATGGATGGGTTTATATTGAGGTGTTGATTCATTTTGACTTGAGTTTTGTGCTTGGGGATAGATATGGATCTATTTGCACTCTTCTACATGTTGACAGCCAATTATACCAGCAACATTTGTTGAACATGTTTTCTTTTTAACATTTTATATTTTTATCTTCTTTGTAAAAAATTAGGTGTTCATAGATGTGTGGGTTGATATCGGGGTCTTTGATTAAATTCCATTGGTCCTCTCATCTGTTTTTATGCCAATACCAAGCTATTTTCATTACTATAGATCTATGGAGCTTGAAGTCTGGGATGGTGATGCCCCAGATGATCCTTTATGTACAGGATAGTTTTGGCTATCCTGGGTTTTTTGTTTTTCCATATGAAGTTGAGTATTGATCTTTCAAGGTCTGTGAAAAATTGTGCAGGGATTTTGATGGGAATTGCATTTAAAATGTAGATTACTTTTGGTAGGATTGCCGTTTTTACTATGTTGATCTTACCTATCTAAGAGCATGGGAGATCTTTCCATTTTCTGATATCTTCTTTAATTTCTTTCTTTAAAAACTTGAAGTTCTTGTCATATAGGTGTTTCACTTGTTTGGTTAGAGTTACCCCAAGATATTTTATGTTATTTGTGGCTATTGTGAAGGGTGATGTTTGTCTGACTTCCTTCTCAGCCCATTTGTCATCTCTATATAGGAGGGCTACTGATTTTTTTGAATTAATCTTGTATCCTGCTATATTACTGAATGTGCTTATCCGCTTTAGAAGTTCTCTGGTAGAGTTTTGGAGGTCACTTATGTATACTATCTTTTGTATACTATCATATCATCAGCAAATAGTGACAGTTTGACTTCTTCAATTTTATCCCTTTGATCTCTTTTTGTTGTCTTATTGCTATAGCTAGAATTTCAAGCACTATATTGAATAGATATGGAGAGTGGACAGCCTTGTTTTGTTCCTGGTTTCAGTGGGACTGCTTTGAGTTTCTCTCCATTTAGTTTGGTGTTGGCTCTTGGGTTATTGCCTTTATTATGTTTCGGTATGTTCCTTGTATCCCTATCTGTCTAAGACCTTTTCATTAAGGGGTGTTGAATTTTTTTCTGGTTTGAGATGTATTTAATTAAAACTGCAATTCTACATGTTATTTCCACAGTCCAGTAATTTACTTTAAATTGGAGTATTTCAAATTCCACAAACAAAGCTGAAGAACAACAATATTTTTTTGAATTCTGTCTTCTGTACACTCAGTGATCTAAAACACCAATATCCAACATACACAAACCTCAGGGAAGGGTTAGTAATTACATACATGTGGAATCATGGTGCTCTTTGTTCCTGAATAGAGTGGTCCCACAGAAGAAGCACAGGATACAGCACAACATGAGGGCACCTGGTACACATGAAGTGAGCAAAACACACTAGCGTTTTCTATATGTGCAATGGGGAAACCTGCATAGGTTAAAGGGCCTTTGATGCTCTTTTAAAAATCAGGCAAGTTGTCTGTACGCATTTTTCAAACAGTTTGGAGAGTGCCGTGATCCAATGCAGAATATGCTGATTATTGCTGTCTTTGTTGGCAATGACAGTCTCACATGGTCACATGCCAATATTTTCACTTTAGCTTTTCTTTGAATAAAAGATTTAAAAGCATTTAGACAATACATACTGAAATCTGTTTACATGCACTAAATTTAAGAGACTCAATATTAGAGTTTCTTTAAATACTATAGGGTGCAAATCAGGTTCTTCACAATAGATTGAATAGTAAGCAGGGGGAAGAAAAAAGGGGTGGTGAATTTTGTCAAAGGCTTTTTCATCGTCTAGTGAGATGGTCATGTGGTTTTTTTTGTTCAGTTTGTTTATATGGTAGATTACTTTGATTTTTGTATGTTGAACCATCCCTGCATCTCTGGGATGAATCATACTTGGTCATGGTGGATGATTTTTCTGATTTGTTCTTTAATTCAGTTTGCCAATATTTTATTATTTTTGCATCGATGTTCATGAGGGAAATTGGTCTGTAATTCTCTTTCTTAGTTGTGTCCTTGTGGGGTTTGGGTATCAGTGTAATTGTAGCCTCATAAAAAGAGTTTGGCAATATTCCTTCTGTTTCTATTGTGTGGAATAATTTGAGGAGTATTTGTTGTAGAGAGTAGCGTTCCCCGTCATCTGCCTGGGCCCTGCCACAGTTGCAGTCCCCAAATAACACACAGGACACTATATTAATTATGAAGCTGTTGGCTGTTTGCTTGTTTCTTACTGGCTATCTCTGACTTAAGTACTTAACCCATAATTGTTCATCTAAATATTGCTCTTACTGGAGAAAAGGGTCCAGACCTCTTAATCCTGTGGCAGGCTACATTGTTGTCTGCCTGTGTCTCTCTTTCCCAGAATCCTCCTCAACTCCTAGTCCCACCTATCTTGCTTCCCTATTGGCCAACAGTGCTTTATTGACATATACACAGGATTTCCCCATCAATTGGTATTAGATCTTTGAATTTCTGGTAGAATTCTGCACTGAATTCATCTAGGTCTGGGTGTTTTTTGGTTGGGAAACCATTGATAACTGTCTCTATTTCCTTAGAGGTTATAGGTGTATTTAAGTAGTTTATCTGTTCTTGATTTAATTTTGGTATGTGGTACTTATCTAGAAAATTGTCCATCTCCTTAAAGTTTTCCAATTTTATGGAGTACAGGTTTTCAAAATATGACCTGATGATTCTCTGGATTTCCTCAGTGTCTGTTTTTATGTCCCACTTTTCATTTCTGATTTGGTTAATTTTGATATTCTCTCTCTGCCTTTTGGTTAGTTTGGATAAAGGGTTGCATACTTTGTTGAATTTCTCAAATAACCAACTCTTTGTCTCATTGATCCTTTGTTTCTATTTTATTGATTTCAGCCCTTAATTTGACTCTTCCTTGCCATCTACTCCTTCTGGTGAGCTTGCTTCTTTTTGTTCTTGTGATTTCAGTTGTTCTGTTAATTCTCTAGTGTGGGATTTTTCCAGCCTTTATGTAGGCATTTAGTGCTATGAACTTTCCTCTCAGCACTGCTTTCATTGTGCCCTATAAGTTAGGGTATGTCATGAGGTCATTTTCATTAAATTTTAGGAACTCTTTTATCTCTTTCTTGGTCCAGTGTTTCAGTTGATCATTGTTCAATTTTTATGTGTTCATGGGCTGAAATTAATGTTGCTGTTAAATTCTAATTTTAAGCTGTGGTGTGATGGGGAAAGTCCTTCTGTGTATATGTTGTCCTATTGGTTGATTAACAAAGCACTGTTGGCTAATAGGGAAGCAAGATAGGTGGGACTAGGAGTCACAGAGTGTTGGGGAAGTCCTGTGTCAATAAAGCACTTATTCAGGTTTCTGAGTTTTGTCATGATCCCCATGGCATGAACAGCGTCCCCTTCCAGCACAAAGCAGTTTGGAATGAGCGACGTCCTAATTCCCATCTTGTTTATAAATCTTTGTTTTCATTTAAATGGGTTGTTTATAATTGGTTAATGATCACAGCCGATCTCTTTTTAATGGTAAAAAGGGGAATTATGGTATGGGTATTGTTTTTCATTTATTGATACAAATTCAAGGTCAATTTTGTGATGTGTATATTTCTCCTCTTGATTAAGTATTGTGCTTATACTGATCTTTTAAAATGTAATGCCTTTAATCCCAGCACTTGGGAGGCAGAGGCAGGCAGATCTCTGTGAGTTCGAGGCCATCCTGGTCTACAAAGCAAGTTCCAAGAGAGCCTCCAAAACAATACAGAGAAACCCTGTCTTGAAAAAACCAAAAATAAATAAATAAAATAAAACGTAATGCATAATTGAATACAGACTATAATTACTTATAATAGAATTTACAGTTACGTAAGTTAGGTTTTCTAGATATACAGAAATATATTTGAGATAGATAGTCTTCAAACCTTTCAAAGACCTTCAGAAAATGACATTTAAAATGGGTTAGGGTTTTTCTTGACAATGAGAAATGTCTGCTCCTGGCAGCACCCATCGAAGAAACTTGTTATGGGGTTTGCTTTCAACATGGCAAGATTAGCCATTTGGGCAAGAAACTGCTCTTGCCTGTACTGCTTGACTGATGTTGTATAATCTGGACATGCAGGACCCACAGGAAAGTGACTGCTGAACTCAGTCTTACAGGGTTCCTGCTTCATGGAAGAGTCTAGGAGACTTTCTGCAGGACACAGAAAAATGACTAACAGACTGCCAATGCAGATGGACAGTTTGAAATTTCCTGCTTTGCTGAGAAGTGTTCCAGACACATTGTGGCCTGTTGGGATGAAGACAGATGCCCCAATGTTACAGCGGAACTTCGGGTGATTGTCCAGGCAGTAAGGTGTCTCTGTCAATCCTAGTGTTTATATATTATCCTTCTGTGGTCTTTGATGGAGTTGAAGACAGATAGTTATAATTATAGTTTTCCTTAGTTATGATAAAAGATAAGCTACATATAGAACTTTGGACTCACAAGAATGAGATAGATGATATTTTCTTTAAATCTTGCTAAATGTTGATAGACAAAATATTGTAACTATGTTCTTACTTGATAACTGTTCTTTTATATATAATTTGACTGTGTTAAAGTTAAGACCTTTCTTTTTGTTTAAACAGAAAGGAGGAGATGTTGGGGAAGTCCCATGTCAATAAAGCACTGTTGAGCCAATAGGAATCTAGATAGGTGGGACTAGGAATCCAGGAGAACTCTGGGAAGGAGAAAACACAGAGAGTCAAGATGTAACGCCATGGGGTAGGAAGCCCGGAAACCTCTCCGGTAAGAGAAATACATAGATTAACAATTATGGGGTAATTACTTAAGTCAGAGCTAGCCAGTAAGAAACAAGCAAGGCCAACAGCTTCATAATTAATATAGCCTCCTGTGTGTTTATTTGGGACTGATGCGGCTCTGGAGCCAGGCTGGCAGGAAGGCTTCTCTCAAGGAAAAAGCTTCTCTTTACAACAGAGGATTCTGGGAAATGTAGTCAAGAGTAAAGAATTGACATGTGATCCCCGGGAAGAGAGGACATGTCAGGGTGCCATCCTAGGAAAGATAAGTCTTATAGAAATATATATTAGTAGTCATGGGGTAATACTTCAGACAGAACTAGCCAATGAGAAGCCCTGGACATTGACTGACAGCATTGTAACTAATAGAGTCTCTGTGTGTTATTTTGGGGTTAAAGCGGCAATGGGACCCAGGCCAGAATCCCAAAACAGTGGTAATCTGATAGGGGAAAGGGGTTTAACAATTTTTTTTTGTATCTGTTGAAGTTTGCTTTGCTGCTGAATATGTGGTAAGTTTTTGAGAAGGTTCCATGAGGTGCTGAAAAGAAAGTATATTCTTTTGCGTTTGAGTGGAGTGTTCTATATATGTCTGTTAAGTCCATTTGAGTCATAACCTCTGTTAGTTCCCTTATTTCTCTGTTAAGCATCTGTCTGGCAGATTTTTCCAGTGGTGAGAGTGGGGTGTTGAAGTTTCCCACTATTAATGTGTGGGGCTTGATTTGGTTTTTTTTGTTTGTTTGTTTGTTTGGTTGGTTGGTTGGTTGGTTTTTCGAGACAGGGTTTCTCTGTGGCTTTGGAGGCTGTGCTGGAACTCGCTTGGTAGTCCAGGCTGGTCTCGAACTTACAGAGATCCGCCTGCCTCTGCCTCCCGAGTGCTGGGATTAAAGGCGTGCGCCACCAACACCCAGCTGTGGGGCTTGATTTGTGATTTAAGCTTTAGTAATGCTTCTTTTACAAATGTAGGACCCTTGTGTTTGGGGCATAAATGTTCAGAATTGAGATTTCCTCTTGATGGATTTTTCCTGTGATGAATATGAATGCCCTTCTTTATCTTTTTTGATTGATTTTAGATTAAAGCCTGTTTTGTAGATATTAGGATAGATACACCAGCTTGTTTCTTACGTCCATTTGATTGGAAATTTTTCCCAACCCTTTACTATGAGGTAATGTCTGTCTGTGAGCTTGAGGTGTGTTTCTTGTATGCAGCAGAAGGATGGATTCTATTTTTATATTCAATCTGTTAGCCTGTGTCTTTTTGTAGGTGAATTGAGAGCACTTACGCCAATGGATATTGAGGAGTGACTGCTCATTCCTGTTATTTTTTGTTGGTTGTGATGACATTGGGTGTTCAATTCCCTTCTCTGTGATTTGCAGCTTTAGGCTCATCTATTTCCTGTGTTCTTGTGGATAGGTGATTTCCTTGGGTTGGCATTTTCCTTCTAGTACTTTCTGTAGGGCTGGGTTTGTGGACAGGTATTGTTTAAATTTGGTTTTATCATGGAATATCTTGTTTTCTCCATCTATGGTTACTGAAAGCTTTGCTGGGTAAAGTAGTCTAGGCTGGCATCCGTGGTCCCTTAGTGTCTGCATAACCTCTGACCAGGACCTTCTGGCTTTCATTGTTTCTGCTGAGAAGTCAGGTGTAATTCTATAGGTCTGCCTTTATATGTTACCTGGTCTTTCTCCTTTGCAGCTCTTAATATTCTTTCTTTATTCTGTATGTTTATTGTTTTATTATGTAACGAGGGAACTTTTTTTTGGTTCAGTCTATTTGGTGTTCTGTAAGCCTCTTGTATTTTCACAGGCATGTCCTCCTTTAAGTTGGGGAAGTTTTCTTTCTTTCTTTTTTCTTTTTATTCTTTTTCTTTTTTCCTTTTTTTTTGGTTTTTAGAGACAGGGTTTCTCTGTATTGCTTTGGAGGCTGTCCTGGAACTTGCTCTGTAGACCAGGCTGGCCTCGAACTCACAGAGATCCTCCTGCCTTTGCCTCCCGAGTGCTGGGACTAAAGGCGTGCACCACCAATGCACGGCTTGGGGAAGTTTTCTTCTATGATTTTTTTTTGGTTTTTCGAGACAGGCTTTCTCTGTGGCTTTGGAGGCTGTTCTGGAACTAGCTCTTGTAGACCAGGATGGTCTCGAACTCAGAGATCCGACTGCCTCTGCCTCTTGAGATTAAAGGCGTGCACCACCAACACCAGTTTTTCTTCTATGGTTTTGTTGGGTATATTTTCTGTGCCTTTGAGTTGGACTTCTTGTCCTTCTTCTGTCCCTGTTATTCTTAGGTTTGGTCTTTTCATGGTGTCCCAGATTTCCTGCATGTTTTGTGTCAAAAATTTGCTGGATTTAAAATTTTCTTTGACCGATGAATCTATTTCCTCCAAGTTATCTTCAATGCCTGAAATTCTGTCTTCCATCTCTTGTATTCTGTTTATGCTTGCATTTGTGGTTTCTTATCATTTACTCAGATTTTCCTTTTCCAGAATTCCCTTGGTTTGTGTTTTCTTTATTGCCTCTATTTCAGATTCCGTATCTTGAATCATTTCCTCACTTGTTTGATTGCTTTTTCCTGGTTTTCCTTACGTGATTTGTTGATATCTTCCAACTTTTTGTTTGTCTTTTCCTCCATTTCTTTAAGATAAATTTTCATTTCCTCTTCAAGGGCCTCAAGCATCCTCCTAAAGTTATTTTTAAGTCCTTTTCTTCTGCTTCATCTGTGTTGGGATGTTCAGGCCTTGCTGTTGTAGCTCCGCTAGCTTCCAGTGGTGCTCATTGCTCTTTAGATTGTTGAGCGTGTTCTTACCTTGTGGTCTGTGCTTCTCTTCCTCTAACTGGTATACGTGGAGCTTGTGCTTTAGGGGTTCTCCCTTTCTCTTACTGGTAGAGTTGGGCACTGAGGAGCTGTTGACTGCTCTTTCAGGCACAAATAGAGCAGAGCTTCCAGTGAACGCTCCTCCTGGTGGAAGTGGGCCCAATGCTCAGGTGGTCACTCCTTGAGCTACAGGTGGGGCTACAGCTGCTGTGGACGCTCCTCCCATTGGAGGTGAGGATGGGGCTGATTTGCTGAGGTAGCAGGGTATCTCAGACCGAGAAATGGCAGTGCCTGCTGGCTGCAACACAAGTAATCTTTCCAAGAGGAACTTTTTGCAAGAGGTTCTTGAAGCTACTGCTGAAAAGTGCTGCTGCTCCTTCCCCAGGTGATCACTCCACATGCCTGGGGCTGAGGCTGGGGCCTTCCTCTGACACTGCTCCAGGCCTGAAGCTCAGGCCTTTCTCTGACACTGCTTCCAGGCTGGGATTTGGGCCTCTCACTGATGCTGCTCAGGGCCTGTAACTCGAGCCTAATTCCTGGGTCTGAGGCCGGGATCTCCCTCTGACACTGCTTCTGGTTCTGATGCTGCTCTAACACTGGGAACATCGGAAATCTTTGCACATCCCCCCCCCCCCAGCTGCTTCTCTAACACAAGCTTGCAGGGGGTTGCGTGACTGAGTGTCTGCCATGTTTCAGGAGGTCTCTGCACCATAGAAGATCCCCTTGGTGGATCTAATCGAACCACTACAGTAGGAAGAGGAGTGTGTGTGTGTGTGTGTGTGTGTGTGTGTGTGTGTGTAATATTGTTGAAATCTTGGTCCTTGCTAAATTAATTTGGGAAGCTTCAACCATTGTACAACTAGGTTCCCAAGAATTACAGATATTTTCACCCACATTTCTTATATCTGCTAGTCAGACATAGATTTTTGTTGTGCCCACTCAGAGAGGACCCCAAGGCTCCAAGCAGCTTGACGACACCGAATGCAAGTACAAGAAGGTCTGTTTATTTCCAGAAAACCAGCAAGCTGGGGCTCAACTCTGTCAGGAGAGTAGAAGCCCCGAGCTGCAAAAGCAAGGCACTTTTAAAGAAAAAAAGAATGGGAGGAGGGAGTCCCCGGTCTGCAAGTCCCAGTCTGCAGTGTTCCCATGGTTACAGAGATTACTTAGCACACCAAAGGTTATCAGAAAGAAGAGGCCTTGAGAAGAAGGGAGGAAGAGTCCTGAGGCTGCAAGTCTCAGTAGCGTTCCCATAGTTACGGAGATTACTTAGCACAGTAAGTCTTTATAAATAGTTAACAGCACACCAACTTTTCATACAAAGTGATCATAAGACAAAGGCCTTGAGAAGACAATGACTGCCTTTGGTTAGGTAGAATTAACTGGCACACCTGTGCTCTGGGATTCCATGGCCAGAGCACATCCTACGATGCTGTTACAGCTGCTTGTGGGTCTGAGCTTCTGATCATGTAACCCCTCACGTAGTTGGGGACTTTTATTCTCCTATTACGTTTCATCACTAGATTCTTCCCTAGTCTCTGGGTATTGTTTTCTCCATCCATTTTCCTCAGTGGCCCAGAACACATCCATTTTGATCTTCAAACACTTCATAGACCTGCAGAATATGGCATTTACATTTTTTAATATTAGTACCACATTGACATGAGACACAATTGCTCCTGACAACAGCAAACTATTCCCAAGAATATGTTGGGCACCTCTGTCACTCCTTCTCCTCAGCTAATGGCCTCTTGGGCAAAGAACTGCTCCCGCCTTGACCCCTGACTTTGGACATGCTGTCCTACTATGCTTCCAGGAAATAAAAACTTAAAACACTGCTGAACCTTGTCAAGTCAGGGTAAGACAGCCTTTCTACCTCCCTGCCTCTGTGTTGGTCAGTCAGATACTCCAGGCCTTAGCCAGAGCTAAGCTAAGCTAGCCACAGCTGCCCCTACGCTGCTGTAAGACTCTGGGTGACTGTCCAGGCAGCCTGCTGTCTCTGTCTTCACTGCACCTTTGGAAGTTGCTCGCCTGCACTTCCTGCCTACCCTAGTATTGTTATCTGCCTTCTCTGATGAGATTGAAGATTAGACAGTCACAATTATTGTTCTCTCTTCCTAGATTTATTAGATACAAGACTCAAACTTTCCAGCTTAGTTAACCTATAGCAATCTCTGCTGTGCCTTTACCCTGGGACTGGATATGTCGTTCTTACCATCTGTTTTGTTGCTGCACTGGTGATACGTCTTAGGTGTGTTTGTTCCTACTTTTCCTTCTCCTAGAGCACACTTGATATTTGCTGTCTTTGATATTTGTCTTTTGCATCAAGACTAAGTCTTTTTCTTTAAACTAAAAGGGGAATTGCAGTGAGAGACCTACCAGATGCTGTTGAGAGCCACCTGCCCCGCCATCCACCTGGGCCCTGCCACAGTTGCAGTCCCCAAATAATACACAAGACACTGTATTAATTATGAAGCTGTTGGCCGTTTTCTTGGTTTCTTACTGGCTATCTCTGACTTAAGTATTTACTCCATAATTGTTAATCTAAGTATTTCTCTTACCTGAGAAAGGGTCCGGACTTCTTACCCCTATGGCGGTTACATTGTAACTCCCTGTGTTTCTCCTTCCCAGAGTCTTCCTCAACTCCTAGTCCCACTTATCTTGCTTCCCTATTGGCCAACAGTGCTTTATTCAACAACCAATAAGAGACAGATTTCAGAATGACATCTCCCATTGAGATGGACCTATGGTGCTGACCATGCCTGTTTGAGCATAGTCACAGGTGCATATAGGAATGTGTAGTATGTGGTCTGGGATCCTGGACAGGTTTGCTCTCTCTTGGTTCTGGTTGAGTCATGGAGAGCAGCAGGGCATGGATCCTCGGAGCTGGAAGTTGTGGGTTATTGGTTTCTCATGTAAATGACTTCTCCCCAAATAAAATTAACCTATATCTATCTTTCGTAGTCTCATGTATCTTAATCTGTACATCCACAGATCAAAATATAGAATTCTCAACAGAACAATCTCAAATGGCAGAAAGACACTTAAGGAAATGCTCAGCATCCTTAGTCATCAGGGAAATGCAAATCAAAACCACTCTGAGATTCCATCTTACACCAATCAGAATGGCTGAAACACCAATGACAGCTCATGCTAGAAAAGATGTGGTGAAAGGGGAACACTTCTCCATTGCTGGTGGGAGTGCAAACTTGTGCAGCCATTATGTAAATCAGTATGGAGATTTCTCAGAAAATTAGGGATCAACCTACCTCAAGACCCTGCAATACCACTGTTTGGCTTATACCCAAAGGAGGTACATTCACACCACAAGGACATTTGCTCAACTATGTTCATAGCAACATTATTTGTAATAGCCAGATCTTGTAAACAGCCTAGATGCCTCTCAATTGAAGAATGGATGAAGAAAATGTGGTATATTTACACAATGGAGTACTAATCAGCAGTAAGAAACAATGACAACCTAAAATTCGCAGGCAAATAGACAGAGCTAGAAAAAAATCCTGAGTGAGGTAACCCAAAACCAGAAAGACAAATATAGTATGTACTCACTCATAAGTGGATACCAGACAGAAAACAAAAGATACCTAGCCTATACTCCATAACCCCAAAGAAGCTAGAACCCTCTTCCAGAAACAGATGGAAGCAGATGCAGAAATCCACAACTAACCAATGGGCCAAGCTCCTGGAGTACAATCAAAGTGAGGGAGGAGCAGTAATAATAGTAAAGGAGACAAGACCATGATGGCTAAACCCACAGAATCAGCTGACCCGAGCTAGTGAGAGATCACTGACTCAGGTCTGACAAATGGGAAATCTGTATAAGACCAAACAATTCCCTTAATATAGGTGACAATGGTGTGACTGGGACAATATATGAGGCCACTGGCAGTGGGTCCAAGACAACACTAATGCACAAACTGACTTAGGGGAGTTCCTTCTATATGGAGAGATACCTTGCCCAGCCTAGACATAGGGGTGTGGGGGTGGACAGGTGGCTTGGTCCTGCTTCAATTAGATGATGGGACAGACTTAGTAGACTTGAAAGACCTCGGCATCAAAGCACCGGGCACTGAACCGAACCCTCTGCCCAAGAACCTGGGCCAGACCACTGGCTACAAATGCAAGAGGTGATTTATTGAGTACACAGGCGCCTGTGGATGCTACTGCAACTCGGGTGCAGAGCATACCGGGCTTGCAGGGAGCACAATATTTATAGAGTTTTAATGGTTACATAAGTATTAGCATAGCAACAGGCATTTCATTGGCTCATCTTGGGGGCAGGGGTAGTTCCCACGGACTAAGTTTCCTGGTATTACCTCATGAAAGACCCTGGCACGCTTCAGCAATTATTATCCGGGTCCCATGACTGCTCTGGTGACCACAGATCCTGTTTGACATCCTGCCAGCTGGGTGAGGCACCTGGTCTGGGTTTTTTCATTAGGGAACGGCCTGGCCTTGCTTTTCTTTTCCTAGGGGGTCCTGGATAGGGGTCTTTCAGACTTCCTATGGGAGGCCTTACCCTATCCGTGGAGCAGATGGGAGGAGGGGAGAGAAGAAGGAGTGGGAGGAAAGGAGGTAGGGGGGCACTGGGATTGGAATGTAAAAAACAAAAAATAGAGTAGCTGGGTGTGCTAGCACACGCCTTTAATCCCAGCACTAGGAATGCAGAGGCAGGCAGATCTCTATGATTTCAAGGCCAGCCTGGTATACAGAGTGAGTTCAAGGGCAGCCAAAGTTACACAGAGAAACCCTCTCTCAAAAAATAAAAGTAAAAGGCTAATAAAAAAGCTGTGTAAAGATGGACAATACACAGAGAGTCTGGATACTGTATGTTATTGTGTTGTCTTTAAATTGATTATTGAAGAAAGAGCTACAGCTACTAAAAGACATTTGATTATAAATACTGCTGGGATAATCCAACTTATATATTTTAAAAACATCTTAAATTCTAAATTTAAGTCTAAGAACATGTTAATTTGGAAAAAAAGATTTTGTTTTTGTTTCCACAGAAAATGAAAAGCTGTGGGTTCCTTCCAAAGTAATATGGTTTGATCAAGCAAGACGCCCTGAAGCAGTAGCCCAGGTGATCCACCATCCGAAATGGCTGAAACAGTGCAGCCTCAGATTGCTACCGCCAAGATTTGGTCACGTTTCTGGGTTTTCTCAGGATCCCCATGGTATTGACAGTGCCTCTAAACAGCAGGAAGCTGTTTGGAGAGAATGATGCCCAAATTCTCAAATATTGCTTATAAATATTTGTTTTCATTTAAATGAAATGGGGTTGTTTATAATAGTTGATGATCACAGCCAATCTATTTTTAAAGCAAAAAGGGGGAATATGATGATGGGGAAGTCCTGTGTATATGTCAATAAAGCACTGTTGGCCAATAGGGAAGCAAGATAAGTGGGACTAGGAGTCCAGGAGGACTCTGGGTAGGAGAAACACAGAGAGTCATCATGTAGCCTGCCAGAGAAGTAAGATGTTCGTCCGGTAAGAGAAATACTTAGATGGGTTAAATACTTAAGTCAGAGCTAGCCAGTAAGAAACAAGCAAGGCCAGCAGTTTCATAATTAATACAGCATCTTGTGTGTTATTTGGGGACTACAACGCGGCAGAGCCCAGGCGACTGGTGGGGAAAAACCAAAGTGGCTGGCAAGGAAAAGGCTTCTCTCTACAATATGATATAGAAATGAATATTTCATATTGGTATGGATTTTGGTTTATTGATACAAATTTAAGGTTGATTTGTTATAGGTATATTTCTCATCTTGTTTAGATATTGTGTTTATACAGGTCAGTTAAAAATGTAATGTATAATTAAATACAGATAGTAACCTATTATAGTCAGAACTTTTATTTATGTTAGTTAGATTTTCTAGATATACAGAGATACATTACAAATGGATAGATATTCTTCTAACCTTTCAAAAACCTAAAGAATATGGCATTTAAAATGGTTTATTAGAGTTTTTGATGACAATGAGACACAACTGCTCCTGGCAACACCAATTACATCAGAGAGGAAGATGGGCATGGAAGAAACTAGATATGGAGTTGCTTTCATTATGGCAAGATAGCCATTTGGGCAAGAAACAGCTCTTGCCTTGACTATTTGATTTTATGCTGTCCAAACTGGACATACAGGACCCACAGGAAAGTGACTGTTGAACTTGAAAAAAACAATATGGAACAGTCCTTCAGGGTTCCTGATTCAAGTAAGAGACTGCCAGACATTCAGCAGGACACAGAGGAAAATGACTGACAAACTACCAATACAGGTGGGACAGTTTGAAATTTCCTGCTTCTCTGAGAAGTCTGACAGACACAGTGTGTCCTATGGGCTGAAGAAGGATACCCCAATGTTACAGAGGAACTTTGGATGACTGTCCAGGCAGTGAGATGTCTCTGTCAGTTCTAGAGTTTATATATTATCCTTCTGAAGTCTTTGATGGAGTTGACGACAGATAGTTATGGTTATGGATTCATTAGTTATGTTGAAAGATAAGTTACATGTAAGATTTTAGACTCACAAAGATAGGATAGAAGATAGAATATTCTCTTTAAAATTTGCCAAATGTTAATGGACTAAATATTATTAACTATAGTTCTCACTTGATAGTTTTGTTATATGTAACTTTACTGTTAAAGTTAAAACGCTTCTTTTTATTTAGACAGAAAAGAAGAGATGACGGGGTGGGGTGTTCTTCTGTATATGTTTCTTGTTGGGGAAGTCTTCTGTCAATAAAGCACTGTTGGGCCAATAGGAATCTAGATAGGTGGGACTAGGAGTCCAGGAGAATTCTGGGAAGAAGAAACACAAGAGAGTCAAGATGTAATGCAATGGGGTAGGAAGCCCGGAAACTTCTCTGGTAAGAGATATACTTAGATTAACAATTATGGGGTAATTACTTAAGTCAGAGCTATCCAGTAAGAAACAGGCAAGGCCAACAGCTTCATAATTAATATAGCCTCCTGTGTGTTTATTTGGGACTGATGCGGCTCTGGAACCAGGCTGGTGGGAAGGCTTCTCTCAAGAAAAAGCTTCTCTTTACATAATGGTGTCAGAAGTGGGATTGAATTTCCACGCAAAACAACAAAAGCTTTAAAGGAATTTTAGAAACAGAAGAACAGAGAGAAGCACAGAATTTTGGTAGCAGCATTTTCTCAGGTGGGCTCTGTTTTGCTAGGAATAAGCCAAGATTCACGCGCTCGCTTACAGGAGCCTTCCTGACTCTGCATTAAAAAAAAAACCAGCAAGGTTCTTTTAAGAGGCTCTGCTAACGATTGAAAAGTGTTTACGTACAGCTGGAAGTGGCAGTGACCACATCTCTGAGCCGGCAGCTTTTGCTGGATGTCAGACTGAGACAGTAAGCTGGAATCACGCTTACGCCCGCCATCTTGGAAACTGCAGTTTAAACAGCCGCGGTTTTAACAGATAAGACACATGGCCAGAAAAACGTAAAGATTTACAGTAAAGTCAGACTTGGATGAACAAAACCTCTGAAGGTTTACAGTGTGTTTAAAAATATACATAGGATTGAGAGAGTAAAAGAAAAACGAAAATAAAATAGAGAAGCTGGCTTTGGTGGCGCACGCCGGTAGAATTTGCTGCAGAGGCAGAGGCAGGCAGATTTCCAAAGAGAAACCCTGTCTCAGAGAAAAATAAATAAAAGTAAAAGAAATAAAGTAATAATAGATAAATAAATAAGCCATGTAAAGATGGAAAATACAAAGAGAGTCTGGATACTGTATGCTATTGTGTTTTCAGTTTTTTGATTGCTCAGGAAGGAACAACTGCTAAAGTACACTTGATTATAAATGCTGCTAATTAATTCAACTTATATCTTTTGAAAATGCCTTGACTTCAAAATTTAAGTATAAGGATATGTTACTTCGAAAAGGAGTTTTTATCTATGTTTCTACAGAAAATGAAAATCTGAGGATTCCTTCCAGGCTTCTGTGGTTTGACGAACCAAGACCCCCGGAAGCAATGGACCAGGTGTTCCAACAACTGAAACAGCTAAGATGATGCAGCTTTACAGACCCTGAAAATAAGGACTTATAGAGGTTTCTGAGTTTTGTCATGATCCCCATGGTATGAACAGTGCCCCCTTCCAGCATGAAGCAGTTTGGAATGAGCGACGTCCTAATTCCCATCTTGTTTATAAACCTTTGTTTTCATTTAAATGAGATTGTTTATAATTGGTTAATGGTCACAACCAATCTCTTTTTAATGGTAAAAAGGGGAATTATGGTATGGGTATTGTTTTTCATCTATTGATACAAATTCAAGGTCAATTTTGTGATATGTATATTTCTCTCTTGATTAAGTATTGTGCTTATACTGATCTTTTAAAATGTAATGCATAATTAAATACAGATTATAGATAGTTACTTATAATAGTCAGAACTATAGTTAGATAAGTTAGGTTTTCTAGATATATAGAGATGTATTTGAGATAGATAAACAGTCTTCAAACCTCTCAAAGACCTTCAGAAAATGGCATTTAAAACGGTTTAGGGTTTTTCTTGACAATGAGAAATGTCTGCTCCTGGCAGCACCAATTACGTCTGAGAGGAAGATGGGCATCGAAGAAACTTGTTATGGAGTTTGCTTTCAACATGGCAAGATTAGCCATTTGGGCAAGAAACTGCTCTTGCCTGTACTGCTTGACTGTTGTTGTATAATCTGGACATGCAGGATCCACAGGAAATTGACTGCTGAACTCAGTCTTACAGGGTTCCTGCTTCATTGGAAGAGTCTACGAGACTTTCTGCAGGACACAGAGAAATGACTGACAGACTGCCAATGCAGATGGACAGTTTGAAATTTCCTGCTTTGCTGAGAAGTGTTCCAGACACATTGTGGCCTATGGGCTGAAGATGGATGCCCCAGTGTTACAGAGGAACTTCGGGTGACTGTCCAGGCAGTAAGATGTCTCTGTCAATCCTAGTGTTTATATATTATCCTTCTGTGGTCTTTGATGGAGTTGAAGACAGATAGTTATAATTATAGTTTTCCTTAGTTATGATAAAAGATAAGCTACATATAGAACTTTGGACTCACAAGGATGGGATAGATGATATTTTCTCTAAATCTTGCTATAATATTGTAACTATGTTCTTATTTGATAACTGCTCTGTTATATACAATTTGACTGTGTTAAAGTTAAGACCTTTCTTTTTGTCTAAACAGAAAAGAGATGTTGGGGAAGTCTTCTGTCAATAAAGCACTGTTGGGCCAATAGGAATCTAGATAGGTGGGACTAGGAGTCCAGGAGAATTCTGGGAAGAAGAAACACAAGAGAGTCAAGATGTAATGCCATGGGGTAGGAAGCCCGGAAACTTCTCCAGTAAGAAATATACTTAGATTAACAATTATGGGGTAATTACTTAAGTCAGAGCTAGCCAGTAAGAAACAAGCAAGGCCAACAGCTTCATAATTAATATAGCCTCCTGTGTGTTTATTTGGGACTGATGCGGCTCTGGAACCAGGCTGGCGGGACGGTTTCTCTCAAGGAAAAGGTTTCTCTTTACAGTTTCTCTTATTGGTTGGTGAATAAAACACGGACTGTCGAGTAGAGGCAGGAAGATAGGTGGGGCTAGGAGATGAAGGGAATTCTGGGGAGAGGGGCAGAGAGGCCAAGAGACGCCACGCTGCCGAAGGCGTAGCATGTTGGATTACGGGTAAACCAGCCTCGAGGCTATACATAGATTAATAGAAATGGGTTAATAATTAAGACAGAGCCAGCCAATAAGAAGTCCCAGCTGTGAGCCAAGAGTTTATGAATTAATATAGCATCTGTATGTCTGTTTGGGGCTGAAGCAGCTGTGGGACCAGGCTAGAAAGAAATTTCAGCCACACAAAACCATAGGAAGTCTACGTGCTTCCTACATAACACACTCAAATAGCTGTGCTATGACAAAAATGGGCCGTTAATGTTGTTGCATCTTCCCCAGTCTGAGTGTGGAACATTTGTTTAGTACAAAAAAGGCCAAATATGTTGGTAGAAAACCAAGTGTGATCAGTGTTCCTTTTATTAAACAAGCTGATTGATTATTTCAAAATCATGATTAGTGGGTGATTGTTTTGTGCCAAAATGATAATAATTTTCCAAAGTCTCTATTGTTGCAATTTGCCCAAATACATTCCTTTATACTTCCTAAAGTTATAATGAAGGATCCAGTAAAGATGCTGTGCTCTTTCTTTCTGATGGTTCCTCCAATGAAAGGGCTGCTTGTTATTATAGTAAAGGTTATGTAGTATAAACAGCTCCAGACTCAGCTCAGATAGGAGGGTTATGAGCTATGATATAGTTCATTTCATTTGTATACTGCAGCGCCAGCTCCAGGGTATCAGGAAAAGAGAGACAAGACGTCCACTTGTTTGTTCTAAGAGAATGCATGTGTTGCCTTTATTGCCAGGAGAGTGTCTATGTGTGTGTCTTCATTGCAAGTGCTAAGAGGTCTCTCCCTTGTAGGAGGGAGGAGCTTTATATACATGTTTACAGCACAGTGGAAAAACCCCAGGTAGAAGAGAGCATGTTTTCCTCCTGCTAGATGTTGATGTCAGAGGGTCAAGGCCAGGGCAGTAAGCCAGGACTAGAAAACAGAAAGCACTTGGACTGGAAAACAAGTTGCACTTGTAGGCTGACCAGCAACTCACAGAGACCCCATGGGGTTGGGGCCCAACAGTATACTGACAGTCATTATGTTTTTAGAGACCTCCAAGCTACAGAGACTGTTCCCTGCACTGGAGCTACTAATGGTCAGGTTAGGATGCTGTTTTAGCAAATACAAGATGCCATTCATCAAAGAAAGCTGCCATGCTTTGTGTGTCATATTCGAACTCGTTCCAACCTCCCAGGCCCTCCGGCTGATAGTAATTTGTCAGCTGATAAATTAACACAAACGGTCACCTTGTCCCGGTAGAACTGGCTTAGCAGTCACGTGCCCTTCACCAGCAGAACAGCAGAGGCTTAAGACAAGAGCTTGGCCTCCCCAGCGGGGTTGCTCAGAGACTGTTAAGCACTGTGATGTTTGCCTGCAGTGTTATTCTGTGCCTTAGGGGTGAATCCTCGAAGCCTGCTTCCTAACCATTTATGGCAAATAGATGTTATTCGTATTGCAGAATTTGACAAGATAAAATATGTGCCCACGACAGTCCAAAGCTATTCAGGGTTGTCAATGGCCACTGCAAAATTGGGGAAACCACCAAACATGATAGCTCATTGCTTAAAATATTTTTCATAATTGATTCTGAAAATTTTTAAAATGAATTGGGATATATTAGTAAAGAATTTCAGTAATTTTGTTCCTAATGGAAAATGGAGCATAAAACAGGTATTCCTTATAATCCTCAAGGACAAGGTATTGCTGAAGGAGCCCATGGCCATCTCAAGATGCAGTTTAAAAAAAAAAAACTAAAAGGGGAGTGTTGGGGAAGTCCTGTTATATCCTCAGTCACTATATGATGTATTAAATCATGCCCTCTTGGTTTTAAATTTTGTGAATGTGGATGCCCATGAGCAATCTTCTGTGGATAGATTTTGGAATGATGGCACTCAAGCAACTTTTGCTCAAATGAAATGGATGGAACCGTGCACCGGATTATGGAAGGGCATCGACCCTGTTTTAATTTGGAAGACATGCTTGCGTTTTTTCACAGGAAGAAAATGAAGCTCGATCGCTGCCTGAGCACTTGGTGCAGTGTGTGGAACAGAGGAGTGCCAGCCCTGATGATATTGGGGCTGCTGGTGCTCCCCCAGAGGAGTTGGAGTGAGATTTGGTGAACCTGTGTTCCTGATCCTCTGATATTACATCTGAAGTCTGGGAAGGGAAGGAGATTATAGTGATGATTGGTGGTTCCCAGCTTCTTGATAGACCTGCTGCACAAATGTCCCAGAACTCTGTGAGTTTTCATTATTCTGGTTCCAGCTGTGGAATGCCTATTTGTTTTTCCAAAAATGAATCTGTGATTGAGAGTTTGGCTGTTTATCTGCACTATATCTTGGGATGCAGAAGTAACCTTAGCCAGGATAGGGCTCATTTGCTGTTGAAATAGAAGGCCCGGAGAGCAGGTGCCTCAAAGATCTCCACTCTGTGGGAAGAATTGAACACTCTTATGGAGGTGATGTGTGGCTAAGGAGTGGGATAAAGGTTTCACTGCTGGTATTCGGTACTCGGGAACTGGAACAACTCAAACGTATCTTTGGAAGTTTGAGTTGCATTGGATTTTAGGAGAAGGAAAGTAAAGGTTCAGAATTATAGAGTTACTCATTCCTCACCCACCACAAAAACATTTTCTTGTCCCATGATTGGATCAAGGTTATGAGAATAAGAATGTAAGCAATTATGTGTCCATTGTCAATAATCATACTAGAATTACGTAGTAACCTGTTGGTGCTTGTAACCCTCTTCTGTTCACAAGGAAAGTGTTTATGGACAGAAAAAAGATTAAAGCTCATCTGACATGAATTTGCCATGATGCTTAGGAGTCTTCAGATTCAATGATTTAAAAAAGCAGATCTGGATTTTGATGCAGCTAAAATTGCTGGAGATGTCCTGATGACGGCCATACCATCTTGGTCATCTTTTACTCCTTTATTGGGAAGTATTGCAGTCATAGGAGCACATGTGTTGCTTAGCATTATCTGCTTTCGTGTGCTTATCAAGTTTCTTCTGAACTCTCCATGGAAAGTTGGCTCGGAGGTACATGGCATCAAGCTACGCACATCCCCTTAGCCCTTTTTTTGTTTTTGTTTTTGTTTTTGTTTTTCGAGACAGGGTTTCTCTGTATTGTTTTGGAGGCTGTCCTGGAACTCGCTATGTAGATCAGGCTGGTCTCAGACTCACAGAGATCTGCCTGCCTCTGCCTCCTGAGTGCTGGGATTAAAGGCATGTGCCACCAACACCCAGCCTCCTCGACCCTTTATAAACAGAGGCTGGTAGTCAAACACAGGTAAAATGCTTTTGCCTCCAGTCAACATAAGACAAGCACGCTTGGTAGAATGTGTATGCCAATGACAGATAAGTCTGGAAGGCTGAAAAAAGAAACTAACACAGCATAGTCCTCTGTCCTGTGGCAGAAGCAAAGGCATTAATAAAATAATTTAAAAGGGGGCGATTTGTGGGAGCCCACAGTGACTCCATTCTATCTTGACTTACGGTCAGAGAGTTCAAACACATCCTTGCTCCTCAAGGCCAAATAACAGGATGTCTGAACAAAGGTGTGGCTACTTGATGTCTTGGTTTTCAAGACCAAATAATAGGATGTTTGACTTAGGTCATGGTTACTAGATGTTTTGATAAGCAAGGAGGTAGTTATGTCTGTTTGTCTCTTGAATCATGGTAAGGAAGTCTTTTGCACTCCCTTTTTGCTTTGGGTATAAAAGGAGTATGGGAAATTAATTCAAGGCATCTACCATATTCACTGAGAGCTCTACCAGCTCTATCTTCTGTCTTTTGTCTATTTCTTTTCGCCACCCTCACTCTCCGTGTCAGACACTCGACAGGTCGGCTGGTCCTGACAGCCTACAAGTCTATCATGTATCACAGACTTTTCTGTGAAGCAGTATGTTCTGAAAGGATGCCCTGCTTTGTCTTGGCAAGGTTTGGCAGTCATTTCTTTTGTGTCCTGCTTGGATAGCATACTGTCAGCAGTTGAGGCAGGGGCACTTTCTAACTTTTTTCACAAAGAAGGTAAACTCCATGTGGAGTTTCTTCCATGCCCATCATCTTCTCCGAAGTAGATTGGTGCTGCCAGGAGCAGACATGTCTCATTGACATAAAAAAAGAAAAACCAATGTTATTAAAACATCTTAAATACCATATTCTATAGATCTCTAATTTTGAAGATGACCTATCTAACTAAAATATATATGTTTGACCTTGAAAACATACCTAGTACAACTGTTCAATTTTAATAGGTGACTAATTGCTAACCTGCACATCTTTATCCTAAATAATTGGTAATAATAACTTTCAAGGGCTAAAAACTTGCATTATATTGTTAAATGAGTTGCATAGATACAATACCTTGACCATTATTAGAAATGTATCTACAGTATGTTCTAACAAAAATAATCTTAAATTTGTATCAATATACTAAAATCCATACCAATGTAAGATATTTAAGACTAATAGTTCCTTTTTTGGCTTAAAGGTAGAGTCAGTAATTTACCTTTTTATCCTATTTCTGTTGTAGCATGAGTTCTACAATAATAATAAAAACCTGGAGTCAGATATAGGGGTAAATGCTAAAAGATCAAAGAGACAAAGGAGAAAGCCAGAGACACACCTTATCTTCTCAACTTCCCAGCCAAAAAGAGGCCAAGCACCTGTCTCCTCCCAACTTCTATTCCTCTCTCCCCCCAGTCATATCACTTCCTGTCTGTCTGTACAGACCTCCAGACCTCTATGGTTAGCTAGTGTCTAGCTCCATCCTCTGATCTTCAGACAGGCTTTATTTGTTAGAGCACAAACAAAATATCACCACATTCTATATTCCCCTCTTTTTCTTTTCAGAGCATATTCAATAATCTGCCCTTATATCCTATCATATCTATATCCCCCTGAAGTGAGAATTTACAAAAAGTATATTAACCAATTTATTAACTGGCACAATAGAAAGGCAAACTTGTGAATACTGACAAAGCAGAGGCTACTACTGATCTCACCACCACTGATCCTGCATTGCCACTCTGCCAAGCACAAGTCAGAGCAAAAGAGTGAGATTACCCCCTTCTTTCCTTTAAAGACAAACAAGAATCACCACTTCTATCGGTCAGATAACCCATGGATGGAGCAATTACCCACTACACTTCCCACTTTTGTGTAAATAAGAAGGTTCTAAAACAGCTATACACAATAAGAACAATTATCCAGGAGGTGGTGGCACACGCCTTTATTCCCAGAACTCAGGAGGAAGAAAACAGCAAATCACTGTGAGTTCGATACCAACCTGGTCTACAAAGCAAGTTTCCAGGACAGCCTCCAAAGCTACAGAGAAACCCAGTCTCAAAATCTAAAACAAACAAACAAAAAACAACGCACAAGTATCAAGTATTGTCCAGGAGAAAGAGTAATAACATACACAAAAACAAAACTGCAGTCAGGCTTTGGTGGTGCACAACTTTAATCCCAACCCTTGGGAGGCAGAGGTAGGCAGATCTCCGTGAGTTCAAAGCCAGCCTGGTCTACAGGGTCAGATACAGGACAGCCATGGTAGTTACACAGAGAAACCCTGCCTTGAAAAAAAAACAAACAAAAAGGAAAAAGAGAACTACAACCAACAATAACAACATCAAGCAAGAAACGCACATTAATGTCCAGGTACAGGTAACTGGCAAATACAGATTGTTCCACCCCAAGGGGCTTTGCTTTCATAGACTTGCTTCTTGCTGTCTCTATGGGATCCTGTAAAAAAAAATAAAGCAATGGTTAAGTCTCAAGGGGACTAGCTGTAACATTCACAGCCACTCTGAGTATCAGCTGCGGCTTATCTGAGGTCCTGGCTAGCATGTTGTAAGAAGGTGGACCATCTCAGTGAGCCAATTTGGAATTGCCTAGAGCAGTTTGTGGTTCAAAGCCAATCTGAGAGTGGTGTTTATAGGCTCAATGACATCATTATGAATCAGGTAGAATGGTTGTGGGGCCCCATCTTCCTTCTGAAGACTTCCAAAATTGCTGTTAGAATTTATTGTTCACTGTGGAAAACTTAAAAATTATTATCAAAATGGAAAGTTAAAATTTTAGATACATATATATCCAAAGAAAGGTACCAAAAAGATGAAAATAATTATGAAGAGAAATAAAATTTGGGGGAGATAATAGAGTTTTGACAGCAATAGTCCCTAAAATTTTTTGCTTTTCTTCTGTTCCACACAAGGTGATTCTTCTGATGAGACAGAAACTCTGAATTTTTCTTTTAACAACTTTCTTGGATTTAGAGAAGGAGAGAGCCCTGATCCAACTCCAAAATCAGCTTTGATTTTCAATTGAGTCAGGACTACAGCTTTTCTGAGAAGTAGACATATAGATGTTTAGGCACCACAGATCAGATTTTTCTTTGCTTGTGATTTTTTTCTGCATAGTTTTTCTTTCTCCTTTAGATGTCTAGATGTCCAAGGTCTTTTGATTTATCTAATATGGGTGTTTCTATTCTCCTGTAAAGACAAAACAGAACCCTGCCCTGAACCTTATTTGATGACTTTTCCTTAGTTTGTAGGATTGTCACATTGGTAGATGAGCTATCACCTCTGCTTATGAGAGGGTTCTCCTGTTCAAATGGAATCTTAAATAATCTCGATGGTCTCTATAGCTTTTCTTCTCCTGTGGAAACAAAAGCAAAACCCCTTCCCCAGCAGAGCTCATATCCTTTGAGGTACACAGGCTGATTAACGCGGAGGTTTCTGTCTATTGTCTAATGTCCCTCTGCAGGCATTTTTCCTTTCTCATTAGCATTAAGGATATCCAAGATTAATAAGGCATTATGTAATCTGTCTCTGGGAAGGCCTTGGTTCCCCCTACCTGCTTATAAGGCTTTTCTTTTAGAGTGTGACTGGATCTTTCAATAGCTGCTTATCCTGTAGTATTGTGTGGTATACCTGTAATATGTTTTACATTATAATATGCAAAAAAACTTTCATTTTACAAGAGACACATGCTGGATCATTGCCAGTCTTAATTTTTGCAGGTATACCCATAACAGCCATTACTTCTAATAGGTGTGTAATTACAGAATCTGCCTTTTCAGAGCTCAGAGAAGTTGCCCATTGAAATCCTGAAAATGTGTCTATCGAATAGTGTACATATTTTAATTTTCCAAAATCTGCAAAATGCAACATATCCATTTGTCAAATTTCATTTCTATGCATACCTTTAGGGTTGCTTCCTGTAAGTAAAGGAGTTTGGTTATAGAAGGAACAAGTAGGACATATTTTTACAATTTCCTTGGATTGTTGCCAAGTGATGGAAATCCTTTATTTTAAGCCTCTGTTATTGACATGGTATTTTTTTTATAAAATTTTGAGGCCTCGGCTGGGCGTTGGTGGTGCACGCCTTTAATCCCAGCACTCGGGAGGCAGAGGTAGGTGGATCTCTGTGAGTTCGAGGCCAGCCTGGTCTACCGATCGAGTTCCAGGACAGCCTCCAAAACAATGCAGAGAAACCCTGTCTTGAAAAAACCAAAAAAAAATTTTTTTGAGGCCTGCAGCATTCTTCCTACTAAGAACCAATCTATTTCATCATTACCTTGTGCTAGAGGGTCTGGGAGACCCATATGGGATCTGTTGTGTGTTATATATATATGGAATGATTCCTATTTCTGATTATCTCTTGCAACTGAATAAATAAAGTAAATTCTGTATCATCTGGTATAAACTCAGCAGTTCCAATATGCAAAACAACTCTTTCTGAATATTGCAAATCTGTAACTAGGTTCTGTAAAATCCACTAATACCTTGAGAATAGTATATATTTCAGACTTCTGGATAGAAGCATAAGGACTTTCAGCCACTCTACTTAAGTTTTCTGATTTTTAACCTGTCTTTTCTGATTTATTTGCATCAGTATAGAATGTAGGAACTCCAGATATTGGTGCTTCACTTGTGAGGAAGGATCCAGTTAGTTTTTTGTTGTTGTTTTGGTTTTTTTTTCAAGACAGGGTTTCTCTGTATTGTTTTGGAGCCTGTCCTGGAACTCACTCTGTAGACCAGGCTAGCCTCGAACTCACAGAGATCCACCTGCCTCTGCCTCCCAAGTGCTGGGATTAAAATCGTGTGCCACCAACGCCTGGCTTCAGTTAGTTCTCTTTAAAATTTGAATTCTCTTGCTTTTGGGATATTTGTTCTTAATCTCGCCCAAAAAATTCACTTCAAGCTCTTTACCAGGATTCACTTTCTATCCATAATTTGTCAGTCTCATCACTAGTAAACGATACAATTTCTGATGGGTCTATTCCCGCTAATTGATGAAGTCTCAATTTTCCTTTTAGAATTAACTCAGATATCTTTTCTACATAAGTTTTTAAATTTTTTATTTGGTTTATATGGCGAAAAGATCCATTTTACCAGCCAGCCTGATCTACAGAGCGAGTTCCAGGACAGGTTCCAAAACAATACAGAGAAACCCTGTCTGGAAAAAAAAAAGATCCATTCTAAGATAATATCTTCCATCTGCATTAATACCCCTGTAGGACAATGCTTAGAGGGTAAAATAACAGAATGCAATCAAGCTTTGGATCCAAACAATCCACATGTGCATCTCTAATTTTGTTTCCACCAAAGCCAATTCTCTCCCAGCTTCAGCTGATAGTTCTCTTGGACTGTGTAGTCCTTGTCACTATATAAGGTTTTAAATTACTCAGTACATTTTTTTTGGTTTTACGAGACAGGGTTTCTCTGTATTGTTTTGGAGGCTGTCGGTCCAGCCCGGCCTTGAATTCACAGAGATCCGCCTGCCTCTGCCTCCCGAGTGCTGGGATTAAAGGCGTGCGCCACCACCGCCCAGCCTCAGTACATTTTTTTCTATTCCAATAGTGGGTTTTAGATAAGAAATGTCTACTTTCAATCTTTGAAAATCATTAAGAGTCTACAATCAATCTCTCCTAATTTACACCTCTTATGGTCTAATTTTCTGTAGACCTATTTTATGTCATTAATAATTTATAAAATCTCCTCTTTGTATTTTTTTCAGGAGCAATATGTAATCCCCAACAAGGCAAAATTTTCCTTACTTCTTCAAACATTCTTTCCAAAATACATTTGAATCAGCTAGTCCATATAATGATAAACTATAGATTGAGAAAATTATTTATGTATTATTTCCAGCAGCTGTTGTACAAAATATTGGCACAGGGTGAGGTTATTTAACATTTCCTTCCATTGATATCTCTTAGCAGTCTGAGAAGTATTGTAAGTAGGCACAGTGAAGGCAAAATTTTCTGTCTTTTTCTTGTAGAGGTATAATGAGGAAACAATCTTTTAAATAAATAACTACAATAGGCCATCTGGGTAATAGAGAAGGCAAAGGAATTCCAGACTATAGAGAGACCATTGGCTGAGTCACCTTAATAACATCCTCTTAAATCTGTAACCACTCTCTATTTTCCTCATTTTTTAAATAACAAATACTTGAGAATTCCAAGGACTGGTTGGTTCTTCAATATTCTGAGCACTTAGCTGCTCCTGTACCAGCTGTTCTAAGGCCTGCAGTTTCTCTGATGTTAAAGGTCATTGCTTAACCCATACAGTTTTGTTTGTCAACCATTTTAAAGCTAAGAGTGTTAGTGCCTTTGGAAGATCAGCAATTGTTGTGCCCTGTTCTTGTACAACCTGAATGGTTGGTGGTTGTTCTTTATAATACTTTCTAGTTTTTTCCCAACAAACATACATTAATTTATGGTTTGTTTCTAAGACTAGAGGAATGTTAATCTGAGTATTCCTTTACTGTAACATATCACTTCTCCATAAATTCATTGCTATGTTAGTTAACCACAATGGCTCTGTCCTTCTGCCCTATACATTTGACTCATCTTGAGGTGAGATAAACTTACAATACCCAAAAGCTGAACATTTACCTCCTGAAGGGGACAATTTGGATACCAAAATTCTGGTGCAATTATTGCTACATCTTCACCTGTGTCTACAAGACCTTCAATGATAATGTCTTTGTTTTTGTTTTTCTTTTTTTCTTTTTTTGTGGGGTTTGTTTTCTTTTGTTTTGTTTTTCTATTTCAATCAGGGTTTCTCTGTGTAGCAGCCCTGGCTGCCCTGGAACTCACTCTGTAGACCAGGCTGGTTTCAAACTCATAGAGATCCAACTGCCTCTGCCTCCTGAGTGCTGGGATTAAAGGTGTGTGTATCACCACCACAAGGCTTATTTGTATTTTTAATTTTTGTCTTTGTTCATTTATAGAAGTTTGACAAAATGTTTGCTTTATGGTTTCTCCTGAATTTTTTGTTGTTCCCTCTACTGTAGCTGATCTATCATCCAGAGCAGTATGGTTTCTTACAATAGGCATTAGGTTCTTTAATTGCTCTGAGAATGAGTGTCCTCCATGATGACAGGAAACAACTGAACTGAATTTGGCATGGGGGCCTCTGAGAGGCCCCTCAAGGTGTTTTCCTGATGGCAAAGGTTTACCTTAACTCTCCCTTAATGACCTACATTCATTAGTCCAGTGTTTCCCTTCCACATCTTCTGCATGATCCAGAAAGTGGGGGCATTGTTTGAATTATGCTTAGAAAAAACATTCTTTCTAGGAATGCCCTGTTTACAATTCTTCTTAAGTGACCTTGTTTGCCACAACTGAGGCACTTAACATTTCAATTTTTCTTCAGACCTCTGGAAATCACCTCTTTTACCAAAGCAGCATCATGATCAAGAGATTCAATATTGACTGTATCTCAGATCCATTCCTCCAAGGGTGCTGATCTTCTCTTTAATGGCATAATTATACTTTTGCATTTTCAAAAGCCAGAGATTCAATTATTATTTGTCTAACTTCTAAATTTGGTATCATTCTATTTACTGCTGAAGTCAATCTTTGAAAGAAATCAGTGAAGGTTTCCTTTGTGCCCTGTATAACTTTAATAAATGATTCAATTTTCTCACCTGCTTCTCCAATCCTGTCCCAGGCATTCAAAGCTGCTGCACAGCATAAAGTCAGGGTGTGGTCACCACATAGAGATTGCCTTTCTGTAGCAGCACAGAAGAAGCTGCTCCTGGGAGATTTCCACATCTCTAGCCCTGCTTCATTATCCAATGGTCTCAGCCTCATCTTCCCACCAGGTCCTCCACTGTAACTGGGGAACAGGCTAAAAATGCTATAACCAAGTCTTTTCATTCTTGAGGGATAATTCTATTACAAACAGACCACAGGTTTAACATCTGCTTCACAAAAGGTAAATGCATACCATATTAGACTATTGTTTCCTTGAAACTCCTTAATTCTAACATTTTCACAGGAGTCCATTAACTCCTGCACAACCTTGGGGATGTCCATCCCTTGGCAGTTGTTCCTGTAACATGACTGGATAAATTAAAGTTGGTTGTTTGAAAACCTTAGGCTGTTATTCTCTACACTTATGATGCAATGCTGAAATTGGTTCACCTTAAATTCCTTGGTCTGAAGCTGGGCATTGGTGGCACACACCATTAATCCCAGCACTAAGGAGGCAGAGGCAGGCAGATCTCTGTGAGTTTGAGGCCAGCCTGGTCTACAGAGCAAGCACCAAGACAGGCTCCAAAGCTACATAGAGGAACCCTGTCTCAAAACACAATGAACAACAACAAAGAATTCCCAATTGTGTCACCGAATCTGCCGACGATGAAGGTGGAGCATCAGGCTGTACAGCACATCTGACCGCGGAGCACCAGCGGTGAGCAGCCTGGCTGAGGACAGCTGCTAGTGGGTAGTCACTAGCAGAGTGGCAACCTGAGGAGAAGGGGTCTAGGGGGACCCGGCAACCCACGGGGACGAGGGAGCCAGCTGTCTGGAAAACACACACGGGATGCTGTGGAGGAAGCATGTGTGGTAGAAACTGCCCGAGCACAGAGCCCGCCTGCCTAGGGTGGGTAAGTGCTGTGGCATTTGGAGCCCAGGGCCTATGGAATTTGCTGGTAGCAGAAGAGTCCTATAGAGGCTGTGACTGGAAAATCCCAAGCTCACTCAGATGCTTGGAAAAGAAAAGAAAACCTAGCTGGCAGGACAGTGACTACAGTGGGAGCCCCCCCCCACACACACACGTGGATCAACGCTGGGTACCACAGGCAGTTTTGTGAAATTGTGCCTTAGAGTTGGACGACTATTGTTGCACATATTCTAATTGGCCTTAATAATGAAAACCCAAACTCAGATATAGGGTTAATGCTGAGAGAGCAAAGAGACAGAAGAGTGAGACACAGTCAACTCTTACCTTGGTAACTCCTCAGCCAAAAAAGGGCTGAGGTCCTGTCTCTGCCCAGTCTTCTGACTTCCTGTCTGTCTATACAGACCTCCAGACCTCTATGGTAAAGTACTGTAGCTCCACAGTCTGAGCAACAGGCAAGCCTTCTTTGTTAGAGTACAAACATGCATCACAGAGAAGAATTAAATTCATTTTTGCAGGCACTGGGTCATTCCATTCAGGAACACTGTAGTTTGCAGGCACTGGATTATGCTATCTGGGGACTGACTGTGTGGTTTAGCTACAACAAAATTCCCTTGGAAAGTAGTAAAGTACCTAATAACCTTTCCAGTAAGAATGAATTCTTTCTGGAGATGGTGGCCACACCTTTCATCCTAGTGCTCAGGAGGCAGAGGATGTGGATGGCTGAGTTTCAGGCCAGCCTTGTCTACAAAGCCAGTTCCATGACAGTCAGTGCTACTCAAAAAGAAACCCTGTATTGTGCCAGGCTGTGGGGGCAGGGACACTCCAGAGGCAGAGGCAAGTGACTCTTTGTGAGTTCAAGGCCAGAAGAGTGAATTCAAGGACTACAGAGTGAATTCTAGGACAACCAAGGCTGTTACACAGAGAAACCCTGTCTTGAAATAAAAAATGAAATAAAGTAAAGAAGAGCCAGGGCTTTTCACCGTGGAGCCATCTCTCCAGTCCCCTAGATTCTTTGTTTTTTCTAGACACGGTTTCTCACTGTAACAGGCCTGGGTGTTTTGGAACTCTCTTTGTAGACCAGGCTGGCCCCAAACTCACAGAGACCTGCCTGCCTCTGCCTACTGAGTGCTGGGATTAAAGGCGTGGGCCACCAACGCCTGGCTTGGGGTCTTCTTTAGCAGGTAAAATTCACACACAGTACGAAGCCTGTGTGTGAATCCCCAAACACATTTGAGAAGTTGTGACATTAGGCCACGACTTCTCTGGACTCTCACTGTGGCACTTTCAATGCTGGCATCTTCTTGTTTGGGTGCTTCTCTTCCCAACTCTGGGTCCAGACAGCCAAAGAACACCAAGTCCCCCAGGGAAGGATTAGAAACGATCCTGTTATGTCTCTCAGGTCTCAGGCAGGGAGGCTTGAAGCAAGATGGCTGACCTGGTCCGGATCCCAGAGCCGGCTGCGGGGTCAGGGCCCAGGCCCCTGTATGCTCTGGACTGCAAAGAGGGAGCTGTAGAAGCAGAACCAGGGCCGGGCTAGTCCACTGAGGTCTGCAGGGACCACCCGAGCCAGCAGCTGTGCTCCCTCACGCCCCTCCCCGTGACCCAGTGGTTAGGCCCTTTGTGACCCAGGCCAGCAGCTGGGGGCCCCTGAGAGCCAGGGGGCGGGCAGAGTAGATGGTGAGTCTGCCCCTGGGAGCGGCCCCCCGCGCCATGGCAAGCGTGGTGGTGAAGACAATCTGGCAGTCCAAAGAGATCCATGAGGCAGGAGACCCACCTGAGGGGGTCGAGAGCCGCGCCCAGCTGGTCCCCGAGGCTCCCGGGGGGGTGACCAGCCCTATCAAGGGGATCACGAAGAAAAAGAAGGCCGTGTCCTTCCATGGGTGGGTTTCCTGCACCCTGCTGGTCACAGGCCTAGTGCCTGTCACAACACTGCCTGCAGCAGAGCATGGAGGGCAAGGAGGGGCGAGCAAGAGGGTATGACACCAGGAGGAGAAGGCAGTGGGTTGCAGGGAGCATCGGGAGGGGCGAGGAGTGACGGGAGAAGGCAGGCGGGCACCGGGGCTGGGCAGTGAGCCAGCAGGAGGTCCGGGGGCCTCAAGAGGGTTCAGGTGCTGTGTTGAGGATATCAGGCCCAGCCCTCCGGCACCCCATCCCCACCATCTCCTGGGTCACCTGCAGGGTGGAGCCCCGGATGTCCCACCAGCCGGTGCACTGGTGCCTGAACCTCAAGCGGTCCTCAGCCTGCACCAACGTGTCCTTGCTCAACCTGGCTGCTATGGAGCCCGACTCCTCAGGCACAGACTCCACCACTGAGGACAGTGGTCCACTGGCACTGCCAGGGCCACCTGCTTCCCCTACCACACCCTGGGCTCCAGAGGACCCTGACATCACAGAACTACTGGTGAGCGGCTGGTGTGGGGAGGGCCTGGATCTCCTCCACGGAGGCAGGCAGATCCAAGGAGGGGGCTGATGTAGATTGGAACAAGAAGACAGGCCTCAACCACATCAGGAAGTCTCCTGGGGTAGGAGTACACATAGCTCAGTGGGAGAAGCCCTTGATTAGCAAGTACTAGGCCCTGGGGTTCTTCCTAAGCAACGCAAGGAATACACTGGGCCGCGCCCCCGCCCCTCACAGGGGGATTCTAGGCAGAGCTGTGCCACGGAGCCACACCCGAGCACCTGTACTTTTTGAGACAGGGTCTTACTCCTTGGTCCTATCTGGCCTTGAACCGGAATTCCTCCTGCCTTCCATGTAGCTGGGATGAGCAGCCTGAGCCCACACACACAGCTTTCAGTAAATATTCCCCTGAAAGCCCAAGATGTCAGGAGCAGGGGACAGAGACACGAGGCCAAGCTGTCACCCTCAGCTTGTCACCTCAACAACCTTTGTTATTGATACTGATTTTTGAGACAGAGTCTCACTGTAGCCCTGACTGACTGGAACTCACAGACATCCTCCTTCCTCTACCATTTGTCAGAATTAAAGACACGCAACCCCACACCCAGACTGAGGCATCATCTTACTCTCCCAGGGAGCCTGGACTCAGACCTGCAGTGGGATGGACTCGCTCCACCCAGTGCCTAACTAACTGGCTCTGGTGCAGAGCCTGGAGCGGGATGCCTCCCACCAGAACTAGCTGACCATGAATGTGCTAAGTCCCAGAGCAGCACCTTACTGAGCCTTCTGAGTCTTCAGTGCACAAAGACATTTTGTGTATTGTAGAGAGATGCCTTTTCCTTCCCCACCAGTTGCCTGGGGTCTGCCACGTTGTAGTCCCCAAATAACACACAAGACGCTGTATTAATTATGAAGCTGTTGGCCTTGCTTGTTTCTTACTGGCTAGATCTGACTTAAGTATTATCCCATAATTGTTAATCTAAGTATTTCTCTTACCAGAGAAGTTTCCGGGCTTCTTATCCCTATGGCTGTTACATCTTGACTCCCTGTGTTTATCCTACCCAGAGTCCTCCTGGGCTCCTAGTCCCACCTATCTTGCTTCCCTATTGGCCAACAGTGCTTCATTGACATATACACAGGACTTACCCAACATCTCCTCTTTTCTGTCTAAACAAAAAGAAAGGTCTTAACTTTAACATAGTCAAATTATACACAACAGAACAGCTATCAAGCAAGAACATAGTTACAACATTTTGTCTATCAACATTCAGCAAGATTTAAAGAAAATATCATCTATCCCATCTTTGTGAGTTCAAAGTTCTATATGTAGCTTATTTTTATCATAACTAAGGAAAACTATAATTATAACTATCTGCCTTCAACTCTATCAAAGACTACAGAAGAATATGTATAAACACTAGGATTGACAGAAACATCTTACTGCCTGGACAGTCACCCGAAGTTCCTCTGTAATGTTGGGGCATCCATCTTCAGCCCACAGGCCACAATGTGTCCAGAAGATTTCTCAGCAAAGCAGGAAATTTCAAACTGTCCATCTGCATTGGCAGTCTGTCAGTCATTTTTCTGTGTCCTGCAGAAAGTCTCGTAGACTCTTCTATGAATCAGTTCCTGAAGGACTGTTTATGTTCAGCAGTCACTTTCCTGTGGGTCCTGCATATCCTGTTTATACAGCAACAGTCAAGTAGTCTAGGCAAGAGCAGTTTCTTGCCCAAATGGCTAATCTTGCCATGTTGAAAGCAAACTCCATATTGAGTCTCTTCGATGCCCATCTTCCTCTCAGAGGTAATTGGTGCTGCCAGGAGCAGACATTTCTCTTTGTCAAGAAAAACCCTAAACCATTTTAAATGCCATTTTTGAAAGGTTTGAAGACTGTCTATCTATCTCAAATATATCTCTGTATATCTAGAAAACCTAACCTAACTATAAGATCTGACTATTATAAGTAACTATCTATATTCTGTATTTAATTATGCATTATGTTTTCAAAGATCAGTATAAGCACAATACTTAATCAAGAGGAGAAATATACATATCATAAAATTGACCTTGAATTTGTATCAATAAATGAAAAACCATAACAATACAAAGTACTCATTTCCATACCATAATCCCCTTTTTCCTTTAAAAAGAGATTGGTTGTGATCATTAACCAATTATAAGCAACCCCATTCAAATGAAAACAAAGATTTATAAACAATATGGGAATTTGGACATCGCTCATTCCAAACTGCTTCCTGCTGGAAGGGGGTGCTGTTTATACCATGGGGATCATGACAAAACTCAGAAACCTGTATAAGTCCTTATTTTCGGGGTCTGTAAAGCTGCATCATCTTAGCTGTTTCAGTTGTTGGAACACCTGGTCCATTGCTTCCGGGGGTCTTGGTTCATCAAACCACAGAAGCCTGGAAGGAATCCTCAGCTTTTCATTTTCTGTAGAAACATAAACAAAAACTTCTTTTCCAAGTAATATATCCTTACACTTAAATTTTGAAGTCAAGGCATTTTCAAAAGATATAAGTTGAATTAATTCAGCAGCATTTATAATCAAGTGTACTTTAGCAGTTGTTCCTTCCTGAGCAATCAAAAAACTGAACTCTCTGTGTATTTTCCATTTTTTTTTTTTTTTGGTTTTTCGAGACAGGGTTTCTCTGTGGCTTTGGAGGCTGTCCTGGAACTAGCTCTTGTAGACCAGGCTGGCCTCGAACTCACAGAGATCCACCTGCCTCTGCCTCCCAAGTGCTGGGATTAAAGGCGTGCGCCACCAACGCCCGGCTGTATTTTCCATCTTTATGTGGCTTATTTATTTATCTATTATTACTGTATTTCTTTTACTTTGATTCATTTATTTTTGTCTGAGACAGGGTTTCTCTTTGGAAATCCGACTGCCTCTGCCTCTGGAGCAATTCCTACCGGCGTGTGCCACCACAGCCAGCGTCTCTATTTATTTACCACTATGTAGTTTCTTTTTCTCTCTCAATTCTACATATATTTTTAAACACACTATAAACCTTTAGAAGTTTTTCTTCATCCAAGTCTGACTTAACTGTAAATCTTTATGTTTTTCTGGCCACGTATCTTATCTGTTAAAACTGGGGCTGTTTAAACTGAAGTTTTTCCAAGATGGCGGGCGTAAGCGTGACTCCAGCTCACTGTCTCAGTCTATGCTGAGATCCAGCAAAAGCTGTGGGCTTGGAGATGTGGTCATTGCCACTTCCAGCTGTGTGTACAACTTTTCAATTGTTAGCAGAGTCTTAAAGGAACCTTTCTGGGTTTTTGTTGTTGTTTTTGTTTTTGCTTATGCTTAGTCAGGAAGACTCCCTTAAGTGAACCTCATGAGTCTCTGCTTGTCTCTAGCAAAACAGAGCCTACCTGAGAAAAATGCTGCTACCAAGAACCCATGCTTTTCTCCATTCTTTTGTTTCTAAAATTCCTTTAAATCTTTTGTCGTTTACGTGGAAATTCAATCCGTTCTTACACCAGCGTATTATCTAGTGCTTGGGAGCAAGTTGTCTTGACACTTAATAGAGCCCACCAGGGAGTGGCTAAGGTGGAAGGTGGCTCAGGGCTGGGGTGAGAGCATGGCTGGCGTTTCATCCAGGAGTCAATCTTCCCACTGGGATGAAGGTGCTGTACACTGTAAGAGGCTGTCTCTGTCCCCCCAGCTGACATCCTGAAATGACGTGGAGACTTCTTATTGAATATGGAATCTTGGCCTTAGCTGAGACTTGTGCTCTCATAACTTAATCACAGTGACATTATCTTTACACAGTGTAATCACATATCTAGTAACATTTTCCTTTTGCTACATAAGAACAATTGTCAGATAAGAATTACATTTACAATGTCCAGTCCATTTGTGTTTGGCAACTTTGGAGAAAGTACTCTATTATCTATGGTATCTTGATGAGTTCAAAGTTTTATACCTAAGCTTTTTATTTATTTTTTTATTTTTGTTTTTTTTTTCCAGACAGGGTTTCTCTGTATTATTTTGGGGGCTGTTCTGGAACTCACTCTGTAGACCAGGCTAGCCTCAAATTCACAGAGATCTGCCTGCCTCTGCCTCCCATGTGCTGGAATTAAAGGTATGTGCCACCATGCCCAGCATAAACCACTTTTTAAATATAACTTGTATTATGAACCCAAAACTATGTTTTTAGGCCTCAAAACATTTTCTTTAGATAAGCAATTTAAGCTTTTTGGGGGGGGCGGTTTTCAAGGCAGGGTTTCTCTGTGACTTTGGAGGCTGTCCTGGAACTAGCTCTTGTAGACCAGGCTGGTCTCGAACTCTCGGAGATCTGCCTGCCTCTGCCTCCTAAATGCGGGGATTAAAGGCGTGGACCACCACAATGCAGCTGCAATTTAAGCTTTTTTGTCTCTCAACCTTATATGCTTTATACCTCTTTTCTGATGTTGTTTCCTAGATTTGACAACAAGCAAAAAATATATGGTCTTCAATTCCATCAGAGACCTGAGAAGGCTGTAATATTATCCAAGTAAACAGGAAGTGCAGAGCAAACAACTTCCAAAACTACAGGAATGACAGAAACATCTGGCTGCCTAGACAGACACCCAAGTATCTCTGCAATGTTGGGGCACCCATCTTTGGCCTACAAGCCTAGGATATCTGACAGATTTTCCCATAAAGCAGGAATTTTGAAGGACTGTCCCACCTTGTCTTGGCAAATTTCAGTAGTCACTTACTTTTGTGTCCTGCTTGTCCAATTTGGAGAGCATGCTGTCATTAGTTGAGATAAGGGCAGTTTCTTGCCCAAATGGCTAGCTTTTCCATATTGAAAGCAAACTCCATATGGATTTTCTTTGATGCCCATCATCTTTTATGAAGTATGCTGGTGCTGCCAGGAGTAGACATGTTTCACTCTTATGAAAAGCCTTATGTTATTAAAACATTATAAATGTCATATTCTGTAGATTTTTGAAGTGTTTGAAGACCATGTATCTATTTAGAATATGTTTGTTTAACCTTGAAAACATATGTAACATGACTAGAAGTTTGTCATAGATGACTCACTACTTACCTGCATTTCTTTATTATCCTAAATAACTTTCAATCACTAAAACTTTACATTTTAAATGAACTTCATAGATACAATACCTTAAATAAGAGTAAAAACATATATACAATATAACAAAATAACCTTAAATTTGTACCAATATATAAAATTTATACCAACATAAACCATTTAAGACTAGTTAGTAGTTGGTTTTTCCATTTTTCATTTTTTGATTTTATTTTACATTCCCACCACAGTTCTCCCTCCCACCCTAACCTGCTACCACTGTAGTTGTTTATTTTGAAATTAGATTCAATAATCTACCCTTTTTATCTTATATTCCCCATTTTTCTTTTTTTATGATTTATTTATTATGTATACAGTGTTCTGTCTGCACGACAGAAGAGGGCACCAGATCTCATTACAGATGGTTGTGAGCCACCATGTGGGTCCTGGGAAGTGAACTCAGGGCCTCTGGATGAGCAGCATTTTTCTTTGCCAACTGATATCTCTGAATCTAATCATCTTTGCTCAGCCTTTTTTTGACTGTTGCCAATACCAACTTGTAACCAACACCACCCGTCAATCAAATGACCAAAAACCATCCATCCCACTTCTTTTTTTTTTTTTTTTTTTTTTTTTTTTTTTGGTTTTTCGAGACAGGGTTTCTCTGTGGCTTTGGAGGCTGTCCTGGAACTCGCTCTGTAGACCAGGCTGGCCTCGAACTCACAAAGATCCTCCTGCCTCTGCCTCCCGAGTGCTGGGATTAAAGGCGTGCGCCACCAACGCCCGGCCCATCCCACTTCTTGAGTACATGGGTACCATGCTCTCTAGACTGTTTCCTGTTGTCTGGGATGAGGTCATCTCTGGGAAACACTGGGCGAGCTGGCTGTATCATTTGTTCTCCAGTCTCTGTGTGATGGGAAGTTGCAGGGCTTATCTGAAATCCTGGATGGAGTAGTGTATGTGGCTTGACCCTCTCAGCTGTGAAATTGTGCTGGATGAAGAATTTTGAGGCAGCATTTTGATAGCATGGATCATCTGGCCTCCCCCAGTCAAATCTAATCCCAACTAACTTTGAAGGAATCTGTAGTTTTCCATTTCCAGTGAAAACAAAAGCACAATCTCTTCCCCAATACAACACATTTTTCAACTTCCTTTCTGGAGCCAAGACATCTATAAAGTATTTAGGCTGCTTTTATTTTTTTTGGGGGGGGGTTTCGAGACAGGATTTCTCTGTATTGTTTTGGAGGCTGTACTGGAACTAGCTCTTGTAGACCAGGCTGGCCTCAAACTCACAGAGATCCGCCTGCCTCTGCCTCCCAAGTGCTGGGATTAAAGGCGTGCACCACCAATGCCCGGCTTTAGGCTGCTTTAATTCAGCAGTTCTTCCATAATACAATGTCTCTCATCAGCTGCCATTGCTCATCAGCATTCAAAAAATTCAAGTCAACAAAGCATCATACAGGATCCAGATGTCCTGTGTGTTTCCCATCCTTATATGGCTATTTCTTTTTATATTAACTTACTCTCTTTTCGTTTTACTATTATTTTTAAACTTTTTTTTCTATGACTGTCTATACCCATTTCTTTTTCTTCAACATCTAAGTACATTATTAAAGTATAATGTACCTTTTAAGAGGGTTTCTGTATCTGCACCTGGCTTTACTAAGCACCTACAGTTTTCTCTTATTGCATGAGACAAATCTTAAACTGCTGTGTAAGCCACCACCATGACTCCCCTTAGCACATGGTACTGGTGGCATTGCCCTGGCACACGGCACAAACAGCAACCAGCCACTGCACCTCTGTATGCCAAGCACTGGCCCTCCTGCGAGACTGCAGGACTAGGAAGCCACATCTGGCTTACCTTCCTCAGTCCCTATGGCTGGATATCCAACTCCAGGTTGGATGCCATATGGAACAAGTCTTTCTCTGTCCCATACAGCTCCCAAATCGCAACATGCAGACTTGTTATTGCTTTTGAAAGATCAGTCTTATAATTTAAATTAACCTATTTCTATTCATCTACATGCTGCCACGTGACCAGGGCTTTCACCTCTCCCCCTGCATGTCCTGCTTCCTCTATGCCTGGCTGATATCTCCACTTTCCTTCTTCTCAGAGCTCTCTCTGTCTGCAAGTCCTGCAAACCTCCTGCCTAGCTATTGGCCATTTAGCTTTTTAATTAAACCAATCACAGTGGCATTTCTTTATACAGTGTAACCAAATATCTTGCAACAGTACACATTGGATGAAGGAATGTAGGATGCAGTCAACTTTTCTTTGAGGACTATAGTGGTCTGATGGGATGAAGATGCAGTCAATACTGTGTTTAGGGCTGCATTCTTCTGATATTTTGACTATGGTTGGAAGATGACTCACCAAGACATTGCGGCCCCCCCCCCCCGCCCCCCATGGTGCCTCAAACCCATTCTGACCTTTAGCTAGAGACCTGTGCTCCTGGCCGCATGACCTACTTCTTCATACACAATGATCAAAAGCAGAGTGAACACATTCTCATGTTCACTACCTGGCATCCAGCATTCTTCAGAGCATCATCTCCCAAGTGCCGGGATAACAAGTGTGCCACCAAAACTGGGCCATAGAATCCTCATTTTACAGAGTGCAGGAGAGTGACTCAAACTGTTTCTGGGTCACTTCATTTTTTTATGGAAGTGTGGAATTTTAGAATTCATCTGCCACTTTGTTGATAATCTTTATTTTTATTTGTTTGCTTTTTTTTTTTTTACGAGACAGGGTTTCTCTGTATTGTTTTGGAGGCTATCAGTCCAGCCCGGCCTCGAACTCACAGAGATCCGCCTGCCTCTGCCTCCCGAGTGCTGGGATTAAAGGCAGGCGCCACCACCACCCCGCTTAGTTTGCTTTTTGAAACAGGGTTTCTGTATGTAACAGTCCTGACTGTCCTGAAACTCTCTCTGTAGACTAGGCTGGCTTTAGACACAGCCTGAATCTCACTACCAAGTCCTGGGATTAAAGGGGTGTGCCACCACTGCCCAGCTTAGATTGTCTTAAAGAGTAAAGAGCACTGGGGTACGTGCTCAAACACTGAGTCACACCCCAGCACTGCTCTGGGGCATTCTAGGCAGAGGCTCTACCAATGAGCTCTACCCCAAGCCCCCAACTGGGGGATTTTAGGCATTTGCCTCAAAGTTTCAAACTGTCCTCCCTACTTACTTTCCCCAGAACACCATGAAGAATACTAGTCTACATTTGGCTTTACCAAACAAGGAAACTAAATCCAAGGGTGCCAGCTTTTGTCCAAAGCCACATGCCCTTCCCGAGCAAAACCAAGCTGGAAGCAAGCCTGCTAGCTCTGGAATTTTCTTGGTGTTGAACTGTACACGTCTCCCACTCTTTTGCAGAGTGGGGTCAACAGTGGGTTGGTGCGTGCCAAAGACTCCATCACCAGCTTGAAGGAAAAGACTACGAGGGTTAATCAGCACGTTCAGACTCTGCAGGTATGACACTTGAGGCTCCCTGTGCCCCTCGACCGGCCTCTTCCTCCAGAGCTAAGTTCGCGCCTTGGAGCCTTCTTTCACCATAGTGCAAGCCCAGGGCCCCAACAGGCTAAGACCCTGCGCCCCATAAGCTTTCCCACTGCCTCTGTGTAACTCCGCCTCCCTTCCACATCCAGAGCGAGTGCTCTGTGCTGAGTGAGAACCTGGAAAGAAGGCGGCAGGAGGCAGAAGAGTTGGAGGGCTACTGCAGTCAGCTGAAGGTGAGCCGCTGTGGGAGGAGGGGCTGGGGAGGAAGTGGCCAGAGGAGCAGGAGCAGGAGGGCTTCGGGTGGCGAAGTTGGGAGAGTGCTTGCCTAGCATCAGGAGGCCCCAGGTTGAATCCTAGCATGGCACTGAGCTGAGTGTGGTAGCATCTGGACGCTGGACTCTGGGAGCTATATAACGAGTGGGAGGCCAGAGGATCGCGGTCCCGGGTGGGTGATGGACCGTGGGGAGACGGAGAGACAGAGACCTGTAGACGTGAGTCACACTGAAAGTTTTATTGAGGGGGAGGTAAGAAGATAAGGGAAAGAGACACAGAGACAGGACAGAAGAGAAGGGGTGGGGGACAGGAAAAGTCCTGTCTGCCCTCCAGAGAAACAGCAGGAGTGGTGGGCAGGGCTCTTTCTTTTAAGGGGCCCTGTGCACCTGCATGCAGACTAGCAGTCATGGAACCCTGGGCTGACCAGGGTACTGCCTGAGTGGATTCTGCCAGGTGACAGAGGAAGGCCGGCATAATGCCTGGATCCTTACAAGGGGTACACGAGAACCTCTCATGGCTACCGAAAAGAGTCACTGTCTTCTGATTCCACGGGCACTGCTTACATACATGCATACGTAACACCTTTACACATCATGGTTTTCCTTTTTGGGTTTCTGGAGACAGGGTTTCTCTGTGTAGCCCTGACTGTCCTGGAACTCACTCTGTAGACCAGGCTGGCCTCCAAACTCAGAGATCTGCCTGCCTCTGCCTCCTGAGTGCTGGAATTAACGGCGTGCACCACCATTGCCTGGCTCATAAGAAATATGTTTAAAATCTTTTAGATGTAAAAGAAAAGGAGCGCAGAGTAGTAGTGGGATGGCTGAAGGAGTAGCACGGGACGGGTATGGCGAGAGGGGAAGCCTGGCTGGGAAGCAGGAGCATCCTCCACGGGGCAGGCGCTAAGCAAACAAGCAGGCTGAAGGTGGGGGGCAGAACCGGAATGGGAAGGGGGGCCCCTGCCCTGATGGTCTGACCCAGGAGAACTGCCGCAAGGTGGCGCGCTCAGTGGAAGATGCTGAAATGAAAACCAGCGTCCTGAAGCAGAACTCCGCCTTGCTGGAGGTAAGAGAGTGAGTGTGTGTGGAGCGGTCCCGAGCTAGTGCGAGGTTTGGGTAGAGCCTAGGGATGGGGTTGGAGAAACTGTGGAGGGCAGGGACAAGTGTGTAGAGCTTGCAGAGCCTCCAGGAGCGGAGGAGGATCGGGCCTGACTGTGGAGGTTGGAGGTCGCGCTGGAGGGACCCATGGGGGAGCCACAGGGGGTTTGGTGGGAGGGACCAGAGTGGAGCCTGAGGAAGCTGAGTTTGGCAGCGTGGAGCCCAAAGCCCCTGGGTGGAGGTGAGGGGCCGTCTAGGGTGAAAACGTGCCAGCTTACTTTCCAGCGAAACGCCGAGAAAGCTTGTGGTGGTCCCTGAGATGCACGGGCTGGTTGTTGACAGGCAGAGCAAGAGAGGGGGCGGAGGCGGGTTGCAGCCTCAGGAACAGCTAGCGGGTGTAGAGTAAACGGTATCTCCTACCCTAATGACAGCTGTGAGGCTAGTTGGACGGCAAGCATGCTTCCCAGTTTCCTCTTCCCACACTACTTTGCAGTCTCGGGGATCCCCGGGGTGCAGGTGGCTGAGGGTGACAAGGTGCTGGACGCCCTGAGTCATTGCCGTCCCCTGCCCAGGAGAAGCTAAGATACCTCCAGCAGCAACTGCAGGATGAGACGCCGCGGAGGCAGGAGGCCGAGCTGCAGGAGCTGGAGCAAAAGCTGGAGGCCGGCCTCTCCCGGCACGGCCTGAGCCCTGCCACTCCCAACCAGGGCTGCTCCGGCCCACCCGGCAGCCCCGAGGAATCCCCGCGGCCACGAGGCCTGGCCTCCGGTGGCTGGGGCGCGACACTCCGCGCAGGAGAGGGTCCTTCGCTGACAGAGCAGGAGTTGCAGAAGGTCTCCACCAGCCTGGAGGAGCTGAGGTGGGCGGGGACTGGAGGAGGTGGGTGGACCGGGTCTCAGGAGGAGCAAAGGGCGGGGCCTCCGCGGAGGGTGGGTGGGCGGGGTTTGGGTGAGAGTGGGTGGGACCGGAGGCTTCGGAGGGGCTGTGGTAGGTGAGGGAGGATTAGAAGAGCTTGAGTGGGAGGGACTTGGAGGCTGAGGTGGGCGGGCCCGAGAGGAGCTCGGTGAGTGGGTACGAAGGCAGAACTTGGAAGAGGATTTGGGTGGTGGCATCGGTGCCTGGGGCTAACAAGGCACACACAAGACAAGGAAAAAGGCGGGGCAGTGTGGCACACACCTTCCATCCCAGCGCTGGCAGGCAGAGGCTGGAGGATCTCTGTGAGTTCGATGCCAGCGGGGCCTACATAGAGAGTTCCAGTACAACCGGGACTACAATGAGGGACCTTGTATCAAAAACAAAAGCAAAAGGCCGGGTGGTTGTGGCACACACCTTTGATCCCAACACTTAGGAGGCAGACCAGGTTGGTCTCTGTGAGTTCGAGGCCAGAATGGTTTACAAAACAAGTTCCAGGACAGCCAGGGCGACACAGAAAAACCCTGTCTAAAAAGAAAGAAAGGAATTTGGTGAGTCTATTTGGGGTGAGGTCGACGGGGTGTGCATGCCAAATCTCTACCCACCCTTCTCCCTTTCTGATTCCTCAGGAGGGAGGTGTCCTCCCTGGCAGCCCAGCGGCATGAGGAGGAGGGGGCACTGCAGGACGCCCTGAAGTTGCTGGGTGGCCGGCTGGATGGCTTCCTGGGCCAGTGGGAGTGGGCACAGCGAGAACAGGCACAGTCTGCACGGGGCTTGCAGGAGCTGCGAGGACGGGCAGATGAGCTGTGTACAATGTAAGGGCTGAGCCGGCCTTGGAGGGGACATGGGGGTCCAGGAGAGAGTGGAATGACCCGAGGGTAGATAGTAGAGGAAAAAGATTGGCCAATCTGCTGGGGTCAAGTGACCATACCAAGAGGTAGAACTTGTCTAGAAGCCCCAGTAAGGGGTGGAGGTGTGGCTCAGTGGTAGAGCTCCTGCCTAAAATATCCCAACTACAGATTAAGTGTCACGTCTGCTGCGCGGCCTGTGTCCGAGAACGTGCGGAGGGTGTCGGGTATTGATAACACAGAGACTCGTTCAATGATATAAAGAGAACTTTAAACAGGCTCCAAAAAGGTTCAAGAAAACCTCCTAAGAAAAGCTCCCACCAGAGAAGCTTCTGCTCTCTCCTCTCCCCTGGCTGGTTCTGCTCTGACACCAGAGGTGGATGTGTGTGGGTTTTTGAAGGTGCGGTTAGTCTCTGGACAAGGTCGAGGTCAGGGCGGTTTCCGTGGGAAGGCCTTTCCCAGGAACTTATTGTATCGTTTTTAGTAAACATGTTTTTACTAAACATTGTCTTACAGCTGCCTACTCCCAGGCAGAAGGGGAAGTGGGTCTCTGCTCAAGGTCTGGTGTTCCCACAATTCACCCCTTTTTATTTTCAAATGAGGCACTCCTGGCTTAGGTCAAGTAGGGTCACCCTCCCTTTCCCGTCTTTGGGGGACCTTGAACCCCTGTTTTAGGTGGGAGGGGTCTTCCCCACAGGTTGTCCGTCATCGGAGATACCCCAATCTTAAATCATCTGTAACCAACCTTCATGGCTATCGGGATTGCCATGGGCTAAGCTAAGCAATACTTGGTTACAGATCTCTTGCCTCTGGAACAAGGCACGTTTGAGCTCGGCATAAAGCCAGAATGCCTACCGCCACTGCCACCATTTCCAGGACCCCCATTGACATAGCGCCTCTCCATTACCATACCCATCACCAGATCTGGGCCATAACATTCTACCAGCCTTCATCTGTTACAAGGGTAACCCGCATGTGATTTACATTTACAATTTGATAAAGTTTCCAATCGTTTTAAGATCTGCTCAGGAAAGCATTTAGAAAGTGCACTTGCACAGATACATTGGGCACAATCATTGATGTTACACATGTAGCATTATGAAAAATATGAACAATAGTTGTCACATTAGGACAAGTTGCATTTCTCCAGAAAAATACACTGGCCTAGGCGCGATTTCAGAAACAGGAACCACCAAGTTTGATATTTCAAGTGACCATGTCCTGTTCAAATACTGAAAAGAGGCTTTTGCCACTCATAGTCCATACCAATGTCCAAATGCTTTAAATGGGTCCTTTTTTCTCTGTTGGCTTCACGATGAAAACTCATGGGTCTGGAAGGTTGATGCAGCAGGTCTGTTGAGAAACTGGAAATCTCAAACCAACTGTTTTCTTTCTTTCTTGGGCTGTAGATTCGATGACATCAAGGGTCAGGAACACTGATTTAGGAGATCTCACTCAAACTGGCTTAGGTAGGCTCCCATGGTCTCAGGTCCAGTTTTTCTCTGCTCCATGCATCTCACTAAATGGTCTGACAGTTGCCGAAGCTTTATTCTTTTCCTGCAAGAAAACACAAACATGCCCTCGACCCCAAATTAGGGTCTTCTTCACTGTCTAGTGTATGGATGTCTCCATTTGACCTGAGCAATGGTTGCTCAAGTTCCATCATGCCAGAATCTGTCTGAAGCTCACTGGCATTCACATTATAACATTTTTAAATGAGGAGTGTATTATTTGATGAGTCATGTGGGGACTGGGAACATTATTCCCCCTTTTTTATTTTCTAAAAAAAGGTTTTTTTGAACTGTTGAAGCTGGACCATAACAGTAGAAGGATTTGTTTACCCTCTTTGGTTGACTATCTAGGTAAATTGGGATTACTACTTAGATTATTTGTAGATGCCCATTAAAAAGGACATATCCATTAAATATTTCCCAAAAACTTCTGAAAATCACTCAAAGATTGTAAACTATACTGTGTCCAAATAACTTTTGAAAATTATTTGAAGTCTGTGAGCAGTCTTTCCCAATCTAACCTGTAGAGCTCTCACTAGCTGACAAGGCCTCGTTTGCATCTTAAATTTTTCTGTTAAAACATTAACAGACTGGCTGGATGTTCCTTTTGGCTATATTTAAAGCAATCTAGGTAGCTTCTTAACTATTTTTGAAGGGATTTAAGTATCCTTTTAATCATATTAGCAGTTCACACTCACACATTCACAATCACATTTCATACATACCGGTGTGGCCACACCATACATTCAGAACATACATGCATCTTTCAGTCATCCTTTTTCCCTAGGTCATGATTAGTCTGTTGCAATGAAGCTTCCTTAATTGAAATCTATGTAAAAGAACAACTCCAGCCAATCCTTGAACTAAAAGGGTTAAAAAGTCCTGTATGTTCTTTATCATTCCTCCATTTGAGCTACAGTCATGGGGTACAGCCGTACCTACTCCTTGTAACTCTGTAGATGCAAGGTGGAGAGGCCAGGTTTTTGGCCAAAAGTTTTTAGAGATTACTCACAAAATAGAACTTAAATGTAAACAAAATTTTCCATTCCATATACCTTTGTCTTTGTCTTTTTCTTTAATTAATACCAGTACCAATTTTTTTTTTGAGTCAGGGTTTCTCTGTATTGTTTGGAGGCTGTCCTGGGACTTGCATAAAGGTGTGTTGGGATTAAAAGCATATGCCGCTGGGAATCTCTTGGATTCCCCTACTTCCTGACCCTGGTATCAGGCTTAGGAGGGGGGAAACTCAGAATGTCTAGTTTCTGACTTTTTAATCTCATTGGCAGCAGCCGCTTCCAATGTATTATTGGTGTTATAAAATGGATGAACAGGGAGCTGGAATGACTAACTTGTATTAACGTGGGGGGGGAATCCTCACCAACGCCCATATTTCCCTTACCTGAGTGTTCAGCAATGGTTGGATCATCTTTAGCATGGTGAGCATTACTAGTATCCGGAGTAGTATTGGGGTCGACATGCCTGATGCACCGTTCGGGGACCCAAATGGGCTTCTCACTTCCTGGAGGGAAAACACAAACAGCCCCTCGGACCCTAGCTAGTAGGGGAGTGGGTGGCTGCCATTTTCCTGTAATCAAATCCTTCCATCTGACCCATCCCAAGGACTGGGAGGGTTTGTTCCAATGTCTCTCCATAGCAGACAAATTATTATGGTCTATGGTCAAAAAATTTAAAATGTAAAGTATGGTGGATAACTGAATATTGGGGGAGGTAACATACTCCCCCTTTTTTATTTTCTTAAAATACTGTTTGAGAGTGGCATGGGTGCGCTCCACAATAGCCTGTCCCGTGGGGTTGTGAGGAATACCAAAAGAATGGACAATGTGATGTTCCCTGCATAAGGCAGCAAAGCGATTGCTGGCATAGGCAGGGCCATTGTCCGTTTTTAGGGCATCTGGAACACCCATGTAGGCAAAGGCCTGCAGGCAATGAGAAATAACATCTTTAATCTTCTCTCCTGAGTGGAGAGAGGCAAAAATCAGTTTAGAATACGTATCCACCGAGACATGCATGTATTTTAATTTCCCTGCCTGTGGCAGGTGAGTGACATCCATTTGCCAGAGATGGTTGGCCCTGAGGCCCCGGGGATTTACCCCCTCATTGGGAGAATTATGATAAGGGGCACAATCAGGGCACTGAGAGGTAATCTGTATAGCTATGGATAAGGGGCACCCAGTGTGAAATTTAATGGAGCGGGCATTTAGATGATACCTCTCATGGAGCTGGTGGGCCAGCTGCTCCTGAGTAAATAAGACCCTAGGGCGGGTCAAGGAGTCAGCAATTTCATTGCCCTGGGCAAGGGGTCCTGGAAGGTTAGTATGTGCACGAATAAATCCCACATAAGCAGGGTGGATGCGCTGCCAAATAAGATGTTGGAGCTGAACTAATAAGGAACGAACCTGGGAGGTTGGAAGAACATATGGAGAAGTTTCTAAAGGTCTAACAATGTTGGCAACATAAACACTATCAGTATATAAATTAAAGGGCTCTCCCTCAAACATTTGGAAAGCCATCAAGCATGCAAACAACTCGGCGGCTTGTGCTGACATCTGTCCTGTGGGTACCCTCTTCTGCACCTGAGAAGAAACCACCACCGCGAAACCCTTGGAGGAGCCGTCTGTAAAGACTGGGCGAGCTCCAACTAGAGGGTTCTCCTTTAAAATCTTGGGAAAGATCACAGGGTGTTGTTTGAAAAAAGACATCAAGGGGCTGTTGGGATATTGGTTATCAAACTGTGCGCCTGTAGATGTAATAAACAGGGTCCACCCATCATGGAAGATCTGTAGATGTTCCACCTCCTCCTTACCATAAGGAAGGATAATTTTATCAGGACTCTTTCCAAAGGTTTGAATGCTAAACTTGTGTGCCTTCCACAACAATTGTAAAATGAGATCATAGTAAGGGGTCACTACCTTCTTAGGGGAGGCTGACAAATGTACCCAATAAATAGGACCAGTCTGCCAAAACACGGCAGTGGGCGAAAAGCTAGATGAAAGTACAACCAGAACAAGGGGCTGCCCATAATCTATACGCCGAAGGTGGGCTTGCTCTATACTTCTTAACAACAATTGTAGGGCTTCCCTGGCCTCTGGGGTAATCTGTCTAGGGGAAGTTGGAGCAGGGTCCCCAGGAAGAATATCATAAAGCGCTTTAAGAGCCCCTGTTTTAATAGAAAGAGAAGGGCGAAACCATTGCACCTCTCCCAAGAATCTCTGCCAATCATGAAGTGTTTTTAAATTTGAACAATCGATTTGGAGTCTTTGTGGCCGGAGGCCAGTTTGTTGAATTTGATGACCCAAATAAGTATAAGGGGGTCTCTTTTGGATCTTTTCAGGAGCCAAAATAAATCCTTGGGCCTCCAGAAGCTCCTGTAGCTCTGCAAAGGCTATGTAACATTGTCTTTCTTCGGCCGTGGCCAAAAGAATATCATCCATGTAGTGGATAATGTAAAGATCAGGGAACTTACGTCTGAGGGGATCTAAACAGGCAGCTACATAAATCTGGCATATAGTTGGACTATTAGCCATCCCTTGGGGGAGCACCACCCATTGGAAGCGAAGGGCAGGCTCCTTAAAGTTAATCGCAGGAAGGCTAAATGCAAACCGAGGACTATCTTGAGAATGCAAGGGAATAGAAAAGAAGCAATCCTTCAAGTCAATGACAATCAAATGCCAGTCTTTAGGAATGGCCACAGGCACGGGCAAGCCAGGCTGCAGAGCCCCCATAGGCTGCATGGTCGCATTCACGGCCCTCAAATCTTGTAGTAACCTCCATTTCCCTGAAGATTTTTTTATTACAAATATAGGGGTATTCCAAGGGGACGTGGAAGGAACCAAATGACCTGCCTCCAATTGTTCTTGAACTAGCTGGTGAGCCGCCCTTAGTTTCTCCGCTGGTAAGGGCCACTGTTCCACCCATACCGGATCATCTGATAGCCATGTGATGGGTATGGGGGCTGGCGGCGCAACAGTGACCCTCATCAAAAATGGCCAAAACCCTTCCTATCCCCTGGGGCCCTGGTCTCCAAAGGGAGGGATGCCACAGGGCAAACCTCTCCCTGTTCTAATTTACCTAGTTCCCTCCCCGGGCTCCAGCCCCTCCCTTGCATCATCTGGGGGCCCCTGCTTTTGGACTTGGGTGCCTGGGTGGTGAGGACCACTCCCATTTCTTGCATGAGGTCCCGTCCCCAAAGGTTAACAGGGAGGCCAGGCAAAACATATGGCTGGAAAAGCCCTGTGTGGCCTTCAGAGTCTTGCCACTTTAACATTCTGAGGCTTTTTTGGGGCACAGCCTGTCCTATTCCCTGGAGGGTCACTGTCCCTTCCTCTTTCGGCCAGGTGGGGGGCCAGAATTTATCTGAGAGGACAGAGAAATCTGCCCCAGAATCTAAGACGCCCCTAAAGGACTTGCCTTCTATCTTTAATGTAAGCTGGGGGCGGTTCTCCATGGTGGCTACCCAAAATGCTGCCGGGCCGGTACTTCCAAAACCTTGGTTGCCCCTTTTCTCTTTAATTTTTCTAGCCTCACAAGGAGCTGTAGGGAGAAGGAGTATCTGAGCAATCCGTTCTCCTGCAGGGATGGCAACAACCCCACTGCCCACTGATGTCATTATTTTAATCTCCCCCTCACTATCCTGGTCTATAACACCGGGGTGTACCTGGATGCCTCGAAGAATAGTACTGGACCGTCCCAAAAGTAGTCCGACCGTGCCTGGGGGCAATGGCCCATGCACCCCAGTAGGGAGGGCCTGGATCCCCATTTCCGGTGTTAGGATTGCCCGGGCAGAGGGAGCGAGGTCCAATCCTGCACTCCCCCGAGGTGGCTCTAAGGAGGTCTGAGATATGAAGGGGTTGCTCTGGGGGAGAAAATGAGTCCTGCCACTGCCCAGAGCAGGGGTCATTGCCCCGTACACATTGGTTTTGGGGCCCTGGGGCGGGGCCCTCCTCCCGTTTCCCTGATTATTATTAGCAGAAAGGAAATTTCCCTCCCTGTCAGTCTTTCCTTAATTAAAATCTTTTTTAGTTCTTTTTTAAGGGCCGCGATCTCAGCAAGTAACCGTTCCTTTTCAGACTGTGACGAGTCTGAGTCTGAGCTACTTCCATTTTCTAGGTCTGATAGAGAAGGATATAACCGATTCTGACCGGAGTCCTTCTTTTTTGGGTCGTGCCCGGAGATCTCTACCCATTTTTTTGTTGTTACTAAGAGACTCCTCCTCATCCTCACTAACAATGGAGCCTCTAGTTTCAATCACAGTCTCTTCATCATCACTCTCTGCCCCTGAACTCAAGGAGGCTTGAGTCTCAGTCTCTTGTAACTCTAAAAAAGCCTCTTTTGTGTCCTGAACTACCTGGCGGTGACAAACCTTATCTGTCAAAAGTGCTCCCCTCACTAATCTCCATAAGGAGAATGTCGTAGGGGGCAAGGACTCAGATCCCTCTTTTCGTAAAAGTCTATGAAGATCACGGCGAACCTCCTCCCAATCTGGAATATTTAAGCTTCCCCCAGTAATGAACCATGGACTGGCTCGTTCGATCGATTTTAGAAAGCCTTCTAGGGTTTTAGACTTGACTGCAGTCCCATGTTCTTTAAGTAACTTTTTTAGTTGATACTGCAATGATTCTAGCTTCCCGGAACTATTCCCCATAGTTTCTTAACCCCGTCCACTTACCTCGCTTTCACGATCTCAGTGGGACCTCCAATTGTCACGTCTGCTGCGCGGCCTGTGTCCGAGAACGTGCGGAGGGTGTCGGGTATTGATAACACAGAGACTCGTTCAATGATATAAAGAGAACTTTAAACAGGCTCCAAAAAGGTTCAAGAAAACCTCCTAAGAAAAGCTCCCACCAGAGAAGCTTCTGCTCTCTCCTCTCCCCTGGCTGGTTCTGCTCTGACACCAGAGGTGGATGTGTGTGGGTTTTTGAAGGTGCGGTTAGTCTCTGGACAAGGTCGAGGTCAGGGCGGTTTCCGTGGGAAGGCCTTTCCCAGGAACTTATTGTATCGTTTTTAGTAAACATGTTTTTACTGAACATTGTCTTACAGCTGCCTACTCCCAGGCAGAAGGGGAAGTGGCCAGGAACTTATTGTATCGTTTTTAGTAAACATGTTTTTACTAAACATTGTCTTACAGCTGCCTACTCCCAGGCAGAAGGGGAAGTGGGTCTCTGCTCAAGGTCTGGTGTTCCCACAATTAAGGGGGTTGCCTCGGGGTAGAATCCCTGCTTGTGATCCACCAGTAAGGAGTGACCGCATGGCTCAGCAGTAGTATATTAGCCAGCAGAAGCCCTGGCTCCTGTCCCTGGTGGATACGGGGACCCCCATCAGAGCAGAGGATAGGCAGGTGTACAGCACTGGAAGGTGGACTGGCTGATGTTGGCTGTCACAAGCTACCCACATGGCTTGCTCTCGCATCTCAGGGTGGAGAGGTCAGCAGTGTCTGTGGCTTCTCTGAAGAGCGAACTGGAGGCCCTGGGCCCAGTGAAGCCGATTCTGGAGGAGCTGGGGCGGCAACTTCAGAACACTCGAAGGGGAGGTGACCACGTCTTGAATTTGGATAGGTCTGCCCAAGGCACCTGTGCCCGCTGTGCCAGGTATGGGGAGAGGTAAAGCTTGCACTGTGGGTCACAGATAGGATGGCTCATTGTCATTGTGAGAGATGTGTTTCTATGGATTGCAGACTGAGACTCATGTTGCATTGTGGGAACAACTTTTGTCCCACATGGTAAAAATTGGCTTCTTGTGGAAAGCAGGGATTGGGTGCATTGACATTTGAGACATGGTACATTGTGGGAAGTTTGGCATGTCAGGAGGGTGGGTTCTCAGTGACCTGCAACATTACACTAGGGGTACTGAGGGAGAGCTCAGGAAGGGAATGTCTGCCTTGCAAACAGTCGGGAGGAGCCCTGCAACAGCTAGTCTAGTTGAATCGAGGAGCTGCAGGTTCAGAGACCCTGTCTTTAAAAGTAAGGTAGAGAGCTAGAGTACAGTTAAGAGCATTGGCTGCTCTCCCACAGGTCCTGAGTTCAAGCCCCGGCATTGACATGGGAGCTCACTACGATCTATAATTGTAGACACGTGGGATCTGACACCCTCTTCTGGTATGCAGACCTACATGTAGACAAAACAACCATATGCATAAACAAACAAATCTTGATCCTAGCAGTCACAGGCAGAGGCAGGAGGATTGCTGTGTGTTTCAGGCCAGGCTGGTATACACCGCAAATTCCAGGGCAACCAGGGCTCCATAGATAGACCCTACTTTTAAAAAGAAAAAGGGAAAGACTGTGACCAGAGAGGTGACTGAGTGGATAAAAGTGTTTGTTCTGGCAACCATACTCACCACCTGTGCATCCCACTGTGGGAGCAGAGAACCCGCTCACCATGGTTGTCCTCTATCCTCCGCCCTGCGTACCCACACACACCCATACAATAATTAAGATTAATGGGAGGCGGCAGGAGAAGTGGTTCAGGGGTTAAGAGCATTGGGTACTGTTGCAAACGACCCAGGTTCCATTCCCAGCCCCACAGCATGGCTCACAAACATCCAGGAGATCCAGCACCCTCTTCTGGCCTCTGTAGCACCTGTCTGTACACATGTGGCCTGCAGGCACACCTACACAACAATAAACTCTTAAAATACGGTGCTGAAGAGATGATTCCGATGATTAAGAGCCCACACTGCTGTTTCAGAGGACCCGAGTTCAATTCTCAGCATCCACACAAGTTGACTCACAATCACCTAGAACTCTGTCTCTGGTGGGAAACCAATTCCACTGGCCTCCTTGGACACACACACACACACACACACACACACACACACACACACACACACACACACACGAAAATGCAGAGGTTAAAATAGTGAAGATAAAATAAAGGAATGAGGAAGACATTCCTTGTCCATTGCCCTTTGACCCACACACGCACACACAAAATATGTGAGACCCCCATTGTGCTTTGGAAAACAGGTAGTGGGTTTCCAGTACATCTTATGGTCAGGTTAAACTTGTACACTTTAGATAATGTCTGGTAGATTGCACGAGGGTCCTAAAGAAACAAGGCCTGGCTTGGTGCTTTATGTCTTTTTTTTCCAAGACAGGGTTTCTCTATATAACAGCTCTGTAGACCAGTCTGGCCTCAGACTCACAGTGATCCACCTGCCTCTGCCTCCTCAGTGCCGGGCACTGGGATTAAAGGCCTGTGCTACCCTTGCTTGGCTGGTGGTTCATGTCTTTAATCCCAGCACTCGGGAAGCAGAGGCAAGTAGATCTCTGTGAGTCCCAGGCCAGCCTGGGCTACAGAGTGAGTTCCAGGACAGCCAGGGCTATGTAGAAAGACCCTGACTCAACAAAGAAAAACTAAAAAGCCATGACCAGATGGAGCCTAGTCCAGGGCCTCCTCCATCTGGTGACTGTCCCTCCGCAGCCAGGGGCAGCAGTTGTCCACGGAGTCCCTGCAGCAGCTGCTGGAACGTGCGCTGACCCCGCTGGTGGATGAGGTGAAGCAAAAAGGCTTGGCCCCTGCCTGCCCCAGCTGCCAGAGGCTACACAAGAAGATTCTGGTACCAGGGACCATGGGTTGCCATGACCCCAGTTACTTTTGTGTTTGGCAGGGTGTGGGCAGCCCTGGCTCAGGAGTCCTGCTGGCCTGTGGCAGGGACTTCCTAGGAAGCCTGTATGTGAGCAGCAGGTCTTGTCCTCTGTGCAGGCAGGAGGACAAAGAGTTTGGTGGCTGCTGAGTTACAGCCCAGTCACTCTGCTACCTAGGGTCACAGACACTGGCCCAAAGCATATTAATGTACTGGGGCTGGATTATCATGGGATATAAGGGCTTTAATCCCATGGACGTGGGCCTGATTTTCTGTAGCCCTTCAGGGAAGTCAATGGACTCAGAGGTACCCTTGATGCCACACGGGAGGACCCACTTACACAAGTCACAGCTCTGTAGCTGTTAGAACTTGAGGGACATAGAGAGGGACTACATGTTGGCCTGTGGGATGATGGGATAAAAATTATAGTGAGCATCTGTAGGAATACATGGGAAGTCATGGCCTGGTGCATTGTGGGATACAGAGGTTAGTGCATGATGGGATACTGGCCTAAGGGATGATGGGATATGAATTGCAGTGAGCTGCAGCCCCAGTACAAAGAAAGTCACAGGGCATGGTGAATTGTGGGATATAGAAAACTATAATGCTAGGGTACTTTCCTGTGACAGAGGCTGGCATCACAAATACAGGGTCCTGGAATTAAGGGATGTAGTGGGCACCATGCACTTCTGGGATCCACACAGTACAGGTCAATTCATAGGCATCAGGGTCACAGAGCTTCAGATGTGACTCAGCTTGCTGGGACATAGTTCAGTGCATTAGGGGTACTCACAGGCTTCCTGAGAGGTGCAGTTGGGGATACCAGTGAATTGTGGGATACCTGGGGTAATCCCCAAGGTCAAGGCCTGATAGGTTATTTTGGGTGGTATGTGGGCTCCATGCGACCCAGCTCCCCCTCCACCCCTAGCCCAGTCCAGCAAGCCCTACAGTCCTCTCCCCAGGAGCTGGAGCTCCAGGACTTGGCCAAACAGGTCAGTGCAGAGGCCCTGAGCTCCACCCTCCGGCTGGCCCAAGACGAAGCCGTTCGGGTCAAGAACCTACTGCTGATGGACAGGATGAAGCCGGAGTGAGGGCAGGTCAAGAACCTACTGCTGACGGACAGGATGAAGCCGGAGTGAGGATAGAGGCAGAGGGCATGGGCCAAGGGCATGGGAGGAGGGTGAGGTCTCCAGAAGGGGCCCTGGTCCTCCTGCTCTTGCCCCTCACCCATCCTGGTCCCCAGCTGGGCCTCCCCAGGCCTGACCCCCAGCTGACTGTCATTGCAGGGAGAAGGTGGCCACTTTGGACTATAAGCATTTGAAGATGTGTACCCTCCATGACCAGCTCAGCCACCTGCCACTTGAGGGGTCAATGAGGGCTATGGGGGGGAGGAAGCACTGGAGGGGCTCCCCCTAAACGAGGGGGCCCAGGCTCTGAGCAATAAATGGCCTCTCACGTTGGCATGAATTCTGACTGAGTTGTCAGGTGTGGATGCTTTGAGAAGGGTGTTTCCATGGGATGAGGGGTAGCCTGAGCTACATAGTGACACCCGATCTCAAAAGAAACAGGAAGGGATACAGCTCAAATTGTAGAGCACTTGCTGAGTTCTCTTGAAAATCTGGATCCATCTGGACCACCCAGGATGCAGGTGCACACCTGGCAACAACAGACCATCTACACAGAAAATTCCAGTGCAGCCTGTGTTACTGAACACCCTATCTCAAAAGAACAAAGAAGGGGCTGGAGAGATGGCTCAGTGGTTAAGAGCATTTAACTTCTCTTGCTAAGAACCTGAGTTCATTTTCAATCACCCGTCTCTGGTTCACAATGATCTGTAATTCCTGTTTCACAAAATCTGTTGCCCTCTTCTGGCCTCTGCTGGCACTGCATTGCACAGTGTATGTAATACTGACACAGATAAAACATTTTAAAAAGAGAGGACTGGTGCATGCCTTTAGTCCCAGCACAGCCAAGGCTATACAGAGAAACCCTGTCTCAAAACAAACAAAGCAGATAGGGAAGAAGCAAACAAAAAGAACAAACAGGAAGAGAGAAGAGGCGGAGGCGGAGGGGGCTGTATGAGAGTGCCCTGGGGTTTTGCTGGCCCTCAGTCCCTCATGTCCTAGGACAGCCTCTCACCCCATTTTTGCAACTAAGGCTGAGGCATTAGATGGAGCGTCAAGCCGAGCTACTGCTTTTGGTTTGGTTTTGCTTTGCTTTGAGACATTGTTTCTCTGTGTAGCTCTGGCTGTCCTGGAACTCACTCTGTACACCAGGATGCCCTCAGACTCGCCAGTGATCCCCTGCCTTTGCTTCCTGAGTGCTGGGATTAAAGGTGTGAGCACCCCCGGCCATGACACTGGGCCTCAATTGATTTCAGCAGTGGGACGCAGTGACACCTGCCATCTCAGCAGCAGGGGTCCAGAGTCGAAGCCCACCCTCTGCCACAGTAAGCGCCAGAGGCCCCTGCCTGGACTCCACGACACTGTCTCAAGCCCTTCTCCTCCCAGAAAGGAGCTGCTCTTCAGACCTTATGTGGAGAAGTTCTAATGCACCTTTGGGGCTGGGTGGCAGCCGCTGGACTCATGGTGTATAGAGTTGATTGAGCCGGTCTGGCCAGGGAGTTTGGCGTAGAGCCTGCTCAGGTGGTGGTGTGGTTTTGGTGAAGGTGAGCACAACTGGGAATCAAAGTTGTGGTGGAACAGGTGCCCAGCGCTCCCCACCCCTGCACAAGAGCACAGTGGATGCCGCACCCAACTCAAGTGTCTTTATTAGCAGGTGGGCGCGGGGATCCCTGGTGACCCTGTGTGCCAGCGCAGCCCTGGGAACAGAGCTTCCCGAGGGAGACCAGCTCCCTACTGAGGCTCAAAAGTTGGTGGAGGCTGTGGGGACCCTGGGGTCCACAGTCTTACTGGAGAGAGAGCCACGTCTATATCCTGAGCTTTCCCCGAGTCGCCTGAAGCGGCACTTGAGAGGCTGCCCGGCCTGGAACAGGGAGGCTACATCCAACAGCGCATCCTCAATGTGCTGCCCCAGCCGGTGTGAGTCCTGTGGAGAACCAGAGGGGAGCTAGGGAGGACTGGGAGAGCTGAAGGGGTAGCTACAACAATGGACCCCGGAGTGCTGGGGGAGAAGGCTGGGGCCTAGACCCTAGACCCCTGTACTGATGGTGGAGGCTACAGCCTTGATGTTGAGGTCTGACAGAGGAGGCTAGCCCAGGGACCCTGGGGTGTGAATGGCTCAATCCCAGATTTAGGGAGGGGTATGGAAGGCATTCATTCATCTCACTGTTTTTGTGCTGGATTTCTTGCTGGAGATGTGGAAGGTGACCATGTTTTCCCCCATGAAGATATAGGAGACGCCGTACCCATGGTCGTTAGCCTGGAGTGGGGAGAGTGAAGCCAGCCAGTAGGCCAGCCCCTCCTCCACACCCACAGGCAGGAATCCCATCCCTCTGGCCCTGGCTGCCCAGCGGCCGGACCACAGTCCACTCACAGGCCCAAATCCACCGCCAGAGGAAACGTAATCCGGATAATTGCGGACGTCAAACAGGTGCATCTGCTGCACGGGGATCTGGCTGGTGGACAGCGGCCACTGCTGCGACTGGACCTGAGGGGAACAGCGGTCACGTGAGCGGAAAAGACTCCCTTGGCTCCACTGCAAGCCAGGCCTCCTCCTATGCTGATTCCTCCAAAGTCAGTGGCTGTGCTCTGACCGCGCCCTCTTCCCCCTAAGCATGCCCCTTCTCCTGGCCCCACCCCGCCCTTTCTACTGGGCTTTCTCCTCTGTCCCTTTCTTTATCGTGCTGGGGATTGACCCCATGACCTCTAGCCGCTAGGCAGGGGCTCTACCATTGAGTCAAACTCCAGCCCCTCACTGGGGAATTCTAGGCAGGGGCTCTACCACTGATCCACACCCCAGCCCCACAGTGGGGGATTCTGGACTGGTGCTCTACTGTAGAACCCACTCGCCTCTCAGCCCCCTCCCACCCCCTCCCTTCTGCCATCCCCAATTCTCCTGAGCACCCCTAACCTGTGTCAGGAAGGGCGACTGCATGTGGAGGAGTCGAGAGGTGACGTAGAGTGCGAAGAGGTGCCGGTCAATCCCCTGCCCACACATCGCTGCCTTCAGCAGAGCCTGGTGCCTGTCCACGGCCACCCGGAACAGGGCAAGGCACTGCTGGTCCTGGGTCCCCCAGGGCAGTCACAGGTCATGGAAAGACAGGGTGTGGGCTTAGTGACCTGGATCATACTGGGCCTCAAGCCAACTTCCAAGATGCCTACAAGGCGGGGATATCTACCCCACTTTACAGAGAGGAAATGGGTTCAGAGAGTACAAGTGACTTGTCCAGGGTCACACAGCCAGGTATAACGGTATGTGCCTGACTTCAGGACCCTTAGGTCCTCCAGTGAGCCTCAGGGTCTCATGGCTGAGGGTTTGGGACAGGTGGAGAGAGGCGTGGTGAAGACAGAGGCCATGGTCACATGACTTCAGACTTCACAGAGGCTAAAGTGAGGAGAACAAGAGAGTGGAAACGGTTCTCTGCCAAGTGTTCCCCTAGTACTGTGCACCAGCCCGTTATAGCCCGAGCACACACCGTCTGTCACCATTGCCTCCGGCAGGGGTTTCTGAAGACTGACGGAGCAGATTTGTCCCTTGTTGTGGGTGCCCCTCCCACAGGCGTCCGCCATCGCCACTGTGCACACAAATTGGCGGAGGCCTGTGAGGCCCACACTCACTGTCTTCTCCTTGTCTTCCATGGCTCTCACAAAGTGGCAGGCCTCTCTAGTGCAACACCTCACTGTCTCCGTCCTGCCTTCCAGGAAGAGTCGCGTCATGGCTGACTCGTAAGTCAGGCAGAACTGACCCCTGTCCTGGGGAAAAGCAGAAGAACCTGTCAGCTGGCCTCGAAGGTCTGAACAGCTTTGACCCACCTCTGTCCTGACCTCCAGCCAACCTCCCTGTGCTTAAAACTATGTGGAGGAATCAAGATGACAGGCCTACAACAAGATGGCTGCTGACCCACACAGGATGAAGGTTCCGGAAGATGATTTACAGCGAGATGGTCAACCTACAGCAAATGGCTCACTGACCAGTCTTGGGAGCGCTTGCCTTAGTCTAGCTCGGAAGGTAGAGGCAAGTGGATCTCTGTGAGTTTGAGGTCAGCAAGGGTCACACAGTGAGACCCTGCCCCGCACCCCCTCAAAAGGTTGATCCAAAACACAATGAGTGACCCATAAGATGGATTAACAGATGACCCATAATGACAAAACCAAAGACAAGAGACAAGAGGTGGCTGGAGAGAGGGACTGGAGAAGGCACCGTGGGTCCCAACCGACCCGGAAGTGGGCCAGCTGCAGGGCCAGCTGGATGAAACTGTCTGAAGAGACATCGCAGCATTTGATGAAGCTCTTGCCGAAGCGGGAAAAGGGGAAGACGTGGCAGTCGACGTCGTCAGATAAGGCCCTGGCTCCCCTCAGCGCCAGAGAGATGGTCGGATGGATCTGCCGGGGAAGAAGGGCTGAGGGGTTTACTAGGGCTGAGATAGAGCTGGGCAAGGGTCTGCAAGGGAAGACGGAGATGTGGCCAGGTGGGGTGGGACAGAGAGAAACAAGAGGCTAAGACAGGGCGAGAGCCCCTGGGTGGAGTAGGGCACAACCGGGGTGGCGGAGGACAGAGATAGCCGAGCTTGAATAGGTTTGAGGGGACCGGGCTCGCTGTTGGGTTTGGAGTCTGAAGTTCTGGTGGCGCTATGGTTGTGGGGACAGGCCCGCTTGGGAGAGAAGGAATAGACCCAAGTAAGAGATAGGATGCGGCTGGGATTGAAGATGGGATGGGGTGGGGACAGCTGAAGCTCTGGGGTGAGGTTAGGGTTGGGGTAGGTGGACTCAAGGCAGTGGGTGTGTCTGCTGTGATATGACAGCTGAGACTGGGCATAAATTCGGGTGAAGGCTGGGGACTCACAGGGGAGATCAGAGCCCAATCTCACCTGTTCTGGAAGGTCCCACTGCAGGCGCCAGGGCCGGGGCAGAGCAGGGTCAGGCTGTCCCTTACAGTGGCCATCTGCTGCATACCCCAACCGGAAGCACTCTGTGGCCAGGGTAAACTGTGGGTAAAACTGCCAGTTATCCCCCTCTGGCCTGAGGCCACTGTGGAGAGAGGGAGCTGAAGAGGGCCCAGCGTGGGGAGGAGGGCTTCTCTAAGCCAGTGCTGTGGGATGCTTAGGTTTGCAGATGAGCATCTACCTGCTGTTCGGCCCTCTGGGTTCACATTTCTACCTCTCTCAGCTGCTTATAAAGATGGGGGACCAGCAGACCTTCTGTTTCATTCTGAAACAGCGTCTAACGTAGCCCAGGCTGGCCTGAGATTTAGTGTGGAACTGAGGATGACCCTGAGCTTCGGATCCTCCTGCCTCTACTGTTGGAAGGGCAGGCATGTACCACCACCATCTTATGTGCAGCTGGGGATGGAACCCAGGGCTGCAGGAGCGGTCGGGCAGCTGAGCCCAAAGCCAGTTTTGTTCCGTCTTGCAGCAAGACTGGCGCAGCCTAAAGAGCCTCCTGCTTTCCAAGTGATTGGATTACAAATGTGTGCTACAACACCTTGTGTGTGCATGTGTGTTTCGCTGTCTTTGCATGTGCATGGGTGAGCAGTGTCACATGTCTATGATCACACTGTCACTGTGCCTTCCTGCTGTGTGACCCTGGAAATTCACTTCCCTTCTCTGAGCACCAGTGACCCAGTCACCCCAGGCAGGACCCACTTCTTAGCTGGGTTTTTCTCTGCCCGTCTGAGCCCGGGTCTCTATTCCAAGGTCTTCAGGGTTTGTCTTTGGAACCCAGCCTTAGGAACGCACCTCCCACATATGTCCTGAGACAGGGCAATCAGCCCAGGAGTGTTCCACGCTGAGGCCCAGCTTCCCATTGGAGAAGACGATAAGGGTGAAGGATTTGTCAAACCAGCTGCAAAAAAAAAAAAAAAAAAAAAAAATTCAGATGGGTCACCAAGAGGCAGGGCAGGAGGACAATGTGGGCACCTCTGGAACTTATGTTGTGTGGGGATGTGCTTCAGGGTGCAGATGAGGCAGAGGAATCAGCAGGGTGCCGGCTCTGGGGGCCTCTAAGAGGGCTCCAGTCTCTAGAGGTGACTGCAAGTAGTCTCCACATGGATGTAAAATTCAGGGAATTTTTTTTTTTTTTGCTTTGTTGTTTTTGTTATTCTAGGAACTCAGCTCTGTTTGAGGCACTGGAGAGGCGAGGAACAGACCCATAATCTCGGATCTATTTTTATGGTTAAATAATCCTCTATCATGGGACCACACTCCATTAACTGACCACAGCTCAATGGAGAAGTTGATCTTGACCAGTAACTAGCAACAACTAGAACTGTTACACAGAGAAACCCTGTTTCAAAAAAGCAAAAGAGTCTGGGGTCTTGAGTAGATGGGTTCTCTGGGCAAGAGGTCTCCTTGTTCTACTGAACTGAGTTTGGGGTTACCAGATGTCCGTGGATCTGGATTCAGCTGCTGAGGTGTGGAGGAGGCCCGAGGTCTATACTGGAGTGGGGGTGGGGGGGGGGATTGATTGACAGACTTACCGGTCATGGCCTCGGCCAGCCAGCAGAGCATGAGCATAGGCATCCAGGGAAGCTGCAGGGTCCTCCCTGGTCAGTCCCGCGGGCTCAGAATCCAGGGACACAAAGAAGGCAGCCCCTTCCACAGCCTCCAGGGCAGTGGCAGCATGGGTCTTCACCGACTCCCGAACCTGGGCCCACATACTCCTGTCCAAGTGGGATGGGCCTGAGCCCAGCTGGCCCTCTCCCCTGCCCAGCCTGCTCCCCGGAGCCCAGCCTGCCCCCCGGAGCCCAGCCTGCCCCCCGGAGCCCAGCCTGCCCCCAGGAGTCCAGCCTGCCCCACGGAGCCCAGCCTGCCCCACGGAGCCCAGCCTGCCCCACGGAGCCCAGCCTGCTCCCAGGAGCCCAGCCTGCCCCCCGGAGCCCAGCCTGCTCCCAGGAGTCCAGCCTGCCCCCCGGAGCCCAGCCTGCCCCCCGGAGCCCAGCCTGCTCCCAGGAGTCCAGCCTGCCCCACGGAGCCCAGCCTGCCCCACGGAGCCCAGCCTGCCCCCCGGAGCCCAGCCTGCTCCCAAGAGTCCAGCCTGCCCCACGGAGCCCAGCCTGCCCCACGGAGCCCAGACTACCCCACGGAGCCCAGCCTGCCCCCCGGAGCCCAGCCTGCCCCCCGGAGCCCAGCCTGCTCCCAGGAGTCCAGCCTGCCCCACGGAGCCCAGCCTGCCCCACGGAGCCCAGCCTGCCCCACGGAGCCCAGCCTGCCCCCCGGAGCCCAGCCTGCTCCCAGGAGCCCAGACTGCCCCACGGAGCCCAGCCTGCCCCACGGAGCCCAGCCTGCCCCACGGAGCCCAGCCTGCTCCCTGGAGCTCAGTGCATCCCTGTAACCTCGGGCCACCGGCTCTCACCTTGGAGCAGCAGTCAGAGCGGCTAGATGTTCCTCAAGGGGACAGGCTGGGGAGGGGTCATCCAGGATCTCCTGGAACTGCTGCTCTAGGGCCCGTGGGGATAGCAGGCCATTGGAAGAGTGGGTCTGTAAACGGAAGAACCGGCCCCGGTGGAAGACAGCCACATGCTGGCTGTCTTGGAGGTGACGGAGATAGTCTGGAGGAGTATGGGCAGAACACAAGGAGGGAAGAGGCTACAGCATAAGACACCCACTTACTAATCATGTTCTCTGTCCCTTGGGCTATGCTCTTGTTATTTTTGACAGTTGTATAGTATTCCATAGTCCGGGTGTAACCCTGCTTAGCTTCAAATTTGATATGTAGCGGAGGATGACTTTGAATCTTGATTCTCATGCCTCTACCTTCCTGGTGCTGGGGTGACAGGCCTGCCACACCTCATTCATTTGGTGTTTGGAATGGAACCAAGGGCCTCCTGTGTGCTAGGCAAGAATTCTGCTAAGGGGCTGGAGAGACAGCTCAGTGGGTAAGGATACTTTCTGTGTTTCCAGAGGATCCAGTGATTCCCAGCACCCAGATGCTGCTCACAACCATCTGCAACTCCAGCCCCAGGTCTGACGTCATCTTTTGATCTCAACAGGCACGGCACACCCACGGCACACCCACGGCACACCCACGGCACACATGCATGCACAGCACTCATACACATAAAATAAAATGTAAAGAAGAGGAGAGCTCGGGCTGGAGAGAGGCTCAGCAGTTAAGAGGGCTGCTCTTCCAGAGGTCCTGAGTTCAATTCCCAGCAACCACAAGGTGGCTCACAGCCATCTATAATGAGATCTGGTGCCTTTTCCTGGACTGTAGGAATACATTCAGGCTGAACACTATGCATTAAATAAATAAATCTTTACCAGGCAGTGGTGGCACGCACCTTTAATCCCAGTACTCATGAGGCAGAGGCAGGTGGATCTCTGTGATTTTGAGGCCAGCCTGGTCTACAGAGTGAGTTCTAGGACAGCCAGGCTGTTACATAGAGAAACTTGTATATATATATATATATTTCTTTAAAAAAAAACTCTACAGAAAGACTTTCTTCTGCCTTGTCCCCACACTAGACTATTTTGAACTCTATACCTCCCCAGGTCAATAGGATTCCATCTTACAGCTGAAGAAACTAAGGCCTGATCAGAGAGGACAATGATTTGCCTGATGCCACACAAATCATTCCAGTCAGGACGGAGAGCCCCACAGGCTGACTAAAGCCTTGCTCTCAGCCAAAGCCACTGTCTCAGAAGGCACGAGACTGGGCGGGGCTTATCCTCACCTTTTTCCACTCCTGGAACCCGTGTGGTGTTGAATATCTTCTCGAACTGGGCAGAGCACAAGGGTCGCATTCCCATCAGCAGCGTCTGCGGGAGGCCGAGGGCTCCTGAGCCGGGCCCTGTGTGCGGCCCTGAGCCGCGGCCCCCGCCCTGAGCCGCCGCCCCCAGCCCAGGGATCGGCTTACCGGTGGGATCTCCTGCCGGTTCAGAAGGTGGCGGTACAGGAGGAGGGCGTGGACCGCATTGCCTGCACGTGCTGCCTGCAGTGGTGTGGGCGTGACATACAGGAAGTCCTGGTGGCAAAGGGAGGGACACAAATACACTGAGGCCATGCTTGTCCCTGGTAGGGGCTCTGACCAAGCAGATGGGATGGCGGCTCCAGACAGCGTTCTGGACTTTATCATATCACGCATGGGTCACCAAGGCCACAAGGCAAGCCCCTGCCGCCCACTGCCCCATCCCCTCCTCACCATCAGGTAGTAGGTGCTGTTGACCATCAGCGAGCCCCGGGAGCGCAGGTACACAAACTCTTCCCACCAGTCACTCACCTGGGAGGATAATCAGAGATGCTCAGCCAGGGTGGCTGAGACCTTGTGGGGGAGGGGTGGTGTCACCAGGGAGCCCACCACAGACTTCCCTGTGTCACACGGCAGAAGGCATCTCAGTGGAGCCATTGGTTATGCTTAGCAACAAGCAATAACCTATGTGTCCATAGATGGATTGGTTAGTTGTGGAATATTATACACCCATTAAACAGAACAAGGGAACGGGCAATAACTCAGCTGGCAAGTGCTTGTTTTCAAACAAGTCTCAGGACCCACATAAAAGCCAGGTGCAGCACTGAGATTACAGCTTCACTTGTAATCTTAGTGCGGGGGACGAAGAGACAGGAGAACTGCTGGGTACCCGCTGGCCAGACACCCTCGCCCAATCAGCAAGCCCCACGTCTCAGAAAGGGGCCCTGTTTCAAAGAACAAGATGGAGCTGGGAGCTGGATCAGCACTTAAGAGCACTGACTGCTCTTGTAGAGGACCCGGGTTTGGTTCCCAGCGCTCACAGAGTAGCTTACAACTGCATATAACTCCAGCTCTAGGGGATTAGATCTGCCACCCTTGTCTGGCCTCTGTAGATACTGGATACATGTAACACACCCAGGCATACAGACATGCACACACTCGTACACATAAAAACAGACTTAGCTGGGCATGGTGACACGTCTTTTATCCCAGCACTTAGGAGGCAGAGGCAGGCAGATCTCTGAGTTCAAGGCCGACTTATCCTAGAGAGAGTTCTAGGATAGCCAGGGCTGCACAGAGAAACCCTGTCAGAGTGGGGGAGAGGGGACTTAGAGCGTAGGCGGGGCTTAAGTGCCGTCAAAGGGGCGGGATACTGAGCAAGAGCTAGGACTTACTGGAATTTCATTATCCCACAAATCAAAAGCAGGCTGGAGCAGGCCAGTCACTTGGACAAGGCAATCGCAAGCCAATCACCACAGGGGCCGGGCTGTGCCCCCAGAACTCACGTAGTTGGAAGCACACCATGACTTGAGGTGCAAGTAGAGCTGCAGCCGTGGTGCCTGCAGCTTCAAAAAGTCGCTCGCCAGAGCCGAAGTGCGGTCGAAAGCGTCGTCTTCAAGCACCGGACGCACCGACTCCAGGTACTGCAGGCAGAGGCGGAGCAGAGCGTCAGAGCCCCGCCGCCCCCATCCCGGGACCGCCCCACCCGGGACACGCCCACCTTTCGTATGGTCTCTTGTGCTGTGGGCACCGGCTGCCGCGGGAGCGCACGTTGGAAGCTGAACAGCCTTGGGTGCCTCCCGGAGAAGATTCGAACAAGTGCCTGAGGTCAGAGGAGAGGACCAAGTCGGGGGAGAGAGCAGGAAGGACGAAGATGGTGCGGGGAGAGGGGAAGGATGAGAGAGAGGCTGTGCGGCAGAGACGACGAAGATGATGGAGAGGGGGAATGGAGAGATGGAGAAGAATGAGGGAGGATAAGATTATGGATGAGGGAGGGAAAGGGAGGATGGAGATGATGACGGGAGAGAGGTAGAGACAGTGAAGAACAGGTTGAGAGGACTGAGGCGACGGAGAGAGGGAGGGGGAGATGATGTGGATCGAGACCACAGATGATGTGCGGAGGGAGAGATGACAGAGGTGAGGGAGAGGAAACCAAGACCCACAGGGAAAGAGAGGGACAGAGAGAGGAACACAGACCCAAAGACAAGACATGGACAGAGGAGAGGCCGGGTGGAGAAAGAGAGAGACAGAGACAGAGAGACAGAGAGAGACAGAGACAGAGAGACAGAGAGAGACAGAGACAGAGACAGAGAGACAGACAGACAGAGAGAGACAGAGACAGAGACCCAGAAAGAGGGACAGCAGTGTGTATCTGGAAGTCCAGATCCTCTCACATACCAGCCAGGTCTTTGTGGGTGAAGACATAGTACCATGAGGTTCCAGAAGCCAGCCATGGTGGGACAGAAGCAGCCTTAGAGCCACATGAAGTGTGAAGACCAGGGCCCCCCACAGACACGAGGCAAACAGTGCTGCTGCCAGGAGCCCCCGGAGCTGATAGTGCTGTCCCCCCCTGAGAGAGATGAATAGAAAGTGGAGTCCCTGAGGCTGTGCAGTGGGCTGCAGCTGCAGGATGGGCTGGAAACAACCACATTTGACACACACGTTGATCTCATGAAGTGGGTGTCCTTCTGGTGCCCATGACCACCCTTATGGAAGCACCAAGGTTCTAAAATAATCACTTTCCTGGGAGCAGGTGCACACCATAGTCCAGTGCTTGTCCAGCATGCAAACACCCTGGGTTCAATTCACACATAAACTGGGTGTGGTTGTACAACGTTAAAATCCCAGCACTGGCTGGGGGGGGGCTCACACCTTTAATCCCAGTACCTGGGAGGCAGAGGCAGGCGGACCTCTGTGACTTCCAGTGCTGGGATTAAAGCAATGAGCCACCTCACCTGCCCCCTGATAAAGTTTCAGGTCTGACTATGTGATAAGAGATAGAAAGCCTTTAATCCCAACACTCGGGAGGCAGAGGCAGGTGGATCTCTGTGAGTTCGAGACCAGCCTGGTCCACAGAGTGAGTTCCAGGATAGCTTCCAAAACAATACAGAGAAACCCTGTCTTGAAAAACCAACAAAGAGAGAGAGAGAGAGAGAGAGAGAGTGAGTGAGAGAGAGAGAGAGAGAGAGAGAGAGAGAGAGAGAGAGAGAGAGAGAGAAAGCCTGATGTGGTAGTCTTGGGAGGTGGAGACAGGGAGATTGGAGGTCAGCCTACTCTATATATTGAGTTCCAGGACAGTTAGGACTATAGAGACAAACCTTGTCTCAAAAACAACAACCAAAACAAACAAACAAAATTGGACTGAAGAGACAACTCCACCGTTTAAAGCACTTGTAGGAGACACGGGTTAGATTCCCAGCTCAACAATTTGACTCTAGTTCTGGGGGATCCAATACCCTCTTTAGGCCTCCTCTGGCGCTGTACACATGTAGTGCATAGACAGACATACATGCAGTCAAAACACACATACAAGCCGGGCGTCGGTGCCGCACACCTTTAATCCCAGCACTCGGGAGGCAGAGGCAGGCGGATCTCTGTGAGTTCGAGACCAGCCTGGACTACCAAGCGAGTTCCAGGACAGCCTCCAAAGCCACAGAGAAACCCTGTCTCAAAAAACCAAAAAAAACAAAAACAAAAAAACCCCACACACATACAAATAAACTGTTTAAGATAGCTGGGAAGTGGCAGTGCACAGCTTTAATCCCAGCACCCAGGATGCAGAGACAGGTGGATTTCTGTGTGTTCAAGGGCCAGCCTGGTCTACATAGGGAATTCCAGGACAATCTCTACATAAACGTCTTTACACAGATAAACCCTGTCTCAAAAAAGAAATAGGTAAGTAAAAGTATGAAATGAAAGAGAGGGAGCCCTCCTGTTTGTTTGTTTTTATTTTTGGCTGTACCTCTATTAAAGTAAGCTCCAGCCAAGCGGTGGTGGCACATGCCTTTAATCCCAGCACTCGGGAGGCAGAGGCAGGTGGATCTCTGTGAGTTCGAGGCAGGGCTGGACCAACAGCCTCCAAAACAATACAGATAAACCCTGTCTCGTAAAACCAAAAAAAAAAAAAAAAGTAAGCTCCAGAAATTACATTTTTTGTTGTTGTTGTTGTTTTTCTAGACAAGGTTTCTCTGTAGCTTTGGAGCCTGTCCTGGAACTCACACTATAGACCATACTGTTCTTGGTGAGGTTTAGGGCGGTGACAGGTGTGGAGGAGGGTCCTTACCAGTCTGGAAGCAACTCTTTAATCTTCTCCATCAGTCCTAGAGAAGGGTCCAGCTGGAGGAAACAGGCAAGCTGGATTGCACTGAAGAGGAAAAGCCAGCTAAGGGGGGCTTGCAGGGACCATACCAGTAAGAAAGTCATTCTGTGGTGAGAAAAGGACATCGTCAGTCATATATTTCCTCTGAGGACATGCTCTATATCACTCTCAGTGGCTTATAGGGTCCCAGATGTGAGCAGAACTCAGGATCCCCTTTATTGAATGTATCAGTAAGGAGCTGGGGGAATGGTTTAGGGGTAGAGCCTTTGCCTAGAATCCCCAGGTAAGGGGGTTGGGGCTGGCTAGGATAGAGCCTATTCCTAGAATCTACCATGAGGATCTGGAGCATGGTAGGGCACTTTCCTAGAATCTACCAGTGAGGGACTGAAGGCATTATTTACTCAAGCTGGTCTAGATTGTTCAAGACCCTGGGTCCCGACCCTCAACACCAACAAATAAATAGAAAAATAAAATCAAGATAAGGAGACTTGAGTTCTAGAAGTTGTTGGGGGAGAAGTTGTGGGGGAGAAGTTGTGTGTGTTGGGGGAGAATTCTGGGGCGAGTGAAGAGCTGAGCAGGGGAGGCCAACGGGTGGGACAGAGCATCCCAGGTGAAGGCACACATAGCTAATAGTGGCCTGGGACTGGACATCCTGATCTTCAGAAGTGGGCTTCAGAAACCCCGGAAGCAGGTACTAGATCCCCAGAACGGAAGTAGCCCTTCTCACCCAGACACGCCAGAGATGCCTCTTCCAGGAGCGCAGACCAGAGAGGTAAATCTCCTGCCACACGGGGGAGGAGAGCTCTGCTGCCCCATCGGAGCTCAGTGGAGAAAGCAAGCTGGAGGCCTGCAGTGCCTCAGCCATGCTCCCTGGGGTCCCTGGGAGGGAGATGGAGTCATTCCCCCGGACCTCGGTGCCCACTCCCTCAGACCCAGGGTGCAGACTTGGGCTTCTGCTCTCAGGCCTTGGGAGGCTCCGGATGCAGGCCCTTAGGAGTCTAGACCCCCCTCTCCTTCAGACCCAGCGGTCCAACCCCCAGTGCCCTCTCTCAGATCCTACCCCTTCTTCCCCACAGCAGGCCACAGACTCCACACTCTTCCCAAAGCACCTGAGGGGTATTGCAGTTCACAGCGGGAGGGTTAGAGGGCTTGGGGCATTCAGTTGCGGACCTCTGTGGAGCGGGGTGGAGAACAAGCTGTCTCGCTGAGAATTCAGTGCTCAGTATTTGGAGTGGGGGAGGGAAACTGATCTAGGATTAGTTGTGAGGCTTCAAATAAAACATACTAGTTTTTAGACCTATAGGGAAATGAGTATCTGCCGACGACGGTGGCAATGTTCAATTCCCATTGCAAGGCGGAGGCATGGGGGATCCTTTTCACTATGGGGTCTGGAGAGGGATGGGAGAGGAAGCACCCTACTGCGCATGCTCGGCAGCGAGAGATGCTGGTGATGAGTGAACGGAGTCCAGGACAATTGATGGAGAGTCCCGCTAGCTTACCCCAATACAAGGCCCACAGCCCCTCTTGAGCCCTGCCCTGTACTTACGCTGTTCAGAGGTCAGCAACTGAGGCTCCTGGGTTCAATCGCATGGATACCTCCTTCCTCCCAGCTTCCCACACACACACATATATATATCCAGTCCCTGTGTAATGAGTCCACGACCTGATTAACCGTCTTCGGCTGTCACTTGTCACCTTAAAGCCCACATCCACCTTGCGTGCACCTAACTGGATGTTCAGGTCCCGGATTTTATCCCCGCCCCCTGATCCCTCCGCGTTGTGTTCCTGCCCCTTTCCAATCCCTCCGCGTTCTCTCCCCGCCCCCTTGAAGTTCCAGCGTCCAACCCCCCACCCCAAGCCCGGTGTTTGTTCAAAGGACCAGATCAGCCTTGGCTCTGTGCGAGCTCAGAGCCCTCTTGTAGAGGCAGCCGAATGGCCGCATATCCGCTGCAGTCCATCTTAGATGCTTGTGGCCAGGATGATCCGCGAGAACGGTCCACAGTAGGTATAGGGACTAGGAGGCATAATGGGTGCCACTAGGAGTGGACTCAACACGGCAGGCACAAGACAAGCGAGCAAACGACACACGTGTTAGTCCGGCTTTATTCCACGCTGGATGTTCGTTCATACTGTCCATAATGGATCTGGTGGGCCCTTGGGTCTACCCCAGCACAGAGACAAACCTGTCACCCAGCAAGAAAGGTGCTACCCAAGCCGCTTTGCTGCAGGTGGGGCGCTGTGGGGGTCCTAGGGAACCTTTCCCCTAGGAGAGTACCCCTTGGAGGGAGGGTCAAACCCAGAGGAGCTCCAGGGCTTGAAATAGCAGGCCTCAGGAACCTAGCGTGAGCAGTAGGCACAGGCAGGGAGCCAGACCAGACTGCTTTCCCAGGGCATCCTAGAGCCCAGGCCTGCTAAGGAGCTTTGGCTTTAGTTACCCAGCCCCATTTGGCCTTGCCACATAGGATCCAGATTCAATTCCTGCCTGTTGCCAGCCCAGGGTGACCGAGCTTCCAGAAACACTAGTGGGTCAAGATACTATCTCTATACTCCTGAGAACATGAGGGTGAACCAGCTCACTTAGAAACAGCACAGGAAGGGGAGGACAAGCTCTGGGCTGGAGAGGCAGACGTGGCTGACTGGAAGCCACGGCAAGATTCTCCTGCTGAGGGCGGCCCTGAACCTCAGCTACAGGGAGGAAGTCAGGTACCACAAGTGCAGGGAGGGAGGCTGAAGGCTGGGCCCAGGACAGTGAAAAGGAAGTTATGGGAATCCAGAGTGGGCGTAGCCAGGAATCCTAGCCCCAAGAACAATGGAAGTTCTCCAGGAAGTGACAAGCTACCCAGTTACCCCAGTCCCCAGGGCAAGAAGTGGACCGGTCAGCTGAGGATTTATTGGCGCAAACGCAACCATATAAAAACATAAGTTATGAAAAACACAGTCACGATGTACCCTCCCATCCCCAAAGCCCATCCCAAGCCCCCTTTCTGCAGGAGGCCAGCCTGGCGCCTCCTCAGCGCATCCGGTAGTCAGTGGAGCACGAGAGCTCACATAGCTGGCCCTTGAAGTCCAGGTCAATGGTGAAGTCCAAGTCGCGCTAAAAGGAAAGGTGAAGAAAGACAGGGCTCAGCTGTGGCGTCAGGCCGAGGATGAAGTTAAGTGTGCTGGCAACTTCCAGCCACTCCATACCTGCACCAGCCTTCACCCTACCATGTCTCCCAGCCAGTCTAAGGCAGTTTCTGCACCAAGTGGTAAGTGCTATTGGTTTACTCTCCCAGAGTGCCACCGCTGTCTCCAGCCCACTGCAAGCTTCCCTAAACCCCTTCCATCCATGGAACAAGGCTGGGCTGCTGTGTGTTCCCAACATCACCTTGCTTTCTGATAACCTAAGTGGCTCCATCTTTGTCAGAGGGCACTGAGGGTTATCACTGAACCCAGCAGCCATGCTGGGGCTTCCTGTACCACCCAAGATGACACCGCTCAGCACACCCCCACGTGTTTCCTCTCCTCCAAGCCTCACATTGTTTTTGGCGTTGGGCCTCATGCCAATGGTGCCAAAGATCTCCTCGCCAGTCTTCACTGTTAGGTAGTCCTCCATGTAGAACACAGTCTGCTTCCAGTGTGTGTATGGGGACTCAGGACCTGGAAGGTGGGCATGGTCAATCCCAGCCTCTGTCCGGGTGTTGCCCACACTAAACTATGACCAGCCAGTGGCCCCACAAGATCCCGCCTGTGTTTACAAAGCTACACTTGACCAGCCACTGACAGCAGAACCAGGTTGGAACCGGTTCTCAGTGCCCCATAGCCCCTCACAGGGAATTAATTCTAGGCAGGGGCTCGAACGCTCCATTTCCAACTGTCTTTTCTGAGATAGGGTATCACCGACCAGCCTGTGCAGGTTGACCTTAAACCTGACAGTTTTCTGCCCTAGTTCCCAAGTAACTCTGTAACAGCCATAAGCCCTAAAGGTTCGTCCTCTACTATTCAACACTGAGAAACTTCAATGATGTCCATTGGCCCTGGCCCTGGTCCAGCCCCACACGGCCCTCACTGGTAGAAAAGCCGGTCCTCTTGTGGCATCGGGTGAACTCAATGTTGAAGTAGGCCACCAACGCATGCACGTAGTCATTCCTCTTCACTTGCAGGCAGAAGGGGGAGGTGAAGGTCAGGTCCTCTACCTTGACTGTATAAATGTCCACCTCCTGCAAATTGGTAAGTCCAGTTCTCAGAACCCATCTCCACCTGAGAACTACTGCATGTCAGGACCCCTCCCATCACACCAAGTAAGGCGCCCAGCAAACTCCACCCATTCCCGAAAGTCTCCTTGCAGCCCAGGTTGGCCCTCAAAAAAATTATTTCTTAAAAAAAAGATTTATTTATGTGTGCTAGAGCTGGCTCAGTGGTTGAGAGTACTACTTGCTCTTCCAGAGGACCTGGGTTCAAATCCCAGCACATACTTGACAGCTCCCAATTGCCTTTAACTCCTGTTCCAGATATGATGCCCCCTTCTAACCTCCACAGGCAACAGGCACAACATACATGGGACAAAACATACACATTAAAACACATATATTAGCCGGGCGTTGGTGGCACACGCCTTTAATCCCAGCACTCGGGAGGCAGAGGCAGGCGGATCTCTCTGTGAGTTCAAGACCAGCCTGGTCTACAAAAGCTAGTTCCAGGACAGCCTCCAAAGCCACAGAGAAACACTGCCTCAAAAAAAACAAAACAACAACAACAACAAAAACATATATATAAGCTGGGTGGTGGTGGTGGCATACGTCTTTAATCCCAGCACTCAGAAGGCAGATACAAGAGGATCTCTGTGAGTTCAAGAGTCTACAGAGTTCCAGGGCAGGCTCCAAAGCTACAGAGAAAACCTGCCTCGAAAAAACAAAACAGCTGGAGAGATGGCTCAGAGGTTAAGAGCACTGACTGCTCTTCAGCGGTCCTAAGTTCAATTCCCAGCAACCACATGGTGGCTCACAGCCATTTGTAATGAGATCTGGCGCCCTCTTGTGGTTTGTAGGCATACATGCAGACAGAACACTGTATACTTAATAAATCTTTAAAAACAAACAAACGGGGCTGGAGAGATGGCTCAGAGGTTAAGAGCACTGGCTGCTCTTCTAGAGGTCCTGAGTTCAATTCTCAGCAACCACATGGCGGCTCACAACCATCTGTAGTGAGATCTGGTGCCCTCTTCTGGCCTGCAGGCATACATGGGGTGCTGTATACATAATAAATAAAATCTTTAAAAAAAGTAATAAAAACAAACAAACAAACCCACATTATTATATAGAGTTATGCGTGTGTGCCTGCCTGATTCATGGAACTATATCCATGCAGATGCCCGGAGGCTAGAGGATGTTGGACCCTGGGATTGGGAACTGCCTCTGAATGAGCAGCATGTACTTTTAACCCTGAGTCACCAATGTCTCCAGTCCCACGCTTGATCCTCAGGTCACAGGCAGGCAACAAATTAAATGAGAAAAACCCAAACAACCAAGACAAGTAGGGAGCCCCCAGCAGCTCAACCTCTAAAAGGCAGCACTCTCCAGCAGCCCTGCCTGTCTACAGCTGAGCTTTCAGGGGCTGGGCTTCAGAGATCCTTGCACTCCAAACACCAGGCAGGGCTGGCTTCCTCACATCCCAGCCAGCTTCCAGCATTTGCCTGTCTGGGGCTGGTTCTGCTTCAGTGCACTGGGCCTGCCTTGTCCTTGCTATCTATCCTGGAACTCAGCACCAGATGTGGACCAGACCATCTAATGGATAGGTGAGGAACCTGGAATGCTGACTCTGGGAGTTACCTTTATGAGGCAGGCGTTAGTGACCAGCTGCTTCGGATCCACCACATCCACCAAGGGCTCTTTGATGGCCACGTCTTTGATGCAGGACATATCAAAACCATATACATTCTCCCACCCTGGGTACAGATGGGGGTCAGATGAGCTGTGCAGCCCAGATCATGCATTCACCACCCACTCTGCCCTCCCCCTCTACAGCCCCAACTCACAGTGGATCTTGTAGTCTTTATACTGTCGGTCCTCAATGGCTGTCACATAAAGGGTGGCCCGGTCTGGGAAGATGAGGCCATCGGGTGCCTGAGGGAGGAATTAGCTGAGAGCAAGAGCCTAACACTACCTGAGCAGACCCAACTGTCCACCCCACTGTACTCCCTGGCTATCACCCACCAGAGACCCCTTAGCTTTCTGTATCTAACCCTCATCCTTGAGTCTGGCTCCTACTCAAGCCCAGGCTGTCTTACAGTTCTTAGGATCCTGGAGACAGTCCAAAGTGAAAGACACCCACCCCACATGTACAGAGTCCTCCAAGTCCTGTCATCTCCTGGCTGCTACTATACGGCAGACCCCTTTCTGACGCAAGACGTCCACACTGGCCTCCTGGAGGTCAGCTTCTCCTCAGGACCCGGTGGCACCCTGCTCTACCCTGTGAGCCTGGGGGCAGCCCTGTGGGGACCCCGCCTCACCAGCCACTTGTCACGGGCATGCAGCACGGTGTTGAGCATGGACTCGTAGAAGAGGCAGTAGCCCATCCACTCGCTGATGATGATGTCCACTTTCTCCACAGGCAGCTCCACGTCCTCCACCTTGCCCTTGACGATGGTCACCACTGCAGACACACAGCACGGTGAGCAGCGTCCCCGGCTCTCTTGAAAAATGGTCTCACTGTGTAGCTCTGGCTGCCTGAAACTCTTCTATACAGACCAGACTGGCCTCAAACCCAGAAACCTGCCTCCTCAGCCTCCCGAGCACTGGAATTAAAGGGCTATAAAACTGGACCCACATAAAACCAAAAACCCTGGACCCAGCTCAAGCCAGAGGCGCCGCAGCAGCGGCCTCATGCTGGTTTGTGGGGCTGGGAGGGGCTCTCTTAAGAGCCCAGGGTTAATATTCTCCAGGTCGGGGCTTCCGCTCCTAACAACCCTCAGAACAAGCAGTGAGTAAGTATGTCAGACCTTTCAAACGAGGGCTCAGTGCTCGCCACCAAGCGGATGACCCGAGTTCTATCCCTAGGACCCACAGGGTAGAATGAGCGAGTAGACTTCCACTAACTGTCCTTTGACCTCCACACAGACCCACACCCCAATAAATTAAATAGTGTTAGAAAAAAAAACCCAACTAACTATACAGCTAGCCGGGCCTGGTGACACAGGCCTGTCACCCCATCTTCGTAGGAAGCTAAGACTCCAGAACTGAAATTTCAAAATTCATAGAGTATACTAATGAACTTATCTTACAAGTATGTGACGACATTCCATGGAAACTTTGCTTCAGTCTCCAGGGCAAGGAGGCAGGCATGGGTGGATGCGGCCTATTGGGCTCTGGGTGACAGTGCCTACTTAAGGTAGTATGTGGCTGGTTGGCAATGGCGCACACCTTTAATCCCAGCATGTGAGAGGCAGAGGCAGGTGGATCTGTGAGTTCAAGGATAGCCTGTCTACAGAGTGAGTTCTAGGACAGCCTGGGCTACAGAGTGAGATCCTGACTCAAAGACAAAACACCAAACACACACACACCCCCATAAACACTTAACCACATCAAAAACTAGTTTGGTGTGAAATGCCGTGCCAGAGATAAATGTCTAAGTAGATTAAAGACCTCCAACAGACAGGCTTAAATAAATGTATCCATTTGTATATGAGCAAGGCCTTTAAAGGAGCCAGGTGTCCAACCCTCAGGTGGGAAAATGCGGAGCTGCAGACTTGTAGCAAGTGTCCCCTGCACACCCAACCGTGCAGTGTGGAGGAAGCTGTGGACACACTGGCACCAGGCATGGCATTCTCAGGAAGGCAGTGTCAGTCACGGCCAGAGTGGACTGCCGAGGCAGAGCTCACAGCCCCAGACGTGACAACTCAAAAGCAGGGTGGCAGAGTTCCTGCCTTGCATGCGGATCGCCTAAGTTTAATCCTGACACTCCCCAAACAGCCCCCCAAAACCCGAAAGCACCAGGGCCAACAGACCCCAAACACAAAGGAGCCACCAGCTGCCCACTGTGGCCTCTAATGCTTCACTGAGGCGTCCAAGAAGCTGGCTGCAGCGTCGTCCCCTTTGCCCTTCCCCTACTTCTCACCGTGGTCCAACTTGTTGGCTTTCACAATCTTCACGGCATAATCAGATATGCTGGAACACTCAATCTGGGGCAGAAGAAAGAAGGGCGGAATCCAATGCTTCCTCTCCCACCCTCTCCAGCCTCCATCCAGCCCACCCCCGGCAGGCCCCTTTCCGAAAGACTTACCCCAATGACCTTACGGGCCCCTGCCTTGGCTGCAAACATGCAGAGGATGCCAGTGCCTGAACCCACGTCCAGCACCACCTTGTCTTTGAAGAGGTGCCGATTGTGAAACATAGAGTTGCGGTATGTAAGGGTACGCACCTCATCCTTGAGCATCTCCTACGCATGAAGACAGAGGACCGGAATGATGAACACAGAGAAACCACCACACCCATGGTGAAGAAGGTCAGTGCTCAGACCCCTCAGTTTCCCTCCCTTCGTCAAGCTCCTATTTAGAGGACACGCATACTGGCCAGGTTTATCAGTGCCACCCAAGACCCAGAGATGAATCAGGAGGCTGAGGCAGGAAGACTCTGGCTTTAAGGCCAGCCTAGAACACCAAAAGGCATGACAGTATTGGCCTGTCAGGCAGGAGGAGCAAAAGCGAGGACAGGCTTAGACAAGTTAACACAGAGAGTAAGCAGACACAGGTGAGCAGCAAGGAGGTCGCATAGCACATGTAAGAGGTCAACTCTCGTGTCACCTTGCAGGCTCCAGCTGCCTTCTTTTTTGACATGGTGTCTGAGACCTGGTAGCTGATCAGGTTAGCTAGCCTTCCAGTGAGCCCCAGGAACAGCATGTCTCTGTCCTACCCCCAGAGCAAGCACACACTACTATGCTTGCTGTTCTAGAACTTATCGTGCACGCAGAACATGGAGGCCACAGGACAATTTTCCCCACGTATTCTGAGTTCTAAGGATCAAGTTTAGGCCGTCAGGCTTGTGTGCCAAGCACGTCTACCACAGAACCATCTTGCCAGCCTATGCCTGACTTTGGGGATTAAACTCTGCAACTCACACTTGCATGGCAAGACCTTTATAACTGAGGTTTGTCCCCAAAAGTTAATTTTGTCTTATGCATATCTTCCATTTCTTCCCTTTATGATGGTGGGGATGGAGGCCAGGTCCAGCATATGCTACACAACTGCTCTACCCTTACTGCTTAGCCACACTCCACGGGGAGGAGCTTTTTTTTGAGACAGGGTTTCTCTGTAGCTTTGGAGGCTGTCCTGGAACTCACTTTGTACCCCAGGCTGGCCTCGAACTCACAGAAATCCGCCTGCCTCTGCCTCCCGAGTGCTGGGATTAATGGCGTGCGCCACCAACGCCCGGCTTGGGGGAGGAGCTTTTTAAAAGGCCCTTGGAAAAGATGAGGATTCCTTAGAATGCCATTTCGGTTGACTGAACCCTGGGTCTCCATCAAAAGGGTGGGGGAAACCTAGTGTGGCATGAGCTGTGGGCTAATTCCCACCGCCAATCACCAGAGGGCGCCAGACACCGGCAAGGCCTGACCTCATCCTGAGGTCTGAGGCACGCAGGCGCAGCACTCCCGTCCCAGACAGAAGACTGGGCTAACCCACCTCCAAGGCGGTGGACCTGGGAAGGGTAGCAGTGCCCTCGTGGGGACAGTCACCTCCTGTCCCACCTGCCAGCCATTCAGGATGCTCTGGATTCAGGGGAAGTCTTCACTCACCTCATGGATGCCAAAGTGGGCATAGGAGTCAAAGTAGTAGTCTTTGGATGTCATGTCCTCAGCATTGGGCTTCTCACTGCTTTCTGCTTGAGCACAGGAAACCTGAGAGGAGGGAGTAGCAAAAGGGTCACAGGTGGGTCATCTGAGCCTCCTCAACCTGCAAGAAGGCCCTCCTCAGAATGGGACAACCCTCCAGCCCCTCCAGCATCTTCCTTGCCCAGGCACTGTTTCCACTTCCAGGACCCACCCGAGCACCGTCCAGGGAGCAGACGCCTCGCCTACCATCTCTCTAGGCTCTATGCCCGTCTCTAGCTCAGCCCACAGCTGGGGAGGAAGGGGAGGGAGGGCAGAGAGGGCAGACACATGGAAAGCCAGGGGAGGAGGGCTGGAGATGGAGTTAAGGAAGCAGCCATGGTTCTGGGGGAGCCAGGAAGAGGTCTGTCTATGTGTTTAGGGGCACAGAGGAATCAGCTTTGGAGCAAGAGGATGATGAGACCTCCTGGGGAGCCAGGTGTGTATCATGTGCTTATGGGAGTGGGCTGGGTGGGTGGGGTTTCACAAAAGGATATTTACTTCTTCAAGAGGCGGCTGGAGGCTCATCCCATTAGCCAAGGTGGCTACAAAATTCTAGGAGAGAGTAACAGGGAAAAAGGGTTAGCTATGGGGTGGTGGGGAGGCCTTTGGGGCAGTGAGTGTTTTGTAGGCTGGCTTTTCCTGGGCATGGGAGTGGTGTAAGCAGGAGCAAGCAATGAGGCTGCAGTTGGGTGAGAAAGGTAGAAAGGGGGGGGGGGGGAGGGGCCTCCTGTCCCAGCTGCTGGCTGAGGAGATGATGGTGGCTGGCCCCATGCTGTCCCTCTATGGTCAGACAACTGGCCACATACACCTACCCTGTCTAGGCCAGAGGACCCAACGCCTGCCAGGGCACATGGGCACTGCCAGCTGCCGCTCCCCTTCACTACCTAATCCCCTAGACTTGGTGACACTTCCTGACAGGCACACCACACTCAAGTGCCAGGCATGAGTAAACCGGAGAGGGCTGACAGGTAAGCGGTGCTGGGCACCTGTGTGCCCCATCTCAATCCTGCCTCCTGGTCAAAGAGGATTCCATTAGAAGATGTGGCGTACCACCACAGCACAGCCAGTATACCACCCCCAACGCCACCGGGGGGAGGAACACGAGGGTCAAGCCTGCCCCCTGAAGGGTGTGCCCCCAGGGCTACAACACATGCCCCTGAAGCCCCTCCTTGCACACCCCACCTGAAAACAGCCCTCTTTTTTCCCTGTCCAGAAGTGCCAGGCCCTGGGTCACTTCAGTGACACTGCAGGCTAACTGATCCCATGGCAAGTGTCCCAGCAACTGACCTTCCTCTCCAGAGAACTTGAAGAGGTACGGCCACCATCAGATGATAGCCCATCAATGACTGCTGTCTAAGGCCAGAGAGGCCATGATCTACCATGCTCTCAGCCCCCCACAGCAGTGGGGGGAGTCCCCATGACGACCTCTCTTTTTCAGTAGTACAGATACCAGCAGGTAAACAACAGACTGAAGAGGGTTAGTTCTGTTTCTGGCTTTTTTTTTTTTTTTTTTTGAGACAGGGTTTCTCTGTGTAGCTTTGAAGCCTGTCCTGGAACTCGCTCTAATAAGCCAGGCTGGCCTTGAACTCACAGAGATCCGCCTGTCTCTGCCTCCCGAGTGCTGGGATTAAAGGCGCGTACCATGGCCTGGATGACTGACTGAAGAGGGATTTGAAATCTGAGACTAGGACCTGATTTACAGGCCTAGTAGAGGACTCTTTCACAAGAGCTACTCCGGGAGGCTTAAGGAAGGATGGCAAGTTCAAGGCCAGCCTGGGCAACAGGGTGAATTCAAGGCCAGACCCACTGTGCATCAAAGGAAGTAAAAAGTGGACTGACTACACCTCAGGGGTGGAAACACTCAACTACAAACAAATAAGCCAGATGCTAGAATTAGATTCTGGGGGGGACCCTAAAAAAGGGATCGGGTGGGGGTTACGGCCGCTTGGTCCGTGTACCTATAGAGCCATCCACCCGAGGGCGCTTCCATGAGGCGGTGGGCTTTCGGCCACGCCCCATGAAAAAAGAGCCCCTTTCACAAGCCCATACTGACCACGAGGGGGTGCCCGGTGCCGGATCCGGGTCTCCTCGGTAGAGATGCCCCACCATCCTCTAACAGAGAGGTCACAGGTCTCTGCCCATCCCCCCCAACCGCACAAGGGTAACTCAGAGTGGAGGCAAGTGAGGCGCGGGGGTGATGCTCTCAGGTCAAGCCCCACGAGGCTGCACGGATGTCCACAGCCCAGCCTGGGTGAGCGGATGGCACGGCGCAGGTGGCACCCCCAGGACCCCGGGAGTGCAGCCCAGGTCATCGGGCCGGGGGCGGGGCCTTTGTCCCGCACGTGGAACCCGCGGGGCCCCTCGAGTGGCACACCCCTCCCCACGCTGCGCGACCACGTGCGGCCCGGCTGGACGCGCCCCCGGCCCGCGACCACGTGCGACGGCCCTCGACTCGACTGCGAGCTCCGAGAGCCCCATGAGCTGGGGTCACCCTCGTCACGATCGAACACGTCCCCCGATGCTGACCTACGCGAGGCCCAGCGCACCCAAGGCCCCGTCTCCACAGTCCAGGCCGTGGGTGATCCGTCGCCCGCCCCCCCTCCACCCCCCGGGCCTAAAGAGCCCAGCTACTCACCTCCATGATGCAGTTCGCGGCCTCGGCTGCCGCCATCTTCACCCGAGTCCTCCGGCCTCCGAGACCCCCCCCTTTCTTCTCTCTCCCCCCCGACCGGGGACCGCCTTTTACCAGAGGGTCTACCGCCCGGCCCCCGAGACCCCGCCATACGTTTTCATTGGCTGCTACAGACGTCAATCTAAAAGCCATTGGGTGGTATGCACGTCCGTCAAAATTCAAGTGCCCGCCCCTCCTAGCGTTCAAAGGACCATCCCCTCCTGTCGGCTAGGAAGGGAACAACTGTCTGTCTATCTTAGCCAGCTCATATGATGATTGGATAATATCCCACCAAGTCTTCCCGCCTCCTTCCGGCCAGCTCCGCCTCGAAGCTTCCCGGCGGGCTCCGCGCTAAGCGGATGTCGAGGAACTCCGCTGTCGATCATTAAGATGGTCCGCCTCTCCGTCGTCGCTATTAGCTGAGCAAAAGGTGACGTTGCATGGCTCTTATTCCATTCCCTACGAGTGACTGGTCAGGAACAACAGGGGCCATTGGCCCACAAGGAGGCAGGCCGGCTTTGCACAGCAGCGATTGGCTCCCGGGAATGTCAGTCATCAACGTTGGGGGGGGTCTCGGGACTGGAAAGCCTTCAGGAGGAACTCGGGCGCGTGGGCGCGCTGTGGGGAAATCCGAGTCGCCGGGAGCAGATGTGGTCGCGTTCTGGTCTGGGGTCCTGAAACTTGTCAGGAGTCGTGGTGAGCGTCAGTGCGATGAGCCCTACCCCTGCACTGGACTGTGCCAAGTTCTGAAGCCCTGTGGCCTCCTAGTCCTTTGCAGAAACACCCGACTATCTACCTTTGTTTGGCCAACTCCTACCGGCAGTCACCGGCAATTTGGACGCCATCTCTCTCCTCCAGGAAGTTTCCCTGGACCTGCAGAAAGTTACTTACTCCTTGCCTGAGGATAGATGCCCATTGCTGGGTTTATGCGCCTTTTGTCCCACCAGTACTTGGCCCAAGCACAGGATCCTTTAAATTCCCAAATGTGCCTCCAATCCAGGCCTCCTCAAAAAGTATCCATGCGTGCACATCTGCCATGCTTCCTCCCGACTCCTGACACTTGTTTAGTGTGTATGTGCATGCGTGTGTGTCAAGCACCGTGTGCTTCAGACCCTTAACACTTAAGATATCTGATGTGACCTGTTTTTTTTAGGCAGAGTCTCACGGTGTAGCCTTAGGCCTGCAACTGTCACGTAGATGAGCCTGCCTTTGTCTCCCAAGTGCAGGGATTTAAGGCGTGCGTAAAATTCTCCCAGCCAATATGATTTTTCTTTTCTTTTCTTTTTTTTCTTTTTTCGAGACAGAGTTTCTCTGTGTAGCCCTGGCTGTCCTGGAACTCGGGGATCCTCCTGCCTCTGCCTCCCTAGCGCTGAGGTTAAAAGCGTGCGCCACCATCGCCCGGTTCAGTATGTTTTCTTGACTCCGGCCGGCCTATCCTACTTCGTCCCCCATCTCAACATCCCCAGGACCTTTCCCTCTGTCTTGTCAATCCCCGAGCCTTCTCTCCAGCCCTGGGGCTCCTACCTGCCAGTCCCTACACTCACCTCTGCCTATGGCCTTTTGGGGCTCCCAGCACCCCCAGGACAGTACCTCAACCCCGCAACCACCTCCATTCACAGTTCCCTCCTAGTTACCTGGGCTCTGGCCGCCCTCAAGCTTCCATGCCTTTTCACATGCTGCCCCCTCTTTGGGGATTGAACTTGCTTTTCTATCAGGACGAGAGATTTTATCTACAGCTAGTGAATGCAGGGCATTCTGACTTCTACCCAGCCACTCTGACAAGAGCTTTTAATAACCTAACACAGGGAATCTCTGCAACCCATTCAGATGGCTGCTATTATAGATTTTTTTGTTTGTTTTTCGAGACAGGGTTTCTCTATAGTTTTGGATGCTGTCCTGGAGCTAGCTCTGCAGAACAGACTGAACTTGAACTCACAAGAGACCCACCTACCTCTGCCTTCTGAGTGCTGGGATTAAAGGAGTGCATCGTAGTTTTTTTGTTTTGTTTTTTGGGTTTTTTGTTTTGTTTTGTTTTGTTTTTTGGTTTTTCGAGACAGGGTTTCTCTGTATTGTTTTTTGGACCATGTCCTGCAACTCGCTCGAACTCACAGAGATCCACCTGCCTCTGCCTCCCAAGTGCTGGGATCAAAGGCGTGCGCCACCACCGCCCGGCTGCATCGTAGTATTTTTAAAGTTTATTTAATTTGGATTTTGTTTTTATGCGCACAAGTATTGTAGAGATCAGAGGTTGTAGTAAAAATGCCTTCCTAGATTGCTCTGTACTTTGAATTTTTCATTGTTTTTTGAGACAGGGCTTCTCTGTGGTCCTGGCTGTCGTGGAACTCACTCTGTAGACCAGGCTGGCCTTGAACTCAGGTCCACCTGACTCTGTCTCATGAATGCTGGGCTTTGTACTTTGAATTTTCAGACCTGGCCTGGAACTCATAGAGATCCCCTTGCCTCTGCATGTCAAGTGCTAGGATTAAAGAAGCTGCTATACCAGGTACCACCTTATTATTTTTGGTATTTTTAATCACCTTATTTTTTGGGAAAAGGCCTCAGTAAATCTGGAGCCTACCAATCAGCAAGCTGCAGAGATCCTGTTTCTGACCTTTGAGTGCTGGGATGACTGATGTCTTTGTGTCTAGCTTTTCATTGGGGGCTGGGAATTGAGAGCAGGCCTTTATGCATAGGCAGCAAACATACTATACTGATAGATCCATTGCTTTAGCCCCAATTTTGGGTTTTGTTTTTTGCGGGTTTTTTTGTTTGGTGGTTTTTTTTGGGGGGGTTCCAAGACAGGGTTTCTCTATGTTTCTCTATGTAGTTTTGGAGCATGTCCTGGAACTTGCTCTGTAGACTCTGGCCTCAAACTCAGAGATCTGCCTGCTTCTGCCTCCCGAGTGCTGGGATTAAAGGCGTGGGCCACCACTGCCCGACTCACCAACTTTTTTTTTTTAAGACAGGATTTTTCGATGTAGCCCCAGCTGTCCTGGAACTCACTCTGTAGACCAGGTCTGCCTGCAACTCAGAGATCTGCCTGCCTCTGCCTCCTGAGTGCTAACACTAAAGGAGTGAGTCACCACACAGGGTATAAATCCCAGCACTCAGGAATCACGAGTTACAGAAAAACCAGGGCCAGAGAGACCCTGTCTTAAAAAAAAAAAAAAAAAAGGTAGACTGTAATAAAGGCCCCAACCGTGACCTCTCATCTCCAGGAGTACTCCATCCAGTCTACTCAAATGCACATGTACACACAAGTCAACTCACACTCAAACACTTTACTCTTTTAGTAAACAACAAAGCTTTTAATATGGAGACATTTCTAAACAACCTTTTTGGCAAAAAAAGTGGCGTGGCAGCCACCATCCCAGAGCCCTGAGAGGAAGTATGTGTCAGCAGAACCTGCGTTTGTGGGTTCAGAGGAGGCAGTCAGTCCAAGGGTAAGTTCAGGTCCACAGGTGAGATGGCCAGGATGCCTGCCTGCGGGGGACAAAGAGCCCATGACACCGCTGCTGTGACACAAAGACAGGGGCCGAAAGACAGTGACCCCGTGGGAAGGACAGAGCCCTGCACTTAGGCAACTCAGTGGCTGGACGTTCTGAGCTGGGCTTATTCTCTGCAAGACCTGTCCTTTAACTCCATGACATCGCTGTCCAGCCTCTGGTGCCCCATGTGCTCCCGTCACCTGTGGTAACAGAAGCAGGTATGCCAGCTTCTTGGATGAGTCCACACGTACATCCTTCTCCACATTCTGCTCCAGCTGTAGTCTGGATCCTCCCATCACTCCCTTCCTCCCTATCCCAGGGAATGAGGAAGAGCCCTACAAATGCTCACAACAGCATCTTTGGCCTGGTGCCCACATTCAGCCTTGAGGGAACCTCCAGCCTCATCAACCAATGAAATCCAGAGTCCTTCCTGCTGAGACTGGCACCCATCTCCAGGACTCTCCAGGTCCATCCACAAGGCTAGATGGAGCTATGCACAGACAATCCATATCCACAGCGTGATCAAGGCCCTCCCACGGCTGTGTATCTAGACCACACTTTTTCTCTCCTTCTGATGTGCTTTTTGTTGTTGTTGTTGTTGTTTTTTGTTTTTTAAGACAGGGTTTCTCTGTGCCTTTGGAGCCTGCCCTGGAACTAGCTCTTGTAGACCAGGCTGGTCTGGAACTCACAGAGATCCACCTGCCTCTGCCTCCCGAGTGCTGGGATCAAAGGTGTGCGCCACCACCGCCCGGCTGATGTGTTTTATCCTAACTCTCACTTGTTAATACTTTGAGACAAGATCTCATTAAGTTGCCTAGGCTAACCTTGAACCTACTCTGTAGATGTCTTTAAACCTGAATGTTCTTGCCTCAGCCTCTTTGGTGCCTGTACCACCAGGTACCATCACTGTTCCCTTACTCCCCTACCTACAGGGGTCACCATAGAGCACTAGCAGGTCTGCAATTCCCCGTGTACCTTAGGCTGCTCTTGACCTCATAGAAATCTACCTGCCTCTGAGTCCTGGGATTAAAAGTATGGTGTCTTGCCAAGTAGATTTGTTTCTGTTTTGTGTATAAAATAGTAAAAAGTCCAGGGAAGACCTCACCGGGCTGATAACCAACATAGGAAGCAGAGGTCCGTGGGATCAGGGTCAGTAGATAAGCACCACACGCATCCATCCTCCACTACACAATCACCCTAAAAAGATGAGGGGCCTGGGGAGCTGTGGGAGCTATTCTCACAACTGCTGGATCAAGCACGGTGGGCACACAGCACGTGCTCAGTAGGCACGTGGGAGGAATGGAAGAGCTGGGAGTTCTGGAAGGAAACCTAAGCTGTCCCCCATCAGATGGCAGTGGGGTAAACTGAAGCCTGACAGGTGTGTGCAACTTACCCAGCCCCCATGGGCCTGGATCCAGGGCGCAAAGCTGTGTACATGCTCCACACTGAGGCCGGCCAAGGTACCCCCCAGCCCAGCCACACGCCGGCTCAGCTCCATGGCCAGAGCCAGGCGGGCCAGTGGTTCCGGGGATGGTGGTGGGGGTGCTGGGCATGGCAGCGAGGGGCTTGCACAGTTTGGGGAGGAGCTGACTTCCCGGCTGGAGAAGAGTTCCACGAGGCGGGCAAAAGAGCCTGCGGACAGTCGAGCCAGTCTACGGTGCAGAGCCGGGTCAGAAGCTAGCTGAGGGGTGGAGGGGCGGTGTCAGTTACTGCCCCCCCTCAGCAACCACCCCGAGGGGCACAGCTTCCAAGCATCAAGTCTTGCCCACCCAACTAGCCTCTATGGCCTTAGTCAATGGGCTCCCAGGAATGGGGTCTAGACTCTGAGCCAAGTATAATTCTGAGTTCTAAACAGTAAATTCTCCTGTAATTAGGATTAATAACAGTCCCTGAAGCCAAGCCAGGAGTGGTGGCACACACCTTTGATCCCAGCACTCGGGAGGCAGAGTCAGGCAGATCTCTGAGTTCAAGGCCAGCCTGGTCTACTGAGAGTTCTACGACAGCCAGTGCTACACAGAGAAACCCTGTATGGAGAAAGAAAAAAAAAAGTCACTGAAGCCATTTATTGAAACCTTGTTTTCTACCCAGATAATGGCTGTTATAGTTTGTCCAGATTTCAGGAAACTCAGAAGCTATACCCACCTCTAGTGGCATTTTCTCCATATTCTAAGATGTGTCCTTTGTAGTCAATCGGGGTTCTTTTGTTTGTGAGACAGTACTTCATTATGTAGCCCTAGGTGGCCTGAAGCTACAGACCAATCTTGAATTCACAGAGATCCACCTGCCTCTGCCTCCCAACTGCTGAGATTAAAGGTATGCATTCATGTCCCATCTTGTCACCCAGGTAGCTGGGCTGCCCCGCTAACTTTGGACTAGTGGCAATCCTCCTGCCTCACATTCCCAGAGTGCTGGGCGGAAAGCTGTGTGTCACCATGTTGACTGTAATCAAAGTTTACACACCTGCTCAGTCAGTCTCTTACCTGCCTCATGCGTCTGTTTGTTTGCTGTTCTGTGCTTTTGAGTGTGTTACTAGGGGAGGGTAATGGAGAACAGAGTTAAGGACCTCAGCTTGCTAGGCAAGGGCTCCACACTGAGCAATCGCTAAAGCCTCTGTGGGTTTTGTTAACTAGATCCCCTTGCATGCTGATGGTCCATGAAGGGCACTGGTTTCAAGTCTTACTGTGGAGAAGCTCCAAAGCTCCTGTAAAGATGATGCGGTGTTCACTGGAGCACCTCACTGTCCACCAATTCCTGTTTCTGCACTACCCCACAACTGTCCTCTCCAAGGTGTGGCGCACAGGCCCATCGGTCACCTTTTGGTTGATGACTTCTGCCTCCTCCTCCAGCAAGGCTACCAGCCTCCTTAGCAGGGCTTCCTTTTCATTGGATGGGGGACCCTGGAACTCTGGGGGCAGAAAAGAACTGACTAAGGAAGGGCCCGGCTTCACTCCCATCTCCGCAGTCTCCAGGGCTTCTCTGCTACCTACCTGGGCTGGGCGGAGACCTCAGCTGCTCTTGGACCAACTGTTCCAGACGCTGGGCAACCAGGGCGTAGAAGTCTGAAGGAGCTGGGCCTGTAGTGCCAACAGAACAGGGCACTATAGATTCTCCTCCAAGCATCTTACAGACAGGAACAACTTCCATTTCACACAGGGGTAAACCGAGGTCATGACAGAATTTGTAAAAAAATGTCAAAATCCTCAGCCTTTCTACTTCATTTCGCCCTCAAATTAAACTGAGAATATTCAACCTGAACTTTGGAGATTATTTCATCCAATAAGGGCAAACACGGAGCACCCCTGCCATGACCGCCTTCCGCAGTCCAGGTCACAGCAACTGACCAGGCTCAGCCCTGCAGCGCACTTTCTCCTGAGGTGAGCCTTCTAACCAGGTGTGCTCCTCCAAAACTATTTCTTAATTTGAAGGGCATGGTTGTCCCGCCTGCATGTGTGTGTGTGCCACGTGGGTGTGAGCAGCCCATGAAGGCTAGAAAAGCCCATCAGAGGCTGAACGACCCAGCAGTTAAGAGCCCTGGCTGTCCTTCCAGCAGACCTGGTTCAATTCCCACCACCTACATGGTGGCCCCAAGTTTCTGTAACTCCAGATCCATGGAATTCAACACTCTTCGTGGTGGCGCAGGCCTTTAATCCCAGCACTCAGGAGACAGAGGCAGGTGGATCTCTGTAAATTCGAGGCCACCCTGGTCTACAGAGTGAGTTCCAGGACAACCAAACCTACAGAGAAACCCTGTCTCAGGAACAAACAAACAAACAAGAAACAAAAACAAAAATGAGATCTAAGCTGGGGCTCTAATGATGCATGCCTGTGATTCCAGTATGAGGTAGGCTGATGAGGGGGGCTCCACAAGTGTGACATGTCTCAACACTGCCTAGAAAGAAATCTAACAGAGGAGGGGCAATAGTTATGGCTTGTGCTAAAACGGAGCGGTGTTCACCTTGTAACAGGTACTGTCTGGATTTTTCTAACCAAAGCTCCTAGCCGTTTAAGTTTCACAGGTGACCTGGCTAAATCTCTTACCAGGCTGCGAGCCATAGCAGGGGCGTAGGGGAAGGAAGCTGGGCCGAGAGGACTCCAGGGGAGGGGCTCCTCTCCCCAGGGGACAAGGGAGGCATCTTCGGAGGCGGCTCAGGAAATCTGTTGGCTCCTCTTGGGCAGGGCTCCTGGGGACAAGAACCTCGGAGTGACCCCATGGAAGATCACTCTTGAAACTCGAGATAGGAATATGGGGTCAGATCTGAAAGGAGGAGACAGGCCGGGGCCAGTACCAAGACTCGGGAAGACCTTCCAGTCACAAGCTGGCCCTGGGCGAGTGGCAACTCACTCACCTGGGTGGAGTTGGGACAGGGGACCCAGCAGCTTCACCGCGCCTAAGGAAGGCAGCCAGAACCCTCAGTGTGTCCTCACGGAGCCCCAGCTCTTCAGAGCCGGCCATGGAGGCACCTGAGGGAGAAAACAGAGGATGAACCCAAGTGTGGAGATAAGCTCAAACTTCCGAGTCTGAACGAAGAGCAGGACACGGGAGACAGAAGGTTGGTCAGTGGGACACTTGATTCCGTCGAGGAAAAGGGGGCTGGAAAGAGAAGGGTTTTAAGACAGGAGGCAGCTGAGTGCTTAAACTTCTACATTCAGGAGAAGGAATGGGGTTTGGAACTCCCAGCCCTGAATGCCGAAAGACGCACTCCTCCAGGTATTTAAGTCCTTAGAGAACTACCGATCCTAGTACGCTCTGCGGTACACATTGGCCCGATTTCCCCGCTTTTTCGCCGAGCAGTCTGCTGGGAGATGTAGTTCCAACTACCTCCGGCGGGCGCCAGAGACCCGGGTGCTCGGACGTCAGAGAGGCAGGACTGACTGCGGCCGCTCACGCAACTGTTCCCTTCCCTTTCTGTTCTAGTCCCTTCCTGGCACCCCGCTCACCTGGTTCGGGATTCTGCTCTAGTCGCGCCGGCGCCGGCTTTCACGCTTTCACTCAATTTCGACAAACTTTTCTTCGGAAATTCAACTTTCCCGCGCCTGCGCACTGGGCCGCCCTGGTAACCGCCCCAACGTTGAAGGGGCGTGGAATGCAGTCTCATTTGCATATGGCGTTCCCAGCATGCCTGTGGGCGGAAGGCCAAAAAAGGGCATTGAGAGAGTTGGGTGGCGCCCAGAAGTACCCTTTCGGCTTTTGCGTTTCTTACCCAAATTATGAGAAAATTATTTCTGTCGCAAAATATCATCAGAAAAGAAAGTCCCAGCGCCCGGAGGCTTAGCTGACAGAAGGGGAAGGGCGCGTGGCTGCGAGACTCACAACTACCGGCGCCCCACGAGCGCGCGATTCCTCCCCGGTAGGTAACGCGGAAGAGTCGGGAGGGTGGCGGCCTCGGGGCGCAGGATGGGGCAGCCCTGACGCGCAGGAGCTCGGCTACCGAAAACCAGAAGGGCCGCGCGTTGAAGGCCTCAGTCTCAGCACTTGCTGCAAGTTCGAGGCCAGTCGGTGCTCCCGAGTGAGTGCCAGGCCAAGCTGGACCACGGGATGAGCTCCATACCAGCCTGGGATACGTGAGTTGAAGACCACCCGGCTCCTGAATAAGTTTGAGGCTACCTTTGTTTACAGTGAAATTCGAGGCCAGCTTGAGCCACACAGTGATTCCCAGGCCAACCTGAGTTGCATAGTATAGTGAGTTGAAGACCAGCCTATGCTACATACTAAGAACCTGTCTCAAAACATCCATAAAAAAGAGGCGACTGCACTTGGGGACACTTGAGAGAATACTCTGGAAATAAGCCAGGGGTTTCAGTGCAAGGGAACTGTGGGTAAGGGAGCACTCCCGGTCTTGGAAAGACTAGGGAAAGAGGGCTCCCCTAGAAGCGGGGTTCCTGCGTTGGATAATAGAAGGGGTTTACATTTATAAAAGAGAAGGAAATGACGGGTAGGTGTAGAGCTTCTAGCGAAGACGCTAGGGTAGGAAGGGCGGTCACATTGGGTATGAAAGGGTGGGAAGCAGCTTCCCGTTTGTACCCCACGAAAGCATGGGTGAAAGATTTGCGCTGTGGCGGGTCAGGGAGTGCGTTTGCCCCTTGACACGCAGACTTAGGAACTTCCCTGTGTGCGCAGGCCCGAGCATGGGAACCCCGAAACCGCGGATCTTGCCCTGGCTGGTGTCGCAGCTCGACCTGGGGCAGCTGAAAGGCGTGGCCTGGCTGGATGAGACCCGCACTCGGTTCCGGATCCCTTGGAAGCATGGCCTGCGGCAGGATGCTCAGATGGCTGACTTTGGCATCTTCCAGGTGCTGGGGGCCAAAGGCTTTGGAAGACTTTGGAGAGGCGTTCCTGGGCGTGGCTAGGCAGGGGCGGGGTCTTGCTAATGAAGGTGGATGGGACTGGAGGGATAGACAGGAACTGATTGACAGATTCCAAGACTAGAACCCGGAAATTAAGTTTGGGTTGCTTAAGGACAGTCTATAGCAGTGGTTCTCAACCTGTGGGCGACCCTTCCACAGGGTCACTGTCAGCTATTTGCATTACGACTCCTAAGAGTAGCAAGCTAGTTATTATTTTATGGCTGGGGTCAGCACAGCATGAACTGTATTAACAGGTGGCAGTGTTAAGAAAGGTGAGAATGACTGCTGCCGAGGATGGGAGATCGTTGGGGGTGGGCTATCGATTTTAGAACCCTTAACCCTTAAGGTCTGAGAATGCTTTATGGATGGGGTCATTAACTTAGCGTGGACTAGGCAGTATTAGAGGTGAGACTGGTCCCCAGAGGGTGTCCTGGGGAAGGCGTGAAGGCTGACATGGTGGCCTGTAATCTCAGCACTCTGGAGGCATCAGCAGGAGCCCAACTTTGGTGCAGTGTGTGAGAAACCCTGTTTCAAAACCAAAAGGATGAGAATGGAAGGCCTAGGGACCAGTGAATGTGAGACCTTGGGTCTGAAACCACACGATGCACCGTGGTGGGAGGTGTCAGGACCTCAGGGCAGAGTCTAAGTCATCTCCCTTCCTATCCTGGAATCACTGGTGTGTCAGGCCTGGGCCGAAGCCAGTGGTGCCTACACCCCCGGGAAGGATAAGCCAGACCTGTCAACCTGGAAGAGGAACTTCCGGTCAGCCCTGAACCGGAAAGAAGTGTTGCGATTAGCTGATGACAGGAGCAAGGACCCTTTTGACCCTCATAAAGTGTATGAGTTTGTGACTCCAGGTGCGTGCGCCAGGCTGGCTTGGGGTCACAAAGACCTTGGGATCAGGAGGGTCTCTGGCCTTCATTCTTCTCACCCTTTCTCTGGACAGCAGCAAGAGACTTTGTACATCTGGACACCTCTCCTGATACCAATGGCAAAAGCAGTCTATCTGATCCCCAGGTGAGGAGGGGCTGGTCCTGTGCCCCGTCCGTCCTCCCCACCCCCACCCTGGGCCTCACTCATCACCAGTCTGCTGCCCTCTTGAGCCGGCTGAGGCTGTTAACCAGGCTCTAGCTGCTCTTACTTCCTCCAGGAAGACCTCTTGGATTTACTGGATGACTTGGTCTTGGGACCCCTCCCAGATGAGGGGTCCTCAGGCCAGGCTATTGCTCCTGATCACTCTCAACTACTGCTAAGCGCCAGTTTGGACAGCGTTCCAAGGCCGGCTCTCCAGGACAACCCGCTGAGGCAGCTGCTAGCTGAGGAACGTGAGTGCTGGCTGTGGGGTAGGAAGGGCTGCGGCAGGGGCAGCAGTGCAGCCCTCAGCCTGGTCCTCGTCGTCTCTCCCCTTTCATGCCCCTCTCAGAATGGGAGTTCGAAGTGACCGCTTTCTATCGAGGCCGCCAGGTCTTCCAGCAGACACTCTTTTGCCCAGGGGGCCTGCGGCTGGTGGGCACCGCAGCCGATAACAGGACTCTGCCCGGGCAGCCAGTCACCCTGCCAGACCCTGAGGAGTTTCTGGCAGACAGGCTCGCGAGGGAGTATGTGAGGCATGTACTCAAGGGCCTGGGCAAGGGGCTGGCACTGTGGAGGTCAGGGCAGTGTCTCTGGGCCCAGCGTCTGGGCCACTCCCATTCCTTCTGGGCTCTGGGTGAGGAGCTGCTTCCAGACAGTGGGCGAGGGCCTGATGGAGAGGTCCCCAAGGACAAGGATGGAGAAGTGTTCGACCTTGGGCCCTTTGTGGCAGGTGAGTACCCTAGGGGAATTGATAGACCATGGTGGTTGATTGAACTCAAAGTCTTGATACTCTGCTCTGTGACAGGGGACAGGCCTGTACCACCAGGGGCACAGGCTGCTGTAACTGTTGAACCTAATGTAGTACAGGCACCGTAAGATGCCGTGGCAACCATATTGTAGTAAATACAGAAATGGTGATGGGGCTGAGGACTTGGCTCAGTGGTAGTGCCCCTGGAAAACTACAGGAAAAGTAAGTCTCTAGCAGTTTTGTGGAATGATGAGTCAGCATCTGCCATGGGACAAGCCCATGTTGAGAGTCCATAAAAGCCAAGTGCTGATGGAGAATTTCAAAGCTATGTTGGGAAAGCGTCTCCCTCTGTATGTAGTCCAGGCCTCCTTAGTGTTGGGATGCCAGTTGTGAGCAGGTACCCAGTGTGACGTTGCACTTACATTAAATACTTCAGTTTTCTGAGGCACAGTCTCATTGTGGCTTCTGCTGGCCTTGAACACATCCCTCCTGCCACATGCTCAAAGGCTGGCATGACTGTCAATTTAGAGAACCACAGCAAGGCCTGAGGAATTGAAGTCACCCTGACAGCCTCACTTCCCTGGGCTCCTAGGAACACCTTCCTCCTCACTGCTGAGCCTCTGGGTGGAGTGGGCTGCTGAAGGAAGGAGGGGATATGGCAGGGACTTGTCCACATAGGCAGTGCCCGTGGTGGTGGAGAACATCGCCAGGGAAGACAGTAAGTTGAGTGTACGGAAAGGGTAGAGGGTCATCCCTTCTTCTCTGACCTGACTCCTGGGTTCCCAGATCTGATTGCCTTCATGGAAGGAAGTGGACACTCCCCACGCTACACTCTGTGGTTCTGTGTGGGGGAGTCGTGGCCCCAGGACCAGCCGTGGGTCAAGAGGCTTGTGATGGTCAAGGTGCCAGCTGTCTTGTGCTTCTGGGGCTGGGAGGGTCCATTTGTGGAGGAACCTGCAGCAGCCAGGGGCTAAAACTCCCAGAAACCCCCTACCCACCACCAAGAAACAGCAGCCCCAAGAGGACTCTTAGAGCCACTGTTCCCCATCCTCCACAGGGCCTGTCTGACACTAGCCCCTGTAGCTGCAAGTCTTTGCAGCCTTTAAAGTGTACAGCTCCCAGGAGCCCCATTGGTTATGGTGAGGGGTGGGGGAAACAAAAGCTCCTAGCAGCCCTAGGCCAAGTGAAGGTCCACCCTGTGCCATGCTGGGGGCTCGCAGCTGATTGGAGATTTACCCTTCCTGCCCCGGTAGGTTGTTCCCACATGTCTTAAGGAGCTGTTAGAGATGGCCCGGGAAGGGGGAGCCTCCTCCCTGAGAACTGTGGACTTGCACATCTCCAACAGCCAGCCTGTCTCCCTCACTTCTGACCAGTACAAGGCCTACCTCCAGGACTTGGTGGAGGACATGGACTTCCAGGCCACTGGAGACACCTAAGCCCTGCTTAGCTGCCATCAATAAAGCAGTTTATGCCACCACCACATGTCTGTCTGGTGTTACACTGTGTCCAAGCTGGTGACGATGGCACAGGGGTCTGTTTGCCGTGTGCAGATGAGTTTAGGTGCTGGGTGAGTGAGGTACAGCATGGCTGCCAGCTCTTGACCTCTCTCCAAGGTCCTGGAGAGGGCATCACAAAGGAAGCAAGAGACAGGACAGGACCAGGCTGCACGTCATCCCTTCATGGGTGGCAGCTAAAAGCCACTGTGGGGTGACTGGGTGGCCTCAGTTTCCTTTTAGGGTCATGGGCTGTCACTGCAGCCTCACAGAGCTGCTGACTAGAGGCACTCAATGCGGTCAGCTCCAATGTACATTAGACAGCCCTGGGTCATGTTGCCCCCCACAACCTTTTCCTCCTGAAAGGAAACGAGCATCTTATGAAGACAGACTCTCTGTAGCCCTGGCTGTCCTTGAACTGAGATCGGGCTGCTTAAGTGTGCACCACTACACCACCTACATCTCATGAAATCTTTAATGAAGTTGGAGGACATGACAGAAGGGCTGAGGCCTTGGGCGTAGGCTAAGGGGCCAGGATAACGGGTAGGACGGGGCTGGGTGGGGGCTCTCCTCTTCCTCACAACGACCCCATCATCCCACTGGGGGGGGTAGTGGGGAAGCGGAGCCATAAATATGTCCAGAGTCTCAGAGGCGCAGGAACAGGGTATGAAGTGTCAGAGAGGGGGCAGGGGAAGGCCTGGGCCACCCTTGTCTGGGGGCCCTGGCTCCTTGGGTGGCCGAGGGGGTCCTGGGGGTTCCCCCGGCTTGCGCCCATGCTTGCGGAAGTAGCGGTAGCGCTGGACGTAGGCCCTCACCAGGTTGCCCACCTTGACAGGGTTGATCTCCCCGCTTTTGCTGTGGCAGATCTGTGGAGCCAGGGACAGCTGAGTTCCTGCCAGCCCAGGGCACCCTCCACCCTGACTCTGACTGGGCCTACCCTGGACCCCTCTCCTGGACCCAGGTCCCCATCCCCACCTTGTGGACAGCCTTCCTCAGGATGTCCTTGTACTCCTCCTTGGTGATGTCTTTCTTCTGGTAGTATGGCTTGATGGCCAACTTCACCTCTTCCACTGCCCGCTCCTGTGTGTGCAGCTTCTTCAGATACTGGTGGGGCGAGACAAGGACAGTGAAGGCCAGGCAAGCGAGGGGAACCTGCAGTGCCCTCAGCCGGCCTGCCCTGTGCTTCCCTTCCTGCAGTTACCCTAGGCCACGTTCTGGGCCACCCTGGCCTAGCCAGGCCCAGCAGCCTGCTGGGAGACAAAGCCAGTCAAACAATACTGCTCCTTTCAGGCGGTGCTGGGACTGAACAGGGCTTGGGAAGGCTGGTGTTTTACCACCCCGCCCCAGCTTGCTTTCTAGGTAGTGTCTCTAGGCTGCCCACCCGTGCCTCAGCCTCAGGCAGTGTGCCCACACACAGCTGGTCACAGTTCTTCCTAAGCAGACCTTACAGGCCTATTCTGATTGTAGACCTGAAGTGGCAGGGATGCCCACCGTGGCTGTGTGGTCAAGCCCAGGTGTGTCTGGCTGCTAAGGTAGACAGCATGGGGGGTGGGGGGGCACGAGATTCTCACGTAACACAGAAGAGGGGCTGCTTGCTACACTATACCACACACTTGCCAAGAGACGATACAACAGCACAAAACAGTCCTAGAGGCCTGGCTGGCGTGGCATGGGCAAGTTCACAAGCCAGGGGCTAGGTGAGCTGAGGCCCTGTTTCCACAGCCTGCTCCACAGCCAGTGTTAGGCCCAGCAGTGGGCAGCGCCCGCAGTGGTGTCAGGGCCGTGGCCAGGTAGACCACCTAGATAGGATGTAAAGGACGCAGCCTGAAACCATTCCTCCTCTGTGCCTGCAGAGTCCTCATGAGCCAGGGGTGGCTCGTCACCATCCCCCGTGCCTCGCAGTCGTCACAAACACTAGGGCTGCAGGCCTGATACCTATGACCAGCTCGACCCTCACTGCTTGATTTTTCTTCAAAAATCCGACGTCTCCCAGTTACGTAACAGTGGGGAGCAACATTAAAGGTGGTTTTATAGGCACATACATACATCTACAAACTACATGCTTCTCACTCTATACATGTCAGTTCCTTTCATCTGAGCTGAGGATGCAGCCCAGTGCTTCCTGCAGCCCAGGCAGGCTCTCCTGCTGGGCGGCATCTCTACTCTGGTCTGTTGTGACTGCCCAGCATCCTGCCCCATGCACCTGGCCCATCTCACCTTGTCGGTGTCCCCGCGCCCCTCTGAGCTGCTGCTGCCCTCTCTCTTGTCAGACGCAGGGGCCAGCCCAGTGGGAGTGGGAGGGGTAGAGCCGCAGCCCCCCATGGGGAGGCTGCCAGGAAGCAGGTAGCTGGAAGGGCCTGGGGGAAGGCCCAGAGAAGTGGGCACAGGAGCTGGGGTCACCCCCAGAGCGGAGGGTGGCTTCCGATGGCTGAGGATCTGTGAGGAGAGAGTATGATGAGCCAAGGAAGGCGGAAGGGAAGAGGGGACTTTGTACCCCTCTGTTCCCTCAAATTTCCCAATGTTAGAGAGTAATAGTCTCCTCTTCTGGCCAATACCTTGCCCTAAGGCCTGCTGGGAGTTGTAGTTCCTCTCCTACCCCGAGGCAATGGACAAAAGAAGGGGCTGTGGGGACTCTTCCCCATGGGAGCCCACCTGGTTGGTGGCCTGGATCAGCTCCTGGGCCTTTGCTCGGCTGGCCAGGTTGGCCTCTTCCATCTTGAACAGCAGTGCAGTCACTGCAATGGACAGAGGTGTCACAATCAGTGCAGGCATCAACATGGGTAGCAAACCTCACCTAACCCCAATGCTGCCAGGTCCCTCACTTGATCCCAGGACTATAAAACCTCAGCTCCAAACAGAAAAAAGTGCCTTCTCTACCGAGAATCACCGCAGACCCCCAGTGTTCTTATGACTCATCAGGGACAAGGACTAAAATGTGATGCGGAGTAACATCTGCTTCCTAACCCCCCCAAGTCCCAGCCCCCACCTAGGAGGAAGGCAGCACTGCTCACCCTCCGTCCTGTGCTTCCCACATGTCCAAGACTGACTCTGCCCTACATCTACCCAACCCCATCTACCCCTCCCTCCCTTCCCTGCCATCTCCCTCTCCCCACTCCAGAAGACTCACAGGCCAGGACACCACTGGTAGTGCAGTCCACACCAGCAGGCAGGTTCCAGGGCATGGGTGGGGGTAGCGTGGGCAGCTGGGAGACCCTAGCAGCTGGCCCGTCCTCGGCGCCAGAGTCTCCAGCTGTAGACCCTGCACTGGGAGCAGTACTTGGGGCAGCTGCGGCGGTGCTGGTGGCTGTGGTAGTAGCAGGCTGCTGCTCCTCCTCCTCTTCCTCCTCCTCCTCCTCCTCCTCCTCTGCCCCGACCCGGACCCCAGTGTCCTCAGCGGCTTCCTCTGGCAGGAAGGAGACCTCAGGAGTCTTGCAGCTGCTGTCCACAGTCTGGGAGTCCGGGGTGAGCGCGGGTGGCGGTGGCGCCACCTTAGGTGGTGGAGTACTGGGGGCCTTGGTGGTCCGCTCCTCCCCAGACCATGATGTTTCCTCTGTCCCCTTGGCGCTGGCTGCCTGGCTGCAGCTGTCAGCCTTGGACTTCTTCAGAGAACCAGGCCCAGCGCTGGCCGTGCTACTGCCTCCACTGCGGATCTTCTTCCGGGTCTTCGACGGCTTGGTCTTTCCCTTGGTCCCCTTGGCTTTCTTGGCCCCGGCCTTGGCCTTGGCCTTGGTCTTTTTGGGCTTGGCGCTGCCCGGGGCCACCTTAGCCACCTCTGCAGGAGCCCGCTCATCTGGCTTGAGGAATGGCGAGCGGCTCTCACGGTCTCGGCTGAATTTGACCCCGATGGAGCCCAGGCCTGAAGACGAGGAATCCTTGGCAGGGGTGGTACTGCTGACACCCTCTCGGATGAGCACTGCCACCTTGGACTGCAGTTTCACTTTGCGGGAGGAGCAGGACGACGATGAGGACGAGGAGCCGCTGCTTAGCGGGGCCTTGGGCAGTGACCCCGAGCCAGGTGCCGAGTCCTTAGGTGGCCGCGTCTTCTTGGATGACCGATCCCTGTCTCGGCCCCGGTCCCCCCCTTCAAGGGCCTTCCGTCGAGACCCTTTCTCCCTTGAAGACGAGGATGAGGATGCAGCCCCTGAGCGCCTCCGGTCCTTGTCGCTCTTGCCACCCCGCTCATCTGCACTCAGACCCTCAGAGTCATACAGAACCTCCCGCTTAGGGGACACGGCCGGTGCTGGTGAAGGTGCTCGCGGCTCTGCCTTGTCTGGCCGGCCCACCGTGATGGTCCGCTTGATGGCAAACAGGTCATGGTCCGTGAGGTCCTGGATAGAGGGCGGCACGGCCCCGCGGCGCCGGCTGTCGCGGTCAGACCCTGAGGGTGGCACAGCTACGGGCAACTTCTCCACATCCCCAGCGCGCTTCTCGGCCCGCGAGCGCGATCGCTTCTTCTTCTTCTTGCCACCCTCGCGGCGCTTGCCTCGGTGCCGCTCACGCCGCGAGGATGATGAGGACGATGCGGCCGGGGGTGGTGAGGCTGAGCGCCGCCGTCGCCTGCGCTTCTCCCGGGAGCGGGAGCGGTGGCCCCCACGTCTGCGATCAGCGCTGCGGGAGCGAGACCGGCGACGGGAGCGGGAGCGGGAGCGACGGCGGGCAGCACTGTGTGAACTAAGCTTGCGCTCACGCGAGCGGTGCTTCTTGGCATCCCAGGAGGGCGAGTCGGGTGGAGCCGGGTCCCCGCTGCGCTGCCGTTCTCGTCGTGCCTTCTTGCGTGCAGGCGGTGGGCCGGGAGAAGCAGAGCGCTGGCGGTAGCGCTCACGTCGCTGCGTTAGGATTTTGCGGCGCAGGTCCAGGCCGCCCCAGCGTGCATCTGCAGCCGGAGGTGCGGGTGGCTCACCCAGGTCCACCTGCAGTGCGCCCTCACCATCAGAGTCAGCATGCAGGGACAAGAAGTCGTCGCCCTCGGGGGCACGAGGCGCAGAGGCTGCGGGCGCAGCAGGAGTGGCCACTGAAGCAAGGGTGGCTACTGAGGCTGGAGGCTGACGAGGGCGCCCAGCCCGGAACAGTGACACTGCAACCCTGGGTTCCTCCTCGGGCTGCACAATCTCGCCCTCCTCGATCTCGGGATCAGTCGGGGGCAGTGGTGGCAGCGGCAGCGCTGGTCTACCAGCTGTCACTACTTCCACCGACACCTTGCCCTCAAGACAAGCCTCAACCTCAGGTCCCACCACAAACACCCTGCGGCGTGGAGCCCCTTCGACCCTCGTGGAATCTGCCTGCGGTGGTGTCCCAGGGGCTCCCAGCGTCTGCGGGGGTGGGGGCTCCGGGCGGGGGCTGTCATCACCTGGGAAGTCCTGGCTCAAGCTATTGTCATCGTAGATGCCCGCCAGGGTCTCTGAGATGCGGCTGATGCTCTGTGACAGGCCCTCCTCCTCTTCCTCCTCCTCTTCCTCCTCCTCTGGTGAGGGGCTCCCCGCAGATGAGCTAGGGTTGGAGCCTGTGGGCTCGAAGGGGTCATATTTTTGCTCAGGGGCTGGCGGCGGGGAGTAGGCCTCATCGGTGGGGTGGAAGGGGTCATAGATGTCGAATCGCGGGGCAGGCAGGGCTGGAGGGGGTGGAGGAGGAGGAGGGGGAGATGGGGAAGAAGAGGATGGGGAAGGGGAAGGCGAGGATGAGGCAGAGGAAGGAGCAGGGGGAGGGGCAGGCCCTCCATCCCCTGTGCCCAAGGTGAGGAGGTGACGGGCACAGGCAGGTCGAGAAGCGTGAGACTGTGGAGAAACTGCAAAGAACAGGGTAGACAGTCAGTCAGTACCACCCTGCCGCTCTCTTCCGGTGGAGAGGCCTGTAGACAGGCCAGTGCAACTGCTGCCCTCCCCCACCCTGACCCTCCTCCACCCTTGAGCACACCAGAAAACAATGGAAGTAGAACGGGCTGGGGTGGTAAAGGGGTTACATGTATTTATACCATACATTAAGGAGTTGGGGTGCTATTCAGTGAAGTTAGGGACTGGGGTACGCAGTGGCAGAGCCCTGGCCTAGCATTTGTGAGGTCACCTGACACAGGAGAAAAATGATCCTAGAATCCACACCTGAGCCCCGAAGGTGCAACGGCTTAATCTCCCATACCACAAGTTGGCCCTAAAGCCCAAAATCTGCCTTGACCAATAGCAGTGATGTCCCCACGGGACAGAAGAGCTAATGGCCTCCTACATGAGGTGAACCTGCTAGACCATGAAACAGCAGACCAGAGCCCTGGCAAGACAAGAGTCCTTCCAAGCTTTTGCCTCCAACCTGCACCCAAGGGCTAAGAAACAAGAGCCACCAACCCACAGGGACATCAGGGAGTGCTTGCCCCCTCTCACAGGACAGGCTCTGCATGTCTCCTTAGTTTGCCCCTAACACCCACTGCACCAAGGAACGCAGCCTAGACTCAGACGATGTATCTAAGCATGGGAACAGCGAAGATAGTACTACTTCCTCATAGAGACCCAGGTCACAACACTCTAGCCACATGACCACAGGCCCCCTAACTCAACCTGTCTTTGGATTCCTTCTGCGCATACAGAGTCTGGCCAGGTGGTGGTGGCGGCGGCACATGCCTTTAGTCCCAGCACTTAGGAAGCAGAGGCAGATGGATCTCCATGAATTTGAGGCCAGTCTGGTCTACAGAGTGAGCTCCAAGACAGACTCCAAAGCTACAGAGAGAAACCCTGTCTGAAAAACCAAAAAACTAAACTAAAAAGAACCACAAGCAGTGCAAAGCCACAGCCCTAAACCCAGAAGCTGAAGCAGGAGTGCCTGAACTCAGAGTCTGTGGGCAGCTGAACAACATAAAAGGCCCCATTTCCAAGTTTTAAGTGACAATGGTGGTGCAATCCCAGCACCAAGGTAAGACAAGCGCCAGGCCAGCCTGACCGACAGTCAAAGACCCCATCTCAAAAGATTCCAGTCCCCATGAGAACAACTGGCCCACAGATAGCCCAGGCAGGGGCCACCTGTCTGTGTCAACAGGTTGTGTTGGCAAGCTCAGCCTCTGGAGTTGTCACACAGGTTAGCCCCGCGCTCTGGGCTCCAATATTCTCTTCTCTCCGCCTACCAACTATGGAGTTGCAGATGAGGCCACACTCACAGCTCCACACCCCCAGGCTCTAGAGTAGACTTAAAGCCCTTCTGTTGGCCTCTATGGGGGCTATGGGAACACACACTCCTGTGCCCAATGGGTAAGTGGACTCACAACTGAAAAGGGACAAAGGGACTGTGACCTGCCTCAGTGGGGTCACAAGCCGTACTCTTTAAGGCACTGGGACTGACGGCTGCCAAAGACCCAACCTGAGCACAGCCTTTCTCTCTGCTGTACTTTTAAAAGCACACAGAGGGAGGTTAGCCTGCTGGTGCTGATATCACCAGCAAACAAAAACAAAGGCCACGGTGGAGCCTGAGTCAGGACCCAAGCTCAGGTGCTTAGGGAACGCCAGTACCACAGGCGCTGATGGACTCTGAGGTCGCTGGGCACCTACCAGGAGCACAATGGGAGGCAGACTCTGTCCTACACAACCACAGCACAGAGACAAAATGTCTGCTCTTCCACTCAGACTCAAGCCAGACCCACCAAGGAGCTAACGAGGATCCCCTTCCTAGGAGATGAATCCCCAACTCAAAGGCACTCCCAGTCAGCTCATCATCCGGTCCCAGCATGCTCGATGCTCCTGCACGACTCCACTACGCTTTCTTTCCACGGGTATATATATGCACTAGCTCGTATCTATTCTTCTTCACTAGCTCAGATCTAACATCTCACCCATCCTTACCATCTTCCCTACAAATTGCTTAAGTGAGCCTAGGGCTTATCTTGGTGGCAGATTGCCTGCTGAGCATGTGTAAGACCCCAAAGTCCAGTACCTAGCACCATTAACAGACATAAAACTAGTTGATTTCCACACTTCAAGACCACCTACCCGGCACAGTGCAGCCCCACGTACCCGTTTTTCCTGTCCTCCAGGCCCTGAGGCGGGGCAGAAGGCTGGGCACAGGTAGAGGCATGGGGTCCCTGTCACCGATTCGGACCTCAGCCACCAGCTCAAGCATGTCCTCACTTCTGCAAAGCAGAGAAAATGGTAAACCCCAGCAGTGCCACAGCCCAAGGTTAGAGTGAGCCCCACCTTTAGCGGCCAGATTCTTACTCGCCAGGTCGCAGGTCCAGGCGGCTGGGGACCCAGGTATCCGGTGGATCCAGTATGTTCACCAGCCCCACAAGAAGGCTGTCTGCAGCTGTGTCCAATACCTGGAAGGGGCCGTGTTGGGCTCTGTTCTGTTAACAGTCACACTGAAACCTTCCCAGTTCTAGCCTCTCAGGAACCCACCAACTTCCCCCAAGGACATTTAGGGATCCAACCAACTGAACCTTTAATGGTCTCTGGCAGCAGTTTAGTCTGGGATCTGGTCCCCAGATTCCCATTACTGCCCACTAGGTTTCCCCCAGACCCAGGGATATAGATCCCCAGTTCCTTTGTCCTGCAGGCCCTAGGATGAGGTCCACAGACACCTTACTCACCGTGGCTGTATCAGCACCCCCTGACTCCTGTGAGCGAGGTTCTGATCGTGGGCTCCGGCAGCAGCGCCTCCATCGAAGACCACGACACCGAGAGCCATCTGGAAAGACATTGAAGTAAGGCGAGACTCACTGTGAGGCTGTGCAGAGCACAAGGCCAGAACTGGGCCTAGTATTTGCTGCAGTGTATCTACCTCCTCCCAATTAGGGCGGGACCCTGAGCTCCCCGGCCCAATCTAGGGTGAGCCTGCACCCATTGGATTGCTCCAAGAGATGTCTCAGCTTGACCTTTGAGTCCTAGCTAGCCCAAGGTCTAGATGTCTCATCTCCCACAAGAGTCCTACCACCCTGCTCCCAACCTTTCATCAGTCCTGAAGCCACACTGGGTCTCATGGCACCATTCCCTTATGCGGCAGGTCTGCTGGTCCCCTGCCAACGAGGCCTTCCTCTAGCCAAACCCAGTCCCTGGACACTCCTGACCCTGACTCAGAAAGAAGGAAGATACCAAACCCGGAGGAGTAAGAGCCTGAAAGGACCTCGTACCTTTTTCATTTGGCAGGTCCCCCTGCAAGGAGCTTCCCACAGCCTGCTGAATGGCCCGCTGGGAAAGGAGGGAAAAATTAAGAATCAGGGGTATCAGATAAGAGACTTCTGTAACCTGTTTGGAAGGTATGTCCCAGGCACCCCACAGCCAGACCACAGGCTGAGGCCACATAGTGCCCCACTTCTTCCAGGTTCCAGACCCTCAGTCCCTACACCAAGAAATGGGAATCTAGGTCCCCAGGCCCCGCTGCCCCAGCTGTCTTACCAGGATAAAGGCAGAAGGAGAAAGGGCTGAATCTCTGTCAGGTGGACCATCTCCCCGGTCCTCTCCCGACTCCTCCGCTTTACCTCGAGACTCATCTTCCTCCTCCATGGTCACCTGGGTTGAGGGCGACAGTTTGGAGTGGAGGCTGAGGGAGAGGGTGCAGAGGTGAACAAGCCTCAAGGTGCGCTGCCTCCACCAACCCTGATGACCCTGTACTTGGCCCCACGCGGACCTGCAGGGACTAAAGTCATTCTCATCCTTCTGAATTTCAGCTGCCTCCCCTGTCAATGGGAGGACTCTCTGCCCCCTGCTCTGACATGTGGCCCTCCACTGCCCAGTACCTAGTCAAAACTCATTCCCCAACCCAATCAGGTAGCTGCAAACTCAACCATGACTTTGGGTCTCATGATTTTAGGAGTGTGCTTCAGACCTTCCTCACAGTGAGGAATACGCCAACCTGCTCAGTGGTGCTCTGTAACAGGTGCTATAGCTTCACACAGCATCCATCACCCTCCACAGTGAGGAACAAAGAGTCTTATTTATAGGCATGAATACAACCTTGACAGTATGCTCTACACAGCCACCACACTGCTTTTAAACAGAAATGCCAAGTTTCAGAAAGACATGCTGTCCTCCCAGCCCCATTGGGACACTTGCCTATCACCCAGCTGCCTGTCCTGTGGAAGCATGGCCAAAGCCTCGGTGATGTCACGGGACTTTTGAGCTTTGAGTGCCCAGTCAGATGGTTCAAAGAGCATCCTTCAGACTGGTGGATGTCTTGATTGAGGCTTCAGAAAATATGAACATCACAGCTGTAAGCCTCCCCACAGCTGTCAAACCTGCAACTCTGAACACACCTAATCTTGGGAATTCCTAGAAGCTCTGGGCTCCCTAAACCAGTGTGCTTATCTGAAAATGGCAAAATAGTAGCATCTATCACATTCATTTGCACATACAAATGGCTGGATACACAATACACAAGCAATAATTGTATCATTAGCCCTCAGACCAGGTTTCCCCTTTTGTCTCAGTCGGCTTCCCTGGCTGTGCATCTGCAAGGAAAAGGCCTAAGACCTGGTCCCAGTCCTACTTGGAAACTATGCCCAGGCCTCCACATTCAGCCAGCCTCTCAGCTGCAGCTGCCCAAATCTTCAGCTTCTTCCCTAATTCCCACAGTCTCACCCTACTCTGACAGCCCCTCTATCATATCCAAGGATCTCTAAGCTAAATCAGGACCCTTGTACCGGGTAACAACAGTTCCCAGCTCTGGCACTGCTCCCCAGAGTTGTCTAGGACACAAATGCTATCCAGAGCAGTGACTGTCACAAGAAACTGTATCAAAAGCACCTGGTTGCAGACTTGGAGATTCCCAAAACCACAGACATTATAAGGCTCTGCAAACCATGGGAGATCCCTCAATTACAGGGCTCTGGGAGCAATTTTGTGATTCACAAATAGCTCATTACACAAAGTACATAAAACATAGTGGAAAATATTTCCCAAGTTTTAAAAGGAAACATCAGTTTACAGGACTGGAGTAATACTAGTACAATGCCTATGTTGGCATGTACTGAATCTCATCCAACAATGTATTTCCTCCTGTCTATCAAGGTCAAGTTGCAGAGCACTGCACTAGGTGAGTCCAGACAGGTCTACAGACCCTCAGGCCTCCAGGGACTGATTCCAACTCCTCAGCACTAGGACAACACCGGTTCTTTTTGTTGTTTTTTAAAGCCGTTTTTAAAAATTACTTTCTGAAAGGCAAGTACATTTGAGCTGGGTAAAATACCCAGCACTTTCTGTTGTATTTTTATTCTCCACACGTTTATCTAGCCCCCAAATCACTTGAATTTGCTACAAGACACAATCACATCAAAATCACCTGGATGATTCCAGTGCCTTCTAAGTGCCCCACCCCATCCCACCCTGGTCTCCGAGTCACTCCATATCAAACACTCTCCAGACCTTGGAGACCCATTTATGCCTCTGGGTACATCACAACGCTTGCCTCCCTCTCCCTGGGTGGGAAAACATCTCTTTCTTCCAGGTGGCCCTCAGCACTTCCTAGTCCTTGAAGAGAGCTTCCAGGCCTCATAAATTGTCCCAGATCCACGTAGATGAGCCAAATGCAGAGACCAGGACAGGCAGACGCTTCCCAGGCCTATAAGGCATACCCCAGCGATCTAGGCGGCTCTGCAGACCCCTTCACTCTTGGGACACTCATCAAGAGCTCAAAATGGCCCCAAAAGCCTCTCAACAGCCCCCAGCCTATAGTCGCACGTAAAAACCATCTACCACGCCTGCAGACACGTCCGGGCTCAGCAATGCGATGGAAGGCTGACATAGGCGCGGTCCAGACCCTATGGACGTCCCCTGGCACCCACGGGCGCGTCCCGGGCCCTAAGAAGGCCCCACACTCCGCGACTGCCTTGGCCGCCGCTCCCGGATCCGAGGCTGCCACGTTATGATCTCCAGGCCCTGTGGCGTACGGGCGACACTCGGAGACGACTAGCGACCCGACACCGCCCCGCCCACCCCGCTAGGCCCGAGCCCCGCGGCCCGGACCGCCGCCGCCATCTTACCCCGCCGCTCGGGCTGCGGCTCCGGCCCCGGCGCGGGGCGGGGCGGACTGGGGCGGGGCTCGCGATCTGAGCCGCGGGGGCGGGGCCAAATTGCCGCCGAGCTTGCTGGGATTTCAAGTACCCAGCTGGGTTTCCTGAAGGCCGGCAGGACGGAGGGCGGACTCGGTTTCCCAGAAATCAACGCGTCGCATGGTGGCGGGGTGCGCGCGCCGTATGCCGGGAGACGTAGTCCGCGAGTCCCCTCCGTCACGCGGGGACAGTGTCGGGGTGAAAGGTGAAGTGGGCGGGGCTGCTGGAGCGCGCGGTAAGGCCCTCCACAGTGCCCTGCGTGCGCGGGGAAAGGGCGGCGGATCAGGAAGTGATGTAAAAAAGGCGCTCCGCTGTTGAGATCCATGGGAATTGAAGTTCAATTGAGTGGAACTAGAAGCTACCCGGCCCATTTTCTGAATGAGACCCTTCTCTCTTTTTTTTCCCCCCCTCGAAATCCTAAGGAGGCTTCTTGAGACTGGCCAGGAACTTGCTGCAGACTGTCAGCCTGCCTGTGCTTCCCCAGTGCTGGGGCTACCGGCGTCCGTCACCGTGCCCAGTTTAAATTACTCATCTTAGGGATGCTGGAGATTGAATTTAGACCCTCACTCATGCTGGGCAGCGCTCGATTACTGAGCATTACCTACAACTCTCTTTTTCTTTTTTATTCTGAGACAGCTCATTCTAAGATGTCCAAGACAGCCTTGAATTTACATTAATCTCCACTACACCAGACCAGAGCGTCCTTACTCAGGCAGTAAGGTCCGAAATCTGAGTCCTCTGACTCAGAACAGAAAAGTGAAGACTCCCGTCCCTCCTCCCTGAGACCCGTTCCTGAGGTCCCTCCTGCAAGCGCATCAGTAGCGTGCCTTGTATTACACAAACTCCTCCGCAAACCTTCCCTCGCGCACTCATGCCCTCGAGCCCAGAATTCTGAGTCCCCAGACTCTATCCTCTGGCCCCAAGAGTTCAGGCTCTCAGCTTCCCCAATACCTAATCTAATAGTAAGGAGCCCCTCCCGAAGCCCTGTTCTCCCTAGGACCCCGTAATCAAAGTCACCAACTCAGTGCACTCGTAGGAACCAGGTGCCTGAGTCATCAGCTGCCTCCTCCAAACCCCACAGGTCCTGGCTGCAGAGCCTTCTGGCCCCGGACTTCCCGAGTAGGATGCGCTGGCTCATGGATGAGGAATGTGGTGATCTCACAGCCCGTCCCTGCCCCGTTACCCTGCTGCCCCCTCCGGGGCCCCAGCTTCCCTCCCAGACTATCTTCCGTTTGGCTGGGACATGGGGAACCGGAAGCCTGGGTCCCCTGTCGAGGCAAGACTCCAGCTTCGAGACCAACGCCGGGGCAGAGAGCTGGCGGCCATCCCAGGAAGGAGGCGGGGCTTCTTTCCGAGACCTGTGCTTCCTAAAAGCGCCCTATATATGGCACTGAACCCACGAACCCCACCTACCAGAAATACCCAGGGGTGGTCCTTAGGATAACTACTGCCTCTTGTGTCTTCATTTGCATATACCCGCCCTGAGAGAACTTTTCTCCCTAAGTTGGGACTTTATTAACATAGCTCCTCCCAAAGGTGGGCTGTCTGAAAGGAGCGCGTGGCTGGGCTACGGGTGGGCACGGATCCATATTAGCATATCCCCGCCCCTCTCGGAATTCCCCTCTTTGCAAACTTGTTTCCCCTACTCTTATTATTAGTACAGCTCCTCCCTTTCCCTGGCCTCGCCTCCTCCTCAAGCATCCGCAGACGCGCGTCCCACAGTCCGGAGCTCATGTTTATGCAGTCTTTATTAGCATAACTCACCCCTTGGTTTCTCTTGACTCCCCCCCCCCAGGCGGTAGCGGCGGCGGCGGCAGCGGTGGCGACATGAGCAGCGGGGCGGCGTCCGGGACTGGGCGGGGGCGGCCCAGGGGCGGGGGGCCGGGACCCAGGGACCCCCCGCCCGGCGAGACTCACAAGCTGGTGGTCGTGGGCGGCGGCGGCGTGGGCAAGAGCGCGCTGACCATCCAGTTCATCCAGGTAGTGGGCCCTCACCGGGGAGGGTGTCCCCAAGATCCAGATTGGAGCCCTTTGGGGGTTCCTTGAAACTTTTACTTCTCCCAGAGCCATCACTGAGACTCTTTTAAGAGGGTCTCTAATCCTAAAATATCTCTGCAGACTTCGACTCAAAATGCCCAGGGCCTCCACCCCCTTCGTGCGGTGGAGCCTTCTCCTAATACGTCCCCAGGCAGATCACCCTCCCTGAGGTACCTGAGAGTCCTTGTCCCAGCGGTACCTCCTGGGAGTACCCTAAATTCTAAATAATTGCTCCATTCAAATCCTAAGCGCGAGGCCCCGACACCTGAACCTGGTCTGCCAGACGTGCCAGCGCGTTCACCTCTTACCACCCAAGAGCCCCGCTGGCCCAAGCAGCTGTGCTCTGTACTTTTGACAGTAGCTGGAGCCCTCGTCCCTCTATTCAGGGACCATTCCCCAGACTTTGGAGATTTTTGTCCAGACCTTGGTTCTAGATAGGACCCTGTAATCCCTACTTGAAGATGATTTCCCCTCAGACTTTAGGAAGATTCTGCCATTCTAGGAAACAACCTTATTCTGCTAAATGCAGACCCTCACCCTCCCACCCTACCCCCAAGGAAAATCTACCATTTCTCCACTCTAAGCTCTTCACTCCAACTCCCTGCCCTCACCTCTGGAACCCTGGGTAGCTCCCAGGTCATCTCCAGATTAAAAAAGAAAGAAACCTGAGGTTTTCCACAACCTCCAAAGCTACCTGGAAGATTCTAGGACCCATAAATGCACTGCTACATCATACCCTCCAAAAATGCGACAGGCTGTGTTCACCTTAGAGCATGTAATGCTTGGTATAGTCTCCCCCACGTAAACCAAGCCTCATCCCGCCAGGCTCTGCTGCTTCACCCCTCCCAGCCCTCAGCAAACACCCTCTAGAGAGGAAGCCACCAAGTTCTGAAAATCCAGCCCAGCCCCGGAAACCTCCACCCAGTTCCCACGGGGAGCACGCCCCCCCCCCAACACCATCCCCACACTGGTCAGGGCAGCACTAGGAAGGTGAGACCCACTTGCCGCAGGAGAGGCTCCTGGGTGACAGACACACACACACACACACACACACACACACACACACACACACACACACAGGGAGCCTCCAGCAATGCCTGTGAGAAGCCTGCAGCGGGAAGGAGAGCCCAAATTTGAGCCCTTGGCACCCAGGGCCAAACTGGGAGCTGGCCAGAGGTCTGGCTGGAGGCAGTAGGACCCAGGCAGGAAGGGAGGGGCAGGTTGAGGGTGGGGCAGCCTCTCCTAAGCAGGATTGGAACCTAGACCTTCCCCAGGGAGGAGACACTGGCTGCTCACACAGAAGGGAGTGAGGAGGGAAGAAAGATGGGGGAGGAAGGGAAGAAAGAGAGAGAGGCAGACAGGCAGCTGCTTCGGTCAACAAGAGCTCCCAGAAGCTGATCAGTGACTGTCACCAGGCCAAGCGTTAAGTGTTGAGAAGAGAATTCCTGCAAATCAAACACTGTCATCCTTCCTCCAGATGGGGAAACTGAGACTCAGGGACGGTGATTTGCTTGGAGTGACTTTGCAGCTGGGAGTAATCATGCCAAAGGAGGGTGCTTTATACTGAAGAAAGCAGAAACTCTGAGAGAGAACAGGGGGATTGGTGACAGACCCCAGGACCTGGGGACAGTCAGTCCGAAAGATGGACTCAGAGCAGCCAGAGAGGCAGGGCAGAGACTCAGAGAGATGGAGAGCGAAGGAGATGGGGCAGACAGACCGAGATAGAGACAGAACACGGACAGCAGTGGGGGGGAGACAGGTACATTGAGACAAGGGAGGGGTGGACCCAGAGAAAGGAGGAGGAGAAGAGTTCAAGAAAGAAAGATATAGACGCAGGAGGAGACAGGGAGAGAGATTCTGAGACCCAGAAAAGGAAAGAGACCCAGAGAGAGGGGGGGGGGCAGGACAGAGACTGGGGGGATGATCTAGAGGCAGGGCTCTCTCTCTCTCTCTCTCTCTCTCTCACACACACACACACACACACACAACACACAGAAAAATGCTTTGGTGACAGTGACCTCTCTCTGTCCCCCAGTCCTACTTCGTGTCTGACTACGACCCTACCATTGAGGATTCCTACACAAAGATCTGCACTGTGGATGGCATCCCTGCACGGCTGGACAGTGAGAATGGCTGGGCTTGGATGGGAGGCGGATAGCCGGGCTGAGAGGACCTGTGAGCATCGGCAGGACAGCCTAGGACCCACGTATTCCTCTCCCTGTCTCACAGTCCTGGACACTGCCGGTCAAGAGGAATTTGGTGCCATGCGGGAGCAGTACATGCGTGCTGGCAACGGCTTCCTGCTGGTGTTTGCGATTAATGACAGGCAGAGGTGAGGGGAGCGCTGGTGGACTTGGCTGAGCACACCACAGGCTCCTCCCAGAGGCTGCCTCACACCACTGGCTTCTCTTGCAGTTTCAATGAGGTAGGCAAGCTCTTCACTCAGATCCTCAGAGTCAAGGACCGCGACGATTTCCCCATTGTGCTGGTTGGGAACAAGGCAGATCTGGAGACACAGCGCCAGGTTTGAGATGCCCCCTTCCCCGAGGACCCGTTTGGACCTGGGAGGCTCCTGCGGGGAAATCTCTCCTACTCTGGGCCCCTCCACAGCCACAGCTTTCACATAGATGCCACTCACGGGTGGAATCATCTGAGCCACGCCCCCAGCCACTCACTGGGAGATTCTAGGCAGGGGCTCTACCCCAAGTTACTCCCTTAGCACTCACTGGGAGATTCTAGGTGGAGGTTCCGCGGTCGCCCTTGCGATAATCCTTTGCTACTGTTCCATAGCTGATGTGCGCTTCCCTTCCCCGATCAAGAAAGCCCTTACTTCTTGCCTGCCCGCCTCTTAGCGACCAAAAACCTCTTCATCATCTTCCCGATGTCTCGCTTAGAAAGCTTCAACCCTCCAGTCTCCTCTTCTTGGGTCTTTCTAGAACGTTCCACCGTGAGCCTGCCCAGGTTCTGCACTAGAGCACGCCTTGCTTCTGTCAGCCTCCCCTCCCCAACTCCTCCCTTCCCCGGCTTCTTCCAGGTTCTCCGATCCGAAGCGTCCTCCTTCAGCGCTTCCCACCACATGGCTTACTTTGAGGCCTCGGCCAAATTGCGTCTGAATGTGGACGAGGTGTTCGAGCAGCTGGTCCGGACTGTCCGGTAAGCACAGGGCCCCTTCTTGCCCCCCTGGTCCGCAGCCCCCCATCCCATACTTACACACTGCTTCCCACAGGAAATTCCAGGAGCAAGAACTCCCTCCTAGCCCACCCAGTGCTCCCAGGCAGAAGGGCAGGGGCTGCCCCTGCGTCCTGCTGTAGCCAGATAGCTCCAAGCGACCAGCACCAGCTCTCTTGGGACCAGCTGCCCACGTTTGTGCGGACTGAGGCTTAGCTGGGCCTCAGTCTCCTCTGGATTCCTGCAGGACACACTACACCCCTGCCTTCTCTTTCCGGCCGCCCGGGGCTACCACCGAGTGCCTTCTTCAATACTGCCTTTCCCACCCAAGCCCCTGGTGGAATCAGGAGGTCCTTGTCACTGCTGTATATAAGTCCGTCTTTCAGAAAAATAAATATCACTGCCTACATCTGGAGATGCCTTTTTTTTTTTTTCCGAGACAGGGTTTCTCTGTGGCTTTGGAGGCTGTCCTGGAACTCGCTTGGTAGTCCAGGCTGGTCTCGAACTCACAGAGATCCGCCTGCCTCTGCCTCCCAAGTGCTGGGATTAAAGGCGTGCGCCACCAACGCCCGGCTGGAGATGCCTTTTACTGAGTGTGTGGGGTAGTTGCTGGAGATGGACCTGGAGTCTCATGTCTGCCAAGCAAGGGCCCAACCTCTGAGCTCCATCTACAGCCCAGATTTGTTTTATGAGACAAGGTTTCTCTGTGTAGCCCTGGCTGTCCTGGAACTCACTCTGTAGACCAGGCTGGCCTCCAACTCAGAGATCCACCTGCCTCTGCTTCCTGAGTGCTGGGATTAAAGGCGTGCACCACCATGCCCTGCTCTATTTATTTTCTAAATGACAGTAGTAATCTGGCTAGATGACCAAGCATGACTTCCTGAGTTCAAATCCCAGAACCCATAAGGTAGGGGAAAAAAAGAATGAACCAGCTCCCGTGACTGCTCCAGGTCTCTACATGAATGAGTGTGCACCGGACGGTTTTATATCGACTTGGCACAGCCAAAGTCACCGAAAGAAATCCCAACTGAGAAAAGCCTCCCAAAGACTCTGCTGTAGGCAAGCCTGCACTGCATTTTCTTAATTAATGATTGATGGAGTGGTCAACTGTCACCCTCCATGGCCTCTGCATCAGCTCCTGCCTCCAGGTTCCTGCCCTGCCTAAGTTCCTGTCCTTCAGTGATGAACAGCGGTGTCTAAAAAAGAAAAAACTTCAAGAGCTCAACAGTCACTCATGACTAGCACTGAAATCTAACAGGCAAAGCAAATATACGATCCCTATGGCTGCAGGGAAACGCTATTCTAGAAAGCTCCAAGGCTTTAGAGACACACTACCACAACCCATCAGGCTCCCACCTCACTATCCATGCCAACACAGTTTGCTTAGAAGGGGAAAGGACAGATGACCAGAGTGGCATCTGGGTCCAGGAAACATCATCTTTGTATACATAGACCCATGCCGGGACCTGTCAATCCTGCCACACCTTGTGACATCCTGGAAGGTACCAGATACAAACTTTCCAACTCCATCTGCTTTTTTCAGCTTTATTGAGACAAGGTCTCACTTAGCCCAGGCTGGCCCTAAACTCCTCATCCTACCTCCACTCCCCGACTGCTGGGGCTACAGGTGTGAGCCAGCATGTCTGGCTTGATTATCCATCTTTGAACCCCAGCGTCTGCCTCCCGTGCTGAACACAGGCTTTCACCCAACCCCATCGCCAAACACATTGGCTCTGAGCATCTCTGGGCCTAATTCTAGAACACCTCTCACACCCACTGCAGGCTCCGCCTCCTGATCCCGGGTAGACTGTGGCCTTGCCTCGCCCCTGGCAAATCCCATCCAGAACAGCAATCTAGCATTCGTGTGCAAGTTGTCTGCTCTGTAGTGCTGCTTCTCTGAGAGGATGCAGGCTACGGAAGGCCCTCACATAACCATGTGTAGTCCAGGCTGGCTATTCAGTATCAACAGCCATGACCACTGTTCTCTGTCCTGCCCCAGACAGCTGGTTAGCAGTGTCCCTTTGCGCTTTCCCTGACGGAGAGCCCTTGGCCTGTGTGCAGCCTTCTGCCCTGGGATTGGGCAAGGCTACGAACACGCAGCAGCATGTTCACTTCCCAGCCCAAGAAGGGGTTGCCCCTTTTGAGAGGAAGAACCCCTAGTGGGGGGGGGCAGCCTTTTCGTCCTTTCCCAAAGTTTCCAAGTCTTTGGAGCCCCACTGGGGGCGCACTGCTCTTGCCAGCAAAGGGTCTGTGTCCCAGCAGACATTTCCCATAACAGAGTTGGTCAGGAATTAGTTCCACCTTAAGGTAGGGTGGAGATCTTGGCCTGGACACACTGGCTCTTGGAAGACCAAAACGCATACTGAGGTGACAGGTTCCTGCTTGCCCCCAGAAGAAAGCTCAAGAACATACATGACAACTGGCAGGCCATTTTTGGAAGGCTCCAGACCACTGCCATTCTGAAGCCTCTGAGAGTCAGAAGCTGGCACAGGCTGGCTGGCTTATTTCCAGGCACGTGTTTGTGCCTGTGGTAGGGTTCCTGCCCTTCCAGGCTCTGGCAATGATCTTGTTTTGGGTTTTTGCCCTCAATCTCCAAATCTTCCTCCCTCAGGCACCCCAGCACACCAGGCTAGTCTCCCAGTTTCGATGTGTGTGCACATACTGACTGGCCTGCCTCAATTAGAGGCAGCTGAGGCTCGCTTAGGACGCTAGGTTTTACCCAAAAGGCAACGCAACCCTTCTACTCTGGAGGGACAGTCTTTTTAGGTCAAACTTTTGTTCTAGAACTCAGAGCTGGACAGTGGCTCTGACCATGGGTATATCCAGCTTCTGTGTGCAGAGACAATTCATAATCTAGAACAGGCCACAGTTCATGGACCACTCTCAAACCTCACCAGAAAGCTAACTCTATTGTTAGCATTCCAATTTCAGCGCCCTTCCCCCACACCAGTGTGGGGCAGGGGAAATCCAGATCCTCCTACACTCTACCACTGAAACACAGCCTAGCTCCTCACTGGGGGATTCTAGGCAGTAGCTCTACCAGAAAGACCTGACCCCATCCCTTTCAGTCTGCCCTTGGGTTTCCATGGTAACTCCTCTAGGGATTACATATGTAAGCCATCATGCCCAGCATCTATGTAACTTGATTTGCCTCACCAACATGAGACAATTCCTGCAAGCTCTTGGAAGGCTGCAGAGACACTTTGGACAGTGAACAACTCAGTGTCATAGGAGCTGACATTCATTATGGTTCAGACTCCCCATCAACTGGGAGCTCCACACCAACTCGGCCATCTCAAGTACTTCCAGGTCACTTATCCCCAGAATCTGACAATTGTGGAGACCCTCAACTCTGTAATAAAAATTGCTACCCAGTTCCTGACACCTGTTCTCCATGAATCAACCTGAAGAATCCATTTATTCTTTAAAGAGAAATTTAAGCAGCTGGGGTGGCACAGGGCTGTAATACTGGCACTTGGCATTAGGACCAGCACTGGAAGTTTACTGTCAGTCACAGCTACTTGGTGAGTTTCAGGAGACCAGAGAGTGGGGTCAACTGTCTTCTGGGTAAGTCACCCACTGTGGGCTCTGGGTGGCAAACAGGTATTCTGCAAGAGCAGCAAACTCCAGCTCAAGGCTTTCGAGGAAGTCTGAGACAATGACAATGGCAGATGGCTTCCTCTTTGTCAGCCACCATAAGAATGCTCAATGAGTTCCATGGAAACATCACATGGTGAGTAACTGAGGCCTCCGGCCCATGGCCTAGGGGATCCCGCAGCCATAATCCCCAGGGCAGCTTGGCAGAGGACATCTGCAGTGGCCCCTTAGGGACAGACCCCTGTCCACACACCTGCCCCCATCTTTGATCTAGACAAAGCATAACAAAATTCATGCTTGCATGAGATCATTAAATTTCAGGGTCACCCAGCCTAGACTACCAAGCGAGTTCCAGGACAGCCTCCAAAGCCACAGAGAAACCCTGTCTTGAAAAACCAAAAAACCAAAAAAAAAAAAATAATAATAATAAATTTCAGGGTCACACACACACTAACCCTAGGCTGTCTACCTGACTGGCTTCATTAAAGTCTCTTGGCCAACCCTTGCTCCCACTGCCCAGGCCCACCCCACCGCCGCAGACAGAGCACTCCAACCTGCTGGTAAAGTGTTGCTGTTGGGTTTCGTTTGGCTGGTTCTGTGTACACAGTGTATACAAGGTGAGTTGTACAGCGCCCAAGAGCAAGAGGTCAGGGAGAGGCGGGGACAGGGCAGAAAGGAGCAGGGATGGGACAGGGAAGGCATTAAAAAATAGAACCACATTGAGAAGACAAAGGGAGGCGGGGCTGGGGGGGACAGAAGCTGTAGAAAAGGAACGGGAGGGGCAGGGCAAGGGGACGTCTCACCCTCCCTCTCCACTCCTCCCCCACCTTAGGTATGTACAATAAATAAGATTAAAAATAATTAACAAGATGTTTGGCCCCTCCCACCCAACACCACACGCCCTTGGGGAGCAGCCTTTAGCAAAGATGTTGGCCTGGAGGAGGAAGCTTGGGAGGGGAGGGTCTCCCATTCTCTCAAGTTGCCCCCCCAACCATACATAGAATTTTCCTATACATTATGTACACGGTGGAGGGGCAGGAGTGATGGCTGTGTCGGGAGGGCTGGGCCAGGGGCCAGGGCAAGTGTTACTAAATAGACATTTATACATATATATAAATAATTTCTCTGTACACGAATGGGGGTGGGTGTAAGAGGGGCGGAGGGGAGGGCTGTGTGGTTACACCCTGGCTGAGGACGACCCCTTCCCTCCTGGCAGCGAGGGAGCACAGGAGTCGGCTCCGGAGGACAGTTCTGTCAGCCGTCAGTTCTTGGAGGAGGCGTCCTCCTCGCCAGGTAGGGTGCGGTCACCCGCAGCGGCTGTGGGCCTGTGCTTGGGCCAGCAGGTCACTGAATGCGTCGAACAGCTGCTCCAGCCACGGCTGGTTCCGCATACACTGCTGGACCACTTCCTCCTGTCCCAGGTCCTCGGCGCCACCCTCGATGGCTAGGGTCTGTGGGGGCAAAGGTGAAGAAACAGCTAGGGAGGGGACGGGAGAGGAAGCCAGAGAGGATGGGACCAGGGCCTGAGACGGAGGGGGACCAGGGCCTGAGACGGAGGGGGCACCACTGGCGTCTAGACCACCAGTCCAGGGGAGGAGGGCCAGGGACCGGGCCAGCGCTCACCTGGTCTCGGCAGCGCAGGAAGGTGTGGTACTTATAATGGTGCAGAGAGTGATAGAGGGTGTAGTACCCTGACTTCTCCAGCTCCACCTTGAATTCCTGCAGACAGATGAGCAGACACTCAGATTCTCTGGCCGGCACCGCCCCACACAGGGTCACCCTTCCTGGGTCAAGTCCTACCTGGGCCCGCACGACACTTCTCTTGAGCTTGCTGAGTGTCTTGCGGTTATAGGGCTCCCCTGCAGGCCGCAGCCGCACGGCCCCCTCCTCGGGGGAACCTTCTCCGGTCTGCTCCACCTGCAGCTGTGGGAACGTGTGCAGGGCATCCTATGGAAAGCCAAAGGGTCAGTGGCCACCTCCCGGGACTCACACACCACCCAACTCAGCACTCAGATCCGTGGACCACGAGGGAGGGGCCTCGCTGGCACCCACACGTCTATTTTGTCTCCTAAGCCTGGCTGTCCTGCCCTTACGGTTCTAGCGTGACCTCAAACCTCACAAGTACCACTACCCACCACTCCGTAAGACCCCAAATTATGTACTCTATTGCAGACAACCCAGGTTCAGTTCCCAACACTCAGATGGAATGGCACAAATACAGGGGATCTTTTACTCTCCAGGGAATCAAAGAATCAAACACACACACACACACCAATAAATAAGATTTAAAAAACAAATTGGGAGCCGGGCGGTGGTGGTGCACGCCTTTAATCCCAGCACTCGGGAGGCAGAGGCAGGTAGATCTCTGTGAGTTCGAGGCCAGGCTAGACCGACAGCCTCAAAAACAATACAGAGAAACCCTCTCTCGTAAAACCAAAAACAAAACAAACAAACAAACAAAAAAAAAAAACCAAATTGGTGGCTGGAGAGATGCGTCAAAGGTGGCAGGTTTGGTTCCCAGCATCTACAGGGTGACTTACAACCACCTGTAATTTCAGTTCCAAGTGATCTGCTACCCTCTTCTGGCCTCCTCAAGGGCACTGCACACACCTGGTGCACATACACACATGGAGGTGAAACACTCATATACACAAAACCTATCTAAAATTGTACACTATAATTCAGTGCCAGCCTGACCTGTCCCAGAACTGTGCAAACCAGCTGAACATCCGATCCAGGAGTAGTGGAGGCAGACTCCTACCAATTCTAGAGTTTTCAGTATATAGCCCCAGCTGGCCTTGAACACAAAGAGATTCACTGGCCTCTTCCTTATGAGTACTGGGATTGCAGGACTGTGACACTACACAGTTAATTTTTTTTTTTTTTTTTTTTTTTTGGTTTTTCGAGACAGGGTTTCTCTGTGGCTTTGGAGGCTGTCCTGGAACTAGCTCTTGTAGACCAGGCTGGCCTCGAACTCACAGAGATCCGCCTGCCTCTTCCATCCCGAGTGCTGGGATTAAAGGCGTGCGCCACCAACGCCCGGCCACAGTTACTTTTTTTTTTTCTTTTTTTTCTTTTTTTCTTTTCCATTTTAAATTTAGATAAGAAACAAGGTTGCTTCACAAGTCAGTACGAGGTCCCTCTCCCTTTCCCTCCCCTCCTCCCGTGCCCTCTCCCCCACAGTTACTTTTTATCTTGTAACATGACCCCATTAAGTTGCCCAACATGGCTTCCAGTTTCGATTCTCCTGCCTCAGCCTACAAAATAGCTGGGTGACAGGTATGTGCAGGTGGATCTCTATGAGTTCAAGGCCAGCCTGGTCTGTCTCATAAAAACCAAAGCAAGCCAAGCCACAAAAGAATGTATTAACCAGAATCCTTAAGCTCAGACTAAATTTTTAAAAATACATTAGTATTTTTCCTGCATGTATGTCTGTGTGAGAGTGTTGACTTCCCTGGAACGGGAGTTACAGACAGTTTGATTTGCCATGTGGGTGCTGGGAATTGAACCCAGGTCCTCTGGAAGAGCAGTCAGTGCTCTTAATTGCTGAGCCATCTTGCCAGCCCCCAGACTAAAATTTTTACTCTACCTTTTCCAAGTTTGACTAACATTTTGTCAGGCATCTCCAACACAAACCTAATATTCTATCCCAGAATTCTCAATGACAATCTAAAAGCCATCCCAAATAATCCAAATAGGACTAATCTCTTCCAGACCCCAACTAGCCTCGTATGTCTACAGCCTGAATAGTGTCAGGCGTGCGCCTTGTATGGGTAAAGCAGTTTTGGGGACGGAACACAAGGCCTCATGCATGCTACCAGCAGAGCCCCAGCCCCGGCCCCAGCGGGGAGGACTAGAATCCTGAGCACCATGTCAGCAGTGTACCTCAGGATTCTCAAGGTGGCCCTGGGATGTTCCTTCCAGCATGAGGGCCACTCCAGAGGGGAATGACAGGCAGGAATGAGCACTGGGACTCCAGAGTCCAGGCTCATGTGGACAGGAGCCAGGCGATAGGCCACCAGACACAAGCGTCAGTCACAGCCCTGCTCTTCCCTCTGGGCAGCCCGAGAAGCCCGAGACCTTTCATCTCCCAGCCAAGCCCAGGACAGCAATGACCCTCCCCGTCAAGGGAAGGTAACGAAGGAACTCAAGTGGCTGACACCCACACCTGATCTGGGCCCTGTGCTAGCCCACTCAGGCCCCCAAGCACCTGCAGCGCCGGGCTCAGTGACAGCCGCTTCAGGACTTTTTTCTTGTGCTCATTGAGGAGGCCATCAATCTTCCGCATGGGTGGAAGGTACAGTTCATCTGTAAGGGCAGGAGTGTCAGAAGATAGCCCAATCACAGGGGAAAAGAGGTGATGGTCCCCAGATGCCCTTCTCCCTGAGACTACTGAGTCCCAACTTACCTCTGCAAGGATTAAGTGCCCAGGGTTTAACCCCAGACCCAACCATAGGCCTAGCCTTCCTCCCCAGGCCCCAGACATTCTCCCAGGCCCATCCCTCAGCTTCAGGAAACAGTACCCACCCACAACTCCATCCCTCCTCTGAGGTCCAGCCTTCCTCCCTGGTGCAGCTCACCATGCGTGTCTTCCAGGGCCTGGATCATGTCTGGGTCCAGGGCTGTGCTCACTAGCATCTCCACATAGCTTCGGTACATCTCCCGCATGGCCCGTGTCTTCAGCAAACGTCCTGGAACTGCCCGCTCTGGGGAAAGATGGGGCAGACTTATCCCTAAGGCTACTGTGCAACACACACTGCTTTCAATGGCAAGGACCCATCGTGCAGACCCCAGTTGAAAGGGTACTGGCAAGACCCTGTTACAGATGCCTTCATGACTGAGCTCGGGGAAAAAGTGCCTTGGCCTGTCCAATCTGGAATGGCACAAGAACACGGAGTGACAAGAACAATCATTTGGGGCCAGTAAACTGGGCCTAATTCAGTGTGGCTCCATCGAAACCCACAGAAACAAAGTTGGTTACCAAAACGCCGAGTAAGGACAGAGATCAGCTGAGGGTGGCGGCACACATCTTTATTTCCACCCAGGAAGCAGAGGCAGGTGGATCGCTGAGTTCGAGGCCAGCCTGGTCTACAGCGTGAGACCAGGAAAAAAGCACGGAGACGAGGACTGGGTGGGATGGAGCTGAGCTGGTAGATAGAATGCCTGTGTAGTGTACAAAGCCCTGGGCTCCGTCTCCAGCACCAAGTAAACTGGGCATGATGATGTGACGCCAGCTCTGAAACGCTAAGGTGGAGGCAGGAGGATCAAAAACTCAGGGGCCAGCCAGCCGGTCGTTGGTGGCGAATGTCTTTAATCCCAGCACTCGGGAGGCAGAGGCAGGTGGATCTCTGTGAGTTCCAGGCCAGCCTGGTCCACAGAGTGAGTTCCAGGATAGCTTCCAAAACAATACAGAGAAACCCTGTTTTGAAAAAACAATAAATAAATAAATAATTTACACTGGTAGCCGGGCATTGAGGCACACGCCTTTAATCCCAGCACTCGGGAGGCAGAGGCAGGCGGATCTCTGTCAGTTTGAATTCCAAGAGAGCCTGGGATGCTACAGAAAGAAACCCTGTCTCAAAAAAGAAAAACCAAAACCAAAAGCAAAACCCTAACCCTACACTGAGGCCCGAGATGGCTCAGCGGTTAGAAGGGCCAACTGTTCTCCACAAGTCCCCCCACCCGCATGGCCAGAGCTTCTGGCCTCCACCACACCAGGTCTACCCATGGCGCACGCTGTGGGATAATCTTTTTTTTTTTTTAAGATTTATTTATTTAGAATACAACGTCCTGCCTCCATGTACACATCAGAAGAGGGTACCAGATCTCATTACAGATGGTTGTGAGCCACCATGTGGTTGGTGGGAATTGAACTCATGACCTCTGGAAGAGCAGTCAGTGCTCTTAACCTCTGAGCCATCTCTCCAGCCCCAAGGGATAATCTTTTTGTCCACTGTGAAGATGTGTCAGTGTTACTGATTTAAATAAAAGCTAAACGGCCAATAGCTAGGCAGGATTGTCGTGGCAGAGAGAATGCTGGGAAGAAGGACAGAGACGCCAGGGTAGCCAGCCAGAGGTGAAACATATCAGACACACAAAACCGGATAGAGGTGGTACCTAGACCACAGATTGAAAGATAACATACGGGCTAATTTAAGTTACAGGACTAGTTAAAAACAAGCCTAAACTACCTATCTACAGAGCTGCTTGGTGGGACAGGAAAATATCCCTACAGGTACATGACATACATGTAAAACACAAACACACACAATAAATGTACGTTTCCTAGCACCTTTGCAAGTGGATGTGGTATGTGAGCCATTTCCAACCAAACAGGATATGAAACACAGCGTGTGTCTCATCCAAACCCAGCGGGCAAGGGCTATTGTTGTTCTAGAGACTAGAAGACTCGGTGTGGACAGCCGACAACCGTCCTGTCCCTTATGGGTGTCACCATGCTGAGCATCAGGGACACAGTAGTGTGTCCAGCCAGCACAGAGCCCTTGTGGTGCCAATTCCCTGGAAGATTCTTTTTCAAGCTGTTCCCATTATGGGACCAATTCCAAATGTGAGGTCATGGGGAAACAAAAGGTCAGGCCTTTCTCGGGGTCACCCAAGGAGTCAGAAGAAATACTATCATCCCTGGGCCCCAGGATGGAGGCTGGTCCCTCACCTGTCCCAGGCCTAAGGAAGGGGCCTGTGGTGAACCCAAACACCCATCGCTCAACATACATTGGCTATGTTGGCTTTGCTGGGCCGAGTGAGCACCAGGACAGGTGCCTGCCCCCCATCTGTATGTGGTGTTTTACGTTTTGTTTATTGACGCATTCTGTAACTCATTTATTCTGCAGCACAGAAGATCCAAATAGTGAGTTACACCTCAGCCTTATTTTTATTTTGGAAATGTCCTGATGGTTTTTTGTTCTGTTTTGTTATTGTCGTCCCCCCTCCCTGAGACAGGGTTTCTCTGTGTAGCCCTGGCTGTCCTGGAACTCGCTCTATACACCAGGCTGGCCTTGACCTCAGAGAGATCCTGCCTCTGCCTCTGAGTACTGGGATTAAAGGTGTGGGCCACCACAGACCAGCTTGATACAGTATTCTTTTTTTTTGTTTTGTTTTGTTTTTTTTGTTTTTCCGAGACAGGGTTTCTCTGTGGCTTTGGAACCTGTCCTGGAACTCGATCTGTAGACCAGGCTGGTCTTGAACTTACAGAGATCCGCCTGCCTCTGCCTCCCGAGTACTGGGATTAAAGGCGTGCGCCACCAACGCCCGGCTTGATACAGTATTCTTATGTAGCCCTGGGTGGCTGGCCTGTGCAGCAGACCTGGCTTCTAGAGAGTTAGTGTCTCTCTTAGGAATACCCTGAAAATTAAGCAATTATGTACCAAGGTCTTAGCAGGCAGATGCCATTACATAGGAAAGTGACTGTGACTGTTAACTGTTAGCTTCTGTCACTACCGGGGAGCTCCCTTTGTCCTCATTTTGTGGAGTCTAGTCACAGGCCACAGACTGACACTCACCCTGCCCCCTCCTGAAGGCCAGTGTTCCCTTCCTAGGTGACCCCCTACCTGCAGCTGCCGAACTTACCGTCCTCGCTGGGAGCACCAGGGGAGGACTCTGAGTCTGATGAGCTTCCCCCGGGCCCGCCGCCTGCTGAGGTGTTACTCGCAGCCTCTTTCAGCCACTTCTTCCTCTTCTTGGGAGGGGGCTCTGCCTTCACCTTCGTGGGTCTAGCTTTGGGCAGCCGGGAGGTGGTGGACTGTCCTGTGGCCAGGCTCCGGTCAGTCCTCATCTGCCGCCCACTGGTGGCCCGTTCACTCCGTAAAGGCCGATCACCACCACGGGTTACCCTCTCCTTCTCCTTCTCCTTCTCCTTCTCCACAGGCCGGGGTGGGGATGGCTTCTCTGGGGCAGGGGTCTCCAGCACGGCAGGCTCAGGTGTCAGTTCTGGAGGTTTCTCTGACGTCACCTTCTCAGGGGTCTCAGGCTTAGGAGGTGGGGCTGGGGCCTTAGATGGGGGAGCGGAGCTGCCTCCCGCAGAGCTAGGGCCCTTGGTCTGCCCAGACCGTCTGGGAAAGGACAGAAGAGACTGCTGTCAGCAGGTTAATGATTCTCACTCTTGGGCCCCTGAGATGTATCCCATAATGCTCACAGATGCTGTTCACGCTTTCCTCTCTGAGTCTCTCTGGGCCTCCCTCTGGGTCTCTGCTGCCTGCCTCTCTGGGTTTGTCACCTCCCACTATGGGTCTCTCTCCTCCCAGCTTGGCTCCTGGCTCTAGTCCCTTCACTGAAAAGCTCCATCTTCTGTGCGTCCCTGTCCGTACCTGACTGGCAACGGGGGCCGGTGCCAGGGTTTCCGAGCGCACACCCTCACATAGTCCTTCTTGTTGACATTCTCCAAGAACTTCACATAGAGGCGCTGGTACCGGTGTTTCGCGTCCCCAAAATAACCCAAATACTGTGGAGAGACCAAAGCCTGTGAGAACCAGCCTGCTTTTCCAACCCACCTCTGTACACGGGGGTTTCCACCCTGGCCTGGGCCACTCCAGAGAGGGAACCCAGTACTGAACACTCCACCCCCAAAGTCTGCACCCCAACCCAAAGGCTTACGTTACTGGTGGCACAGAACTGCCTCTGGCCGTCCTTGATCTCTGGAGTGAACTTCTGCAGAAGGGCCTTCTGGACGCGCCAGATGGGTGGAGGCTCGCGGCCAGTCTGTAGTGCCAGCTGAGGAGGAGGAGCACAGGGAGGCCTACAAGGTTACCCTCATCCCTGCCCTGCTGGCCTGTCTCCACAGAGAAAAACGCAAAGTGGGAGAGGCATGGTCGCTCACACCTCTAATCCCAGCACTCAAGAAACTGAGGCAGGAGGATTGCCACAAGTGTAAGCGAGCCTAAGCTATATCGCCAGGCTGCCGCCACAACAACAAAACCAAGACCCATCTGCAAGCATTGCTCTCGTGACGGTCTCGTTATGGCCTCAGCCCAGGATGACGTCTGATCCCACGTATTCCTAGTGACTGGTTAACATGGTCCTGGGGCTGAACCCAGAACCTTGTGTGTGCTGAGGCACCGCTGATCCCCCCCAGGCTCTCACTGATGAGGGCTACACTTCCAGCCATCTAAGACATGGTCTCGCCGGGCGTTGGTGGCGCACGCCTTTAATCCCAACACTTGGGAGGCAGAGGCAGGTGGATCTCTGTGAGTTCGAGGCCAGCCTGGTCTACAAGAGCTAGTTCCAGGACAGCCTCCAAAGCCACAGAGAAACCCTGTCTCAAAAAACCAAAAAAAAAAAAAAAAAAAAAAAAGACATGGTCTCGTTAACTTGACATCCTCCTGGTCCCCTCCACAGTATCTTGGAGGGGCTGCACAACCTGGCCCAGCCACCTGCTGACTCTTGAGCAGGCTTAATTTGCTTAAGCCACCGTGTTGTGTTTTAACTTACTGTTATTTACGTAAGGTAAGATCTGAACACCCAGCCACCATTAGTGATACATGAATACTTGCTAGTCCCAGGAGCACAGCCGCAGAGACTCACAACCATGGTCGTCTCCTACACCAGCACCCCTGCCTCACATCCGTCTGTGCCTCCTACTCAGCACACTGTTACAACACCTTCTCTGCACTCACAAGCCTGAGCTAAGAGTCATAAAAAAATGGAGTGTGTGTAAGCAAACTGCACAGGCATTATCTAGCATGCAGGCCTCAATATTGGAACTGGTACTCACAGCAGACATCACTAGTAGACCCCAGATCTCACTACTTCTGAATACAAAGCTAAAAGGTAAACATGACTAATCAGTAACTTGTGACAATATAAACAGAAAATCTATGGGACTAGGTTAAGAGACAAAAGTTGGGGTTGGAGAGGTTCATTGGTTAAGAGAGCACACTGTTCTTCTAGAGACCCAGGTTAAGTTCCCAGCACACAGCAGATGTGTCGCAAGTCCTGAACTAACTTGAGCTGGCATTCGAGGACCCACACACAGACAATGTACACACTTACAAACACATACACACAAATAAGAATAAGGTAAAACGAATCTTTAAAGAGGCCCCTTCTTTTGGCGGCATGGCCTGAAGGAGCCATCTAGAAGCAGGAAGAAGCCTTTACCAGAAACCAAATCTGCTGACCTTGGACTCCCAGTCTCCAGAGCTGTGAGCAAGACATTTGTCCATAAGCCACCCAATTTAGTACAGCAGTCTGAGGAGACAGTGACAACCACAAGGTATTCAAAACACAGGTAGCAAGACAGACACACAAACAGACAGAATGGGGTATGGGCATGATGGTGTGGGCCAATCTCCCCTGCTCATTAGGAGACTGAGCAGGAGGACAGCGATCAGAGCCAGGCAGACACTATCTCAAGGAGCAAAGAGTTCCGGGGAAACAGCTGAATGGCGGGGCCCCCGCCTAGCACCCCCGTAAGGGGATGGGATAAGGCTCAGCAACAGGGCACCTCCCTACCGCATTTTCTTCCCTGGGTTCCATCCCTAGGCTCAGGAAACAACAACAAAAAGGAGTCTGGCTCATGCCAAGACCATATAGGTATGAGCCATGTCCTCAAGCTGCCAGATGAAGGCCTCTGACACCCTCCACCCCCAGGGTTATAGCACTGGGATCCCACTGCACGGGCTTTACGCCTGGCATCACATGCAGGGGACCACAGAGGACATAAATTCAGGCACAAACACTCAATGGTCCAGAGAAGCCATGTGTGGTACTGCATGCTGGCAAGCCCAGCATTTTGGGAGTCTGAGGCAGAAGACTGCTCTGAGGTAGAGGCCAGCCTGGGTTACAGATTGAGACCCAGAAGTGCTTCCTCAAAGAGATGACATCTAAATGGGTACCGGGAGAGTGCATGACGGGGCAAGCCAGCCATGGTGAAATATGAACATAGAGATGTGGCTATTGCATTCAAAGACTACAGATGAGGTTATCAAAAAGAATTCAGACGATAACTGCAATTGATTAGTCGTGTCTGCCTTTTAACTTTGTACTCAGAAGTAGCAAGATCTGGGATCTATTGGTAATGTCTACTTTGAGTACCAGCACAACATGGGTATTGGCATGCCAAGTGATGACTATGCAGCCTTAGCCTGGTGAAATCTGGTTCCACACACTCATTTTCTTGATTCTTGAATCACCCCTGCGCATGTAAAGAAGGGGTTCTAACAACTTGCGGAATTGAAAGCAGAGAGGGTCTTGACTAAAGTGCCACACAGAGATAAAGCAGGGGTCAGGTACCCTGAACCCCAGTCTTTTCTTCCAAGCTCCCACTCCTCCTTCTCTGTGACGCCACAGGCTACGTCAGAGGCCCCCAACAGATAAGTCTATTTCAGACCACATTCTGCTCAGCTCCAAAATACTCCCTGGAGCACAAACACATTTTTCTTTTATTTACTTATTTTTATTACATATACAGTGTTCTGTCTGCATATTTGCCTGCAGGCCTGAAGAGGGCACCAAATCTCATTACAGATGGTTGTGAGCCACCATGTGGCTGCTGGGAATTGAACTCAGGACCTCTGGAAGAGCAGTCAGTGCTCTTAACCTCTGAGCCATCTCTCCAGCCCCCAAAAAGACATTTAGCCTGACAGGGAACCAATAACCTTGTCCTCTCCCTTAGCCCAAACCTCGCCCTACAGGCGTCAAACCTCTCAAAGTCTGCAGCCGTGTCACAGACTTTCCAAGTCTGTGGGTTTTCTTGCCTAACCAGTGTGAACACAAAACTCACTGTTCTGGTTCTGAAGAGACCTCCAGGAAGTCCTGCTGGGGCTCCTCATCGGGCACCAATACTCTTTGTATCTGCCCCTCTGCTCTTTTCCCAACTGGGCATTTGGTGTCCCTCCAAAACACCTTTCCTACTCTTCATTATTGATTTTTATTACTAAGCGTCTGTCTGTGGGTATGTGAACTCAAGTGTAGTACCTGCGACGGCCAGAAGAGGGCACGACATCTGGGAGGGGGGCAGAAGTATCCATGGTTTTAAGGAATACAACGTGGGTGTGGGGACCTGAACTCAGGTCCTCTCCAAGAGCAGTAAGCGCTCGCTCTAAACCACTAAGCCATCTCTGCAGCTTCCTATTTTCGTTCTTCAGGGATAAACCCAGACATCACACCCTTGCATCCCCCACTCTATCTGTAAGGTCGTAATTCCAGGCTCTCTTCTTGTCAACTGTTCACCAGCCACGCCTAGTGACTGACTGGGCAGCTGCCCATCTCATGGACCCCATACTGAGGACAATCACTAGCTTCCGTCTTGCAGCAAAGGACGACTGGGACCAAGATCATCTCTCCTAAGAATGTGACCTGTGATAGACTAAGCCATGTGCTACCATTAGTGGCAGGAATTTGAGCAGGTGAGCTACCCACACCCATGTATGCTATTTAACAAAAAGGTTAGCTGGGCCCAGTGGTCTGGAACCCTCTACATAGACCAGTCCAGTCTTCAACTTGTGGTAATCTTGCCTCAGGCTCCCAAGGGCAGGGATTATAGGATGAGCCACCATGCCTGGATAGGTAGGAAAATCTCTTGTGTGCCAGAGTTCAAGGCCCCTCAGAGCAACAGAGCAAAATCGTACGACAAAACAAAATCAAACAGGAAGCAGCCATGGACAGCAGCAACAAGCACTCGGCTCTGCAGGCCTGAAATTTACCCCTGAAACTACGTCTTCAAGAGCAGCCTTGAAGCCCAAAGCCTCCAGGCTGGCCTCCGTCCCAGCCTGCACTCCTGGTCCACTCCAGCATTTCCTCAAACTTGTCACACTTCTCACAAGGGGCCTTGCATTGGCCATTCCTCGAGGATGACTCTCAACCTCCCACAGAACTGAGTAAGATGGCATCATTTCCCTTTTACAAACAAAGACACTGCAGCAGCCAATGACCAATCCTCCACCATCCACTTTGGAAGCCAGCTATACACATAGCTTCACTTTGTAGACCAGGCTGGCCTCAAACTCAGAGAGCTGCTTGCCTCTGCCTCCTCAGTGCTGAAATTAAAGGCACACGCCACCATGCCTGGCTTTGACTTAAATAAAATACATTCAAATGGCTAATTTCACCTGAATCTCCCCCTACCCAACCCCCCAAGACAAAGGTTTTCTCTTTGTAGCCCTGGCTGTTCTGGAACTTGCTCTGTAGACCAGGCTGACCTCAAACTCACAGAGATCCACTTGCCTCTGCCTTCCCAGTGCTAGGAATAAAGATGTGTGCCACCACCACCCAGCTCATCTGAATTTTTTGTTTGTTTGTTTTTTTGTTTTTCGAGACAGGGTTTCTCTGTGTTGTTTTGGAGCCTGTCCTGGAACTCACTCGGTAGACCAGGCTGGTCTCGAACTCACAGTGATCCGCCTGTCTCTGCCTCCCGAGTGCTGGGATTAAAGGCGTGCGCCACCAACGCCCGGATTCATCTGAATTTTTATACTTGTGGAGATGAGAAAGTTTAAAATGTCATACATAGGCATCTGGGATGCAGCTCAGCAGTAGAGTTCCTGCTTAGAATCATCATGAAGGTCCCAGAAATGGAGCTCAAGCCATCAGATTTTGGGACAGGTGCCTTTAACTAACGAACCATCTCACTGGGTCTAATTTATAAAATTAACTAATAAATATAAATCCATTTGTGTGTATACACATACATGCACCATGGTATAAGTATGGAGGTTGGAAGACAACTCCTGGGAATCTATTTTCTCCTTCTACCTTTTGAGTCCTAGGGATCAAACTCTGGTCCTCAACTGCCTGGCCAGCAAGCCCCCAGGGATGCACCTGTCTCTACCTGCTTACCTCTTAAACACTGGGATTACAAGCAGGTACCACCAGGGAGCTTGTGGATGGAGCTCAATAAAGTCCCCATGTTTACATGGAACTTAACAAATGACCATTTCCATAGCTTTTCTTTTATTTGAGATAAAATCTCATGGAGCCCCTGCTGGCCTCAAATCTGTTTGTTATATAGTTGAGGATGACCTCGACCTCTGACCTCACTGGCTCCACTTCCCAAGTGCTGGGATTACAGGCTCACACCACCATGCATGGCCCACCTCTGCCTCCCGAGTGCTGGGATTAAAGGCATGCACCACCACCACCCGGCCTGTATTTTACTGAGTATTTACTCAGCCTTGTAGTAAAAGTCAGCCCAAGATCCCAGCAACAGTGCCAACATTCCCAGCACCTTTTGTGTGTGGGTTGCAGAGACCAGGATAGGCCAGGTCACGTGAGCATTAACACACTACATCAGCTGTGACTGAGAATATTGAGGCTAAGGGTGACAACGTGACAGCCTAGCTCCTAGGCAGGTACAATGAAGTCTAGCAAACGGGGTGCAGGAGAAACCCTGTGTGCTCCCCTCCAGGAGGCCCTGACACCAACAAGAGGTGTTCCTCTGGGCTCTGTGCCCCCTGCCATCGCTCATACTTGCGAATTATTTTAAGCATCTGAGTCCTCACCTGGCCTCTCCCTGTCCCACACCAGCTGGGAAACAGTATCGGATGGATGGTCCTGGCTCCTGTCCCAGCCCCAGTCAGTGGATGGGCCCACTGGCTTTCTTGGTCTGTAAGATGGGGCTACTGAAGACACTGCCTGCAGCCCTGTTCACCAGGATCAGGAAACGCACAACAGGAGAACTGTGGAAAGCTTGCAAAATCTGCCCAGATCACTCCCAAGTGTAACCGGTGAGACCTTACCTGTAGCAAGTGCCCTTATAAAATGACCCATTGCCCCAGCCCCAACTCCTAGTACAAAAACAAAACAAAAACTAAAATTGTTAGATCACAGAGATTCTTATAACAGTTTCTGCCTTTGTCATGAATTCAACCCAATACCCATGTGAACTGCAGAAAGAACCAGCCGAGATTTGATGCAATCCAATGTGCACAACAGTAACGCGTAATCCCACCAACACAGAACAGCTTCTCCATGCCAACAACAGAGACGGCAGCCAGCTGAGCACCAGCTCTGCTTCCTGGGAACAGCCGACATGCCCTACCATGCCCAGACCCAGACAGATGCTTGACCAACACGTTACCACTGAACCGCACCCTTAGCCCCTCACTGGGGGATTCTAGGCAAGCATTCTATTGCTGGACCGTGCCTTCAGGATCTGCTTACTCCTGATTCAGCCAGATATGCCTATGAGCCAAACATCCTAGAGGCCACCCAATCTTTTTGGAAGCAGGCTGGGCCAGAGTTGGTTAATATTATTTTCTGTTTCCAGTTTCACTCTGCCACTGGATGTGAAAAACACCCACAGATGATATGCTGCTGATAAATCTTTATTTACAAAACTGGAAGTTGGGCATTGTTGCGCATGCAGAAGCAGGTGGATAACCAGGGCTCTGTAGAGTCCCTGCCATAAAGAAAACCAAACAAAAAGACAAAACTGAACTGTGGCCAAGCATGCTGGTATACACCCCCAGTACTGTAGTCATGAAGCTGGAACAGTTTGAGGTCAGCCTGACCTATCCAGTGAGCTATAGACCAGGCAGAGCTCAAAGCGAGACCCTGTCTCTGGGATGGTTTCTATCCATAGACAGCTATACTTCCACTGAGCTATAGTCCCAGCCTTTTTGTATTTAATTCTTCACTATGTTTTCCAGCTGTAGACAGGAAGGTCTTGGACCCCCAGAGAAGCTGGGATGGCAGTTCTACATCAAGAATTTAAAACTCAACACTGGACAGGCATGGTGTCATAGGCCTTTAATCCCAGCACTCGGGAGGCAGAGGCAGGCGGATCTCTGTGAGTTCGAGGTCAGCCTGGTCTACATAGTGAGTTCCAGGACAGCCAGGACTATTATACAGATAAACCCTGTCTCGGAAGGAAAAAAGTTTAACTCAGCCTGACACACGGAGCATCCCTAGGGAAATTGCTGTTATACTACCTGTAAGCTACACATGCCTGCCTTAGGTTGATGTCAAATATGTAAATGGAAAAGAAAATGCTCTGGTTGAAAATCCCCAAGAATAGAAGTACCAAGTGATGAATTTTGAATCCTAAATTCCACAATACTGACCTGTCAGGCCCACTGCTATATTAGTGGCATGAAGGTTCATAGGAGGAAATAAATGACTGGCCCTATAAATCTGGTCAAGAGCCCATGGCTTGAGAAGTCATATGGTCCTGGGGCCTGGGGAGGCAGACACCACTGTCATTCTGCTTTGTCACACAGACTTCTAAATATGTATGAATAACCAGTTTGTTGCTTCTCTCAACCTTGGCCAGAGAACCCTCTTTCTGCAGTGGGCAGAAGCCAATGCAGAGACTCAGACCCAGTCAAAGCCCTGAGAAGTGACTAAGAACACAGCCTTAAACACTACATCCATGTCAACCCCACAGAGGCTCAGAGAGCGTGATCGGGGCAGAATACATCCATGCCAACCCCACAGAGGCTCAGAGAGCGTGATCGGGGCAGAATACATCCATGTCAACCCCACAGAGGCTCAGAGAGCGTCATCCGGGGCAGATTGAATGAAAGCAAGTGTCCTAACCCATCACTTCCATTAGCCAAGTCAGACTACGGACCCAGAAGCATCCTAGCAAGCCCACCCACGACACTGGCGCCTGCACTCTCATCCAGACTGGCCTGTCACTCATCAGCGGCTCAATCAGCGATGTCAGACACTTAGGCTGTGAACGATGCTGAGACTCACCTTGAGGGAGGGGATGTCCTCCGCGCGAATGACAAACTCATCCCGCTCCCGGAAGATGCCCTCACCGCCGCTCTCCCCTGCCTCCTCATCTGTCTCCCCACACACAGCTGCTGTCTCCTGCTTCTTGGCAAGGTGCAGAGGCCGGGCATCCGGAGGTTCGGGGTCCTCTGGGGATGGGGCAGCAGGTTCCTCTGGAGGGGCAACTGGTGGAACAGCTGTGGGTGCTGGGGGGGGTGGTGGAGGTGGCGAGGGCAACGCTGGTGGAGGCGGTGGCTGTGGTGGAGGAGGTGAGCTAGCCACAGGAGTCACCAGCGGGGTAGGCGAGGGCAAGGCCGGGACTGAGGGTGGGGGTGGGGGTGGGGGTGGGGGCGGGGGCGGGGCAGGCTGAGGTGTTGGGGCAGGAGGCGGGGTGGGTGGGGGCTTCTCCTCCAGCAGAGGGGGCTCTGAGAATGAGAGAGAAAGAGAGAGAGAGATCAGATATGTGCTCTGCTCTGCTCTGGGTTTCCCCTGTATAGCCCAGGCTGGTCTTCACCTCAAATGCTAGTTAGAATGACAGTCATGTTCCACTGTGCCCGGCTCTAATACATGTCCTTGTGCCCCTAACTGCCACTTAACCCCCAGCACATCAACAAGCATCCTTAGATGTCACTAAAGGCCGACAGCAGAGGCAGGAGACGCTTCATGAAACCACCACTGACTGTAGCTTTAGCAACTTCACAGAGTTCCTACAGCCCTTGTCAATCCTGGGCCGTCTCTCCAAGCCCTTGAAGCCCTTGTCTGACTCTTAATTCTATATCCTGATGTCTCCTATCTCTGAATTATCCCTTCTGTGACTCTCGAGTCCTCGTTCCCTCCAAGAACATTCCCCACCTTAAACAAGCCCCTCCCATGCCTCCCCTAACTGCTGTCACAGATTTCTAATGCCATCCACATCTGCCTAATTCCTGTGTGTATGGATGCGTTCAGGTGTACCAGATCCTCTGGAGCTGGATTACAGGCTGTTGGATGTGGATGCTGGGAATCAAACCTGGGTCCTCCAGAAGAGCAGTCAGCATTCTCATCCACCAAGCCACCCCTGCAAGCCCCCGATTACTTTCTCATAGTGCTAAGGACAGAACCCAGGGTTTTCACTCATTAGGAAAACACATGTGTCCCTTCCCTGGTGGATTCTTGGCAGGAGCTCTACCCCTGACCACACCCAGGCCTCACTGTTGACTACTCAGAGAACTTCTGAGGCTCATATTCCTTAACAGTTCCCACATTACCTGTTCCGATCACACACTTATACCCTATTCTATCTCCAGTATCTTGGGGTCCAATACCAGGCCCTGGGATTCTTGTAGCACTTCTGAGCTCACTGAGAAAAGGTGTGGTGGCGCACGCCTGTAATCCAAGTACTTCGGAGGCAGAGGCAGGCGGATCTCTGTGAGTTCAAGGCCAGCCTGGGCTACACAGAGAAGCCCTGTCTCGAAAAATCAAGAAAAAAAAGTTCCAGCCAGGAGAAGGTGGTGCACACATTTAATCCCAGCACTCTAGAGGCAGAGACAGGTCAGCCTCGTCTACAGAGTGAGTTCCAGGACAGCCAAGGATACACAGAGAAACCCTGTCACAAAAAAAAAAAAAAAAAAAAGGAAAAAGAAAGAACTAAAAAGATGTTCCTTCTCAGAAAGATTTTTGGTTTTTTGTTTTGTTTTTTTTGTCCCTCAGGAAATCACCTTCGCCATGTGTGAGAAACCCTTGTAACGTGAAACCTCGCTGTCTGCGATCACTTCATCCCCTGAGAACTCACCAGGCGTGCCATTGCTGTTGGTGCTGGGCAGGCTTGGGAGGGGGGGGGTGGACCTGAGACCGGAGGTCCAGCCCCTAAGGGTGGCTCCTCCGGGGCAGAAGTGTCCTTAGGCCCCGAGAGCGGTGGGTCATCCAGGGCGGAGATGGCCGAGGAGATGCTCTCCTGCAGGTCTCGGTTCTTGGCCACAGAGTCCTCCTCGTCGGAGGAGAAAGAGGGCAGCGTCTCCAGGTTGCGCTTCAGCTCTTCATCGAGCCGCTTGCAGGGCGAGGGGCAGCCCAGCCCCAGCCCCTCGCTCTCCGCAGCCTCCAACGCGCCCCCCAGGCCGAAAGGGCCAGAAGATGCAGCGTGCGGCACGCTGGGTGCGGTGGGTGGAGGGGGCTGCAGGCCTCGGGTGGGCACGGAGGCTGGCACGCTTTTAGGGGGGCTTAGCGGAGGTGTCAGGCCGGCTTGGTAGAGTGGTGGGTGCCGCTTGCCCGACTTGAGAAAGTCGAGGAAAGAGGCCATGAAGCCTGACTTCATCTCCGGCTGCTTCTCCTCTACCTCCTTGATCTTGGCCTCAATTTTCTCCCGGGTCAGGTTGGAATCCAGGTTATTGTGGTCTGCACCTGAGACTGCATCGTTGGAAGGCGCTCCCAGACCCTCACCAGCCTTGGGCACAGACAGCTTGATCTAGACATGGGGATAGCAAAGAATCAAGGTCCAGGGGCCCAAGCCCCAGGCCTCCGCCCTCTGATCCAGGGTCCACATTTTACCCTGCAAGTCTCTGACACCCCGGAGTTCCATAGCCCACCTCACTTTAGACCAAGTCCAACTCCTTCAACCAGGCTGTGGAGACCTGGAGTTCAATCCAATTGACCTTAGTTAAACGGTAGGAGGCCAGGCCAACACTTCCTTCCAGTACCCAGACCTTCCATAATATTCAGGCACACAGAATCTGAATGCCCAGCCCATCCTTCCATGGACAAGACTTTAGAACCTGGGTCCAGTCGGATGGTGGTGGGGCACACCTTCAATCCCAGCACTCAGGAGGCAGAGGTAGCCAGATCTCTGTGATTTCAAGCCAGCCTGGTCTACAGAGTGACTTCCAGGACAGCCAGAGCTACACAGAGACCCTCTCTCAAACCCTACCCCAAAGGGGGGAAAAGGAGCTCTAACACACTGTCTTCCTATGAGATGACAATATTCTATCTCCTGGAGACACCAGAATTCCATCCAGGTAACTGTCTAGTGCTTTTTAATGAGGTAACCACAACTCCAAGGCCTAGAGCACCCTGCCACCTTCAATCTCAGACGGTCCAGCCCAACCCTTCCAAGACCCAGTCCCCCTCACCTTAAGTGGTTTCAGGGGCTCCAACCGAGTACTTCCCATTTCCTCAGCCTTCCTGCCTCTGCCCCTTCCCCGGCCCCGAGGTTTCTTGGCCCCATCAGTGGTTATAGAGGCCGAGGCTGGACCTGCAATGGCAGGACCCTCCAATGGACGAATCCGGGGTCTCCCCCGGGGTCGGGGAGGACCGTCACGCTTTGCCTTGGTGGGCTTGCGGCCTCGGCGCCGAGGGCCATCAGGTCCAGGGTTGGGTGGGCAAAAGTCGATATCACCCAGCGGCGAAAGGGCTGGTCGGGAGCGGCAACTAGACACCAGATCGGGCAGGCGTCTCGGATTTAGGCGGATGTCAGCGGGCACGTCGGCTTTGTCCTCATCCGCCTCAAACTCGTACTCCTGCGCGTACAGCTTCTTGGGTGTCTGGAAGGGAGGGTCTCGACGCCGTAGCAGGTGGAATGAGGACGTCTTCAGCAGCTTCTTTGGCTTGGTTGAGCAGAAGATGGGTGAGGTGAGGCCACCCTTGGGCTCGGAGACAGGGGGTGGTGGCGGCGGTGGCGGCGGCGGGGGCGGCGGCGCTGACTGGTGAGGCCCACTCTGGATCAGGCCCAGTGGCTCTGCATTGACTGTGGAGGGGAGCTCGGGGGGTTTGTTGGGATCCAGACCCAGGCCTGGAGTCTCTGGCCCAGCTCCAGATGCCCGGGCTCCACAGTAGGGTCCATAAGGGTCGTACGCAGTGGGGCCGGGGGGTGGGCCGGCCCCCGCCTTGGGGTCTCCATCATCTTCAGTCTGCCCAGCCTTGCCATAGTCATCAGCTGCCCCCCCACCAAACATCTCCTCCATGGTGGGGAAAAAGCTCCGCTCTTCATCTTGGAGCAACGAGTCAGGGAAGCAGATAGACGTGAGGGGCACAAACCGTGGCGCCTTGGTCCCTTGAGGGCTGGGGCTTCGGTAGGCACCTGCAGGATCCTTGCCCTCCGAGTTAGGTGGCCCCACACCAGTGTCCCCAGGCCCAGGGGGCAATGGTTCCAGAGCCCCGAGCAGTTCTTGCATGGCTCCAGGAGGCTCTAGGCTCTCCTCCGGTCGTAAACGCGGACTTGGGGCTGTGGGTTCCAGGCGAAGGTGGGCTTCGAGCTGCAGAGGCATGGGCGGCGGCGGCGGCTGGGGAGCCCCATCCCGGGTGGCCGGCTCAAGGAGGTGGACACCAACTTTGGGGGCGCTGGGTGAGGGGCTGGGGGCGTGGCTGAGCACGGAAGGAAGCAGCTGAGGGGGAGGCGGAGGCAGCACCATCGGCAGGTCGGGACCTCCAGCCTCCAAGAGGAGGCCATGGGGTGTGGGCGGCGCTGGCTGGGCGGCGGGCGGTGGCGGGGGTGGGCTCTTCTGCAGGAAGGCTCCCAGCTCCTTGGCGCCTGCTCCGTAGTGAACAACCGAGGTGGCTAGTCCCTCAGGGGTTTCGCCACCCCGCTCTTGCCCCTTCTTCTTCTCCTTCATCCGCCCCAGGCCCAGCTGCAGTGCAGCCGTGGCACCCTCATCCAGACTGGCGCTGGTCCGGATGACACTTTGCAGGTGGTACCTCTGGGGATCTTCCTTGGCCAGTTCATACGGTGTACCCGGCGGTCCTCCAGCTCCACCACTGCCCCCAAGTCCCTTAGAGGCATCAGCCGGCCCGTCCTCGCCCACCAAGCCACCTGCCCCTGAGGTCCGAGGTGGGCTGGGTTCCTGAAGCAGGTGCTGAATCAGAAACTCTTCATCTTCTGTGCGCTCGGTGGTAGCACCGCCAGGGCCAGCAAGCAGCTCCGAGCCGTCTCCTTTCCCCTTGTAGCCACCGGCTCCAGCTGCATAGCTGTTGGCTCCAGGGGGGGCCAGGAATGGAGCTGAAGCTAAGACCGAGCTTAAGTATTTGCCAGGGGCTCCTGGAGAGCCAACACCAGGAGGGCGGCCAGTAGCAGGCGGTGACTGGAGGGGTCGGATGATATGAGACGGGCTAGCCTCTCCACCGCCTCCCAGAGAACTGGGTCCCCAGCCACCTCCATGGCCTGAGAGAGCTGGAGAGTGCCCAGTGCTGTAGCTGAGGGAGGGGCTGGCTGTGGGGAGTCCCTGCGAATGGGCAGCTGGCCCAGGGTAAGGCTCACCCTGTACTCCATAGAGCTGGCCCTGAAGCTGGTCTGGGGAGTAACTCTGACAGGTAGCTAGGCCAGGAGGTGGGGGGCCGCTGGGGGGCTGCGGGGGCCCACCAGAATAGCCAGGGCCTTTGCTTAAGTCCTGAGCTTGACCCCCTCCAAACCCTTGCCCATAGGCCTGGGGTCCCAGAAGCCCTTGGGGCTGACCAGGAGAATAGGCCTGGCCCCCAGCCCCTCCAGCCCCAGAGGCTTTTCCAGCAGCATAAGCAGCCGGTCCACCCAGGCTCTGACATTTGGGTGTGGCAGTAGATCTCGGTGGTGGAGGCCTGGTGGCACCCCCTGTGGCTGGCCCGTAACCCCCCCTTACTTGTCTTGTAACCAGGGGACTGGATGATAGGGCGGTAGCCACCACCCCCCGCCCCACCTCCCCCAGCAGTCTCCGGACCTGTGGCCCGGCCAGCTGCTCCAGCTGTGGCTCCACTGGGCCCCCCCTTGCTAGGCTCCCCAGCACCTGGAGAAGGCTCCCCACCTCCCAGAGGGCTGCAAGCCAAGCTGGCCCGGTGGCCCATGGAGGGATAACTACCTCCGCAGCTCAGGTAATGCTGCAGGGAATGGGCTGGGGGTGGGGGGGGTGGGGGCTGGGCACTGGCCGGCCGCTGGTAATGTTTGATGACCGTGTCCTGTCGGGGCAGGGCCCGCTCAGGTGGCGGACCCGGGGCAGCACCCGAGAAGTTGTAGAGCTGAGGGGAGGATGGTTCAGCAGCGGTGGCAGCAGAAGAAGAAGCCAGCAAATTGAACTGAGTTGGGAGGTGGCGGGGAGGCGGAGGTGGATCTGGGGGACCAGGACGGTAAGGGGGGAGTCTGAGCAGGGCCGAGGCCGGCAGGCCCCAAGACACCACCCCCTGCCAGGCGCTCAAAACCCAACGAAGAGGGCACTGTGGGAGCCTGTGAGGGCTTCAGGTGGAGCACATCGTGGGGAGACAGGAGCCCGTTGGCAGGAGGACTGAATGGTGGATCCTGGAGGCTGAGAGATGAGGGCACTGGGAAGGGGCGGCTGCCAAAGGAAGCCGGGTGCTGGTAGGCAGACAGGGCAGAGGAAGACGGGAAGGTGCTGGAGCCCGGGAGAGCACCAGAGATGAAGAGCTCCGTGGGGCCTGGCGTGTGCATGGCTGGGGTGAAGAACACCACAGTCAGGGTGGGTGGGCCACAGACAGCCCTTCTCCAACCCTCCGGGGACTAGCGCTGGACTTACCTGTTTGCCAGGAAGGGCTTCGGAACTGGGAGAGGAGAGAGGAGGCGGAGGGGCCGGGCTGGGGGCCCCGGGACTCCAGGGCCGAGATGAGGTTCATGACGGAGGCGTCAGGCCCTGCTGAGCCAGCGTGGTGGAGGCCAGTGTCAAAAAGTCCAGAGAGGCCTGGCAAGACACAGGAGGCCAGGTCAGCCAGGCCGGGTAGGGGCTGGGGTCAGAGGGGAAGGGCAAGCCCCAAGCCAAGTGCAGTACTAAGAACGGCTGAAGAGCAGACAAGCCAATGGGCACTGCGTTCAATTCAGTCCCCAAAGAGGCTGAGGCAGGAGGATCAGACCTTCAAAGGCAACCTGAGTAACTTAGTGAGGCCCTGTCTCAAAATTAAAACGGAAGGGAGGAACGGAGGGAGGGAAGGACGGAGGGTTCGATTCCCAGCACCACAGAAGTAGCCACAAAAAGCCAAGAGGTAGAAAACAGGGAAACAGCCAACCAGGAGAGCCAGGGGCCAAACAGGACTGGTTTAAAAAAAATCGGAGAGACGGGAGCCAATCAAAGGTGTGGGCGGTAAGGCCACAGTGATGGTGGACGAGGTTACGCTAAGGAAAAAGGGGGCGGGCCAAAGAATTGGAGCCAATAGGGAGGGGAAAAGGAGCCAGGGGCCAAGGGAATCAGACAAACTCCCAGGGAAAGAAAGGCCGGGGATGAGCTGCAAAGAGGAGGAAAGGCCTGGAAGAGAAGGTGGGATTTGGGGGCCCCGGTGGGTGGCAGCCAATAGGAGTGGAAGGGGCGGACCCAAAAGGGGCCTGACGAATCCGGTATAAAACGAAGCACGGACCAGCAGCTTCAGAGGTAACCAATCAGAGGAGAAGTGGCCAAAAAAGAGGGCCAGGACCAAGGGCAAGGCCAATTAGCAGGGGCGGAACTTTCAGCAACCAATCAGGTGTCTTGGAGGGCGGACCGCCCCAGCCCTCCAGGATGGGGGCCCCGTACCTGCCGGATGGTGGTTGGTGGCATAGCTTTGTAGTGGGTGGGGGGCCGCGTAGGCCTGGCGGTGCAAGATGTCGGTTTCTGGGTGCGAGGTCCGGGAGCTGCCGTAAACCAAGCTGAGAGCAAGGGAGAGATGTCAGAATCGCCTCTCAAGCTGTCCTCGGAGAAGAGGGCTGGGGGGCCCTTGAATGGAGGTGTTCCTCCAAGGACCCCTGAGATAGCACACCAGGGAATCCAGCTGCTCCATGGGGGAGCACAAAAACGCCCCTACTCTGGAACTCTTGGGAGTCCCACACACAGGCACGCAGGGACAGAGGAAGTCGGGGAAGAGTCCTGTCCTGGAACCCTCCCCCCGAACCCTGCAGGGACACATGGCCACCCCAGGCCCCGCTGGAACAGCACAGACCCTGTCTTAGGGAAAGGGTTCAACCAAGCCAGAAGCAGGAGGCAGCTTGCGTCCCAAATGGCAAGGGGAGAAGGTGGCGAGGGGACAGGACCCAGGGAAAGTCCCAGGTACAAGTACTGACATGAATTCGGTACATCCCCAGGGGGCGGAGGCAGAGCCAGGTGCGTGTGCATGCAGGAGTTTAATTCACAAGTGGAGAAGAAAAGGTCCTGAGTTGTTAAGTCCCACTCGAAAAATTTGTCCACGCTGGGGAAACCCAAGTGTTGAGGGGGAGGGGCTGAAGGGCAGGTGAGGCGTGAGGACCAGCAACACAAATTAGACTGCGAGAGGCAGGTTCACAAGTGAACGTGCCGCTAGCCACGCGTGAAAAGGCCCACGCTCGCTCGCACACGCAAACACAAACGAGGAAAAGATCCTACTGTACCCCTACGAGGGTCCAAATCCGCGGCCCCGGACCAGAGGGCAAACAGTGCACCATCAACCAGGATCCTCAGCTTTGAGGAATGTGGGGAGCAAAAGGGGGCGTGTCCCCAATCCCAGGACCCCCCCAACACAAGAAACCAGTTTAAGAAGGGGGCGGGGCCCCGTGCCCACTCTGCGCGCGGAATTTCTTGGAGGGGGGAGGGCTCGAGTGGCCCAGCCTCACGCAGCCCCGGAACAATAGGACCTGGGAGGGGGTGTGCGCCCCCCAGGTCTGCAAGCTAATTCTCCTTTCCTCCCACCTTCGCAGTTGCACAGCCAGGGGCGCCCAGGGGGAGGGGTCAGCAAGCCGGGAATCCAAAAATGGGGGGCAAGTGCAGGCCTTCCACTGCCAGTCCTTCCCATCTTCCCAAGGCCTTCCAAGGTTCGAATTTGTTTTTGCGCCTTGCCTGCCTCGTTTCTCTTTTGCAAGCCGGAGCTGGCTTTGGCGGAGTTTGCAATTTGCAAACTGGGGCGGCGGCGTTGTTACAAACCCAAAGAAGGCCGCTCCCTTGCAAAAGCCGGAGGGGGAGTTGGCGGTGCACGCGTCGCCGGGCGGGCCCCAGGCCCAGGCCCGACAGGAACCCCCCATCTCTTGGCCCGTTTCTCCAGGTCCCCTCAGCTTCTTACCTAGCTTTCGCTGACCTCTCGTAACTCCATCCCGCCCCGGCGCCGAGCGGGTCCCCGAAGCCGGCGCTGGGGTAGTTCCTGTCCATGAATTGGCCGCGGTGGAAATTGGGGGGAGGGGGAGGGAGGGGGAAGGAGGGGCGCGCGCGCGCTCTCCTCCGCCGCCGCTCCCTCCGCTGCTTTTTTCCTCCCTTTCTCTCTTTTTTTTTTCTTTGCGGCCACCGAAGGCCCGGGAAGGCCCCGGGCGGGGGAGGGAGGGGACAGGGACGGAGGGGCGGGCAAAGGAGGGGTGCAGCCGCTGAGCCAAGGAGGGGGGTTCCCCCTGGAGGAGGGAAAGGGGGGAGGAGGGACCCCGCTGTCTCCGCCTTTGCCCCGACGCTTGCAAGAGAGAAGGGGGACGCGCGCTCGAGAGGGGGCGTCCCGGACGGCCCCGGAGTGGGTGCAGGCGTTGGGTGCTCGCTCTTTCGCCGCCGCCGCCGCCGCCTCCTCCTCCTCTGCGCTCACGGTGCAGCCATCTTTGCACAAGGCGGCTGGGGGAGGGGGGAGGGGAAGGGGGGCGGGCGGCGGGGTGTCTGGCTGCGCTCCGCTTCCTCCCACAATCCCGTGCAAATGCAAAAAGAGAGAGAGAGAGAGAGAGAGAGAGAGAGAGAGAGAGAGAGAGAGAGAGAGAGAGAGAGAGAGAGAGAGAGAGAACGAGGAGAACACTAGCGGAGCCCGAGAGAGAGAGAGAGAGAGAGAGAGAGAGAGAGAGAGAGAGAGAGAGAGAGAGAGAGAGAGAGAGAGAGAGAGAGAGAATAAGAGCGGGCGAGCGCAGGAGAGAGCTCACTAGCGGAGCCTGGGGGTGTAGGGCACAGCGCCTGTACCAGCTCCACCGCGCGCAGATGCGCCCAGGAACGGGATTCAGTTCGTTTTCATTTTTATTTTTCATGAATTGTTTCAATTCTTGTGTGGGGGGCTTTCTTTCTTTTTAAATTTCTTCCTTTTCCAAAGGTTTTTTTTTTTAGGTAGATAGCAGCTCAACTCCATTTCCCGGGGTGCAACACAAGCGTGACACCCCTTTTCCAGGACACAGCAAAAGTGCCTTCCACCTTTATGCTGGATCACGAACCGCCCATGTGCAGACTGGGGAAATACTCGAGGGCGGGCGTGTGCACGGGCCTGGCTCCCTCCGTGTACGCTCCCCGCGACACGGTGGGGCGACAGTCGAGTCACGTCTTGTCCGAGTTTCCAAAGGAGCCTGCCCACTCCGAGGAAGGGCCGCGGCTCTGGAGAGGTGGGGAAGAGACAGGGGCACGGACTCGGCAGCAGGATTGTCAGGGGCATGCGTGTATCCGTGCGCGGCGGAAACACGTGTGTCATGGTAGACCGCGGGTCCGACGACCCTGACTCCCCCGTGCACACATTGAAGCCGGGCAGTCGAAGAGGCCCAGCGACTTCCGGAATCCGCCGTGTATCGGGGGCACAGTTCGGGCAGCCCGCGCTCTGGAGCAGGTCTTCAGTGAGGCCTCCGGAGGCTACCGGGGTGGGGGTGGGGAGTGCACAGTGCAGAGTCAAACAAGCCCCCTCCACAAAGACCACACCGACCCGCCCTTGGTGCCTCAGCCAATCCTGAATCCTGTATGCACAAGCCCCACCTTCCTGAAAAGCTGCACTCTTGCAAGGCTGGTCCACGCCCCTACAGACAATTGCGTAGGGCCCGCCCTGCCCTGCAAGACCCGCCCCTTTTAGACATCCCAAAACACCAAGACCCGCCCTTGGGGACACGCCCCTCCCATGGGTAGCCTTCCTCCGCACCGCATTCCCCAGGCAGAAGCCCCACCCAGTACCTGGAGTAAGGGGGCGGAGGGGCATCATGCACCCCAGAGGCTGCTAGCGCCTGCTCGTAGGTGGGGAGGCCTGGAGGTAAGGGTGGAGACAAGGGCGTCGGGGGGCTCAGGGGACTGATGAGTCCGGTCCTAGAGACAGAAAGAGGGGTTAGTATAAAACGTCCATTGGAGTTAAAATCTCTGACTGCTCTTGTTGAGGACCCACATGGCTACTCACAACCATCTGTAAGTCCCAGGGGATCCGACGCCCTGTTGTGACCTCGCATTGCTCCAGGTATATATATGGTGTGTGTATATATATATATGATATATATATATCATATATATATATACATATATATGAATGTATATACATGCATGCAAAACACCCATACACATAAAATACATCTTTACAAGAAATAAATAAAAAGAAACTTCATTGACCAAGGGCTGACTGAGGGTGAGAGGGGACAGGAAAGTGCTTCGAAGGACATGAAAATGAGCCCCGAATGTACACTCTCATCCACAGAAACACTGGGTGGGCAGACACAGGAACAGACAAGACAAAGTTCAGCAGGTCCACACACACAGCAACATTTAGTTCCTAAGTTTCCCGAATCCACTCTTTTAGGCATGGTCTCCCACAACTTAACAATCCTGCCTAGCATCCCAAGCATTGGGACTGCATGTGTGAGCCACTATGCCCAAATCCATTAAACCTTATTTTTATATTTAAAATACAGTTATGTGTTCTCTGAGTGTGTGTGTGTACACACACAAATGATGGTCAGAGGACAATTGGGGAGTGTTTTCTCCTTACACCATGTGGGTCCTTGGACTAGGACTCAGGTGCTCACATTGGGGGACACCCAGGACCCAGGGTATCCTGTGTCCCAGCCCAGGGAGAGAGAGAGAGACAGAGAGAGAGAGAGAGAATAAGAGAATAATGGATCCCACTGCTGATCTACACCTTCACTTCTCTTTTTACATTTTATTTGGGAAAGGTTCTCCTTAAGTTACCCAGGCTAGCTTTGAACTCACACTGCAGTGAAGAGATCTTCAGGATTTTGAGATCCTCCTGCCACTACCCCCTGGGTGCTGGGACGACAGGATGAAGCACCATGACACCCAGACGCCCTGTGAGACTCTGCCGATGTGAAAGACACACCCAGACAACTCACAGATCACACACACGCGGGCTGTGACCTGTACCCACGGAAAAGACTGTACCCCAGACAGCTATAGAGCACAGGCTACACGGTGACAGTGATGATGTCACTGAACCTGGCACTCAAAAGACTGAGAGGTATCAACTTCACAAAGAACTAGCTCACGCTGAACAGACAGGCGGGAATGACCACCACTCACTCTCCACAGGCCTGTGCTCCAGACTCTTCAGCACTGCTCTCTCGCCTCAGACTTGAGCCCTTCTCAGGTCCAGCCTCTTCCCGCCCAGTTTCCTGACAATTCATCTCGCACATCCCCTCCTCCGGGAAGACCCCTTACTCTTGCTGACAGGACTCCTGGACTCTGAGGCGGCGCCGTCGTCGGTAATGCAGATACCAAAAGGCTCCCAAGCCAGCCAAAACGATGATCAGGATCCCAGAGGTCAGTCCTACCGCCAGGCCTGCCACATCTACTCGTCCACGACCTGTGGGTAGAGGGTACCAGCCATCCAGGGGCTACCACCTCCTCCAACATCTCAATTGCTTTCCCTGAGGGCGTGTGCTAAGGAGCAAGGCAGATGTGGTGAGGAGAGCGCTGCAGCCCACACCTCTAAACCCAGCGCTCGGGAGGCAGAGGCAGGCGGGTCTCTGTGAGTTCAAGGCCAGCCTGGCCTACAGAGCGAGTTCCAGGACAGCCAAGGCTACACAGTGAAACCCTGTCTCAAAGACAAAATAAAATAAATAAATAAAGCAAGGCAGATAGATCTGAGACTCCCTCCCTTTCTGCTCCTGTGGCCTCAAGCAACAAACACTATGGCTTTCTCAGAGTCTCTGTTTCCTGCTATGCAGAATGGGGACCTGAGCCCTACCAGGAGCTCATGAAAACTCACTCATTAAGAGCTGAGCAGGGGGTGATGGCCCTGTCATCTCAGCTACTTGGGCGTCTGAGACTGAGGGACAGCATGTTGGAAGTCTGACAGTGAATTCAAGGTCAGCCTGGACAAGTTCCTGAGACACTGTCACAAAACAAATAAAAAGAGAATTGCATTTGGGACATAGCACACTGTAGGGCAGCTGGGAAGTGTACTTAAGGCCCTGGTTCATCCCCACCACTGGAGAGCGGAGGAAGATAGTTCCCTGCAAACACACTGATGTGTCCCTTCTACTTAAACTGAATCGTGTTAGTGTAGCACAAGAGGAAGGGCCATTCCATAGAAGAGCTTCAGCATTTACAAGGACAGCAATGAAATATGGAGGTGTTGACTAGCATGAACATGAGCCTAAGGTGCAGACCCCTTCAACAAACTAAGGGAGCTAAAGGAGACTTCGGCATCCCTGCCCTCAATGTGATTGTTTGCTTTAGGCTCTTTTTATTTTTAAATAATTTTATGTATATTTTTAAATATTTTTTTGTCCTGCTAGAGATTGAACACCTAGGGTTTTTGCTTTGCTTGGTTTGTTTGGTTTGTTTTTTTTGAGACAAGGTTTCTGTGTGTAACAGCCCTGCTGTCCTGTAGACCAGGTGGCCTTGAGCTCACAGAGCTCCGCCTGCCTCTGCCTCCCTGAGTGCTGGGATTAAAGGCGTGTGCCCCCACCGCCTGGTTGGACTTGTAGCTTTTTTAAAAAGGTTCATTTTACATTATGTACATGTGCAACACATTCATGTCTCGTGCTATGAGAGGTCACAAGAGGGTGATGGGTCCCTGGAACTGGAGTTGATGACCATTATGTAGGTGCTGGAACCTGAACAATCTCTCCAGCCTCCTACCGATTTCCTAAATAACCCATTTTATTTGCATTTGTGTGTATGTGTGGGGAAGGTAGGTGCACAGAGGTCAAAGGAAGACACTGGACCCTCCGGGTCTGCTAGAGTTCATCACCGGTAGTGACAGCATCTAACTAGGGTCCTAGGAACCAAACTCCAGTACTCTGCAAAAGCAACAAGAACTCTTAAGTGCTGGGCCATCTCTGTAGCCCTTACCACTGATTAAATAGGTGGGTGATTGCGTGCGCGCGCGTGTGTGTGTGTGTGTGTGTGTGTGTGTGTGTGTGTGTGTGTGTGTGTGTGTGTGGTGGCCACAGTTCAACCTTGGATATTTTCCCCCAAAAGTCATACTTTGTTTTTTTTGGGGGGGGGGGTTGGTTTTTTTTTTTTGGTTTTTCGAGACAGGGTTTCTCTGTGGCTTTGGAGGCTGTCCTGGAACTAGCTCTTGTAGACCAGGCTGGCCTCGAACTCACAGAGATCCGCCTGCCTCTGCCTCCCAAGTGCTGGGCTTAAAGGCGTGAGCCACCAACACCCAGCCCTTTGTTATTTTTTTTAAATGTAATTATCTACATGCGTGAGTCTGTGTGCACGTAGGTGTTGTCAGAGGACAACTCCCATAAGTCACTTCTGTCACTCTACCCTGTGGTATCCAGAGACTGAACTCAGAACTGGGCTTGGTGATAAGCACACTCACCTGCTGAGCAGTCTCACTGCGGTGCCTTGTTTTTTTTGTTTGTTTTTTTTTTTTTTTTTGAGAAAGGTTCTCTCACTAGGTGGGGGCTCAGAGACGTAGACAGGCTGGTTGTCCAGGCAGCCCCATGGACCCTCCTGTGTCTCTTCTCACACAGTGGGATTACAGAGGTACACCAGCAAGCCCAGCTTCCTCTAGATCCTGGGGATCAAACTGGCAATCAGTTTACCAACTGGTCCACCTCTCCAGCCATTGATTTTATTTTATTGAGACAGATTTTGAGGCTGGCCTCAAACTTGATATGTAACAGAGGCTGGCCTTGTACTCACAATCTGCTTCAACCTCTGAAGTAGCTGGGATTACAAGTCCAAGGCCAGGTCAAGGGCCATCAAATCTGGCTACCACCCATCTCCACCTCCAGCCTTGTTTTTTAGCTTGCAGTGAGAAGATGGTGCTCCAAAGTCTGGCAGATTTCAGGTGATCCAAGGAGCCACTAGGCCTTGCTAGGATTGTAGAAAAGCAGCTATTTCCCCTAGCAACTGGTTCCACTGTGAGTACTCCAGTACAGACCTAGGAGCCTGTTGCTAAGGTGCATCCACCCCTAGCAACCAGGCCACGAGGGGGTGGGGCAGCTGGTGCCCAGAGGGGGGTCCTCCAGCTGGGCAGGAGGCCCTGGTCCTCCAGCTAGGTACGGTTGCTAGGGAGAAGGCCTCCTTAGCAACCAGGCAGGCTGTGGCGGCATGGGGCTTTGGGGGAGGGGAAGGCAGCCAGGTAATGCTTGTGGCTTCCTCTGTCTGGCCTGGCCAGGGCCCTGTTGCTAAGGAGCAGCCCCCCTTAGCAACAAGGCTCAAGCCAAGATGAGGGTTTCAGAACTCAGAGGAGGGGGCTGGTGTAGGCAAACTGGACAGGTGAGAATGGCCAGACTTCAGGCCCTAGCTCTGTTGCTAGGGTACAGCCCCACTAGTAACCAAGATGCTTGCAGGGGGCTGGGGCTCTGGGTCTACAGGAGGTCCCAGGTGAGTTTGTCCCCATGACAATAACCTTTCCTTCCATCTGCCCACCCACATGCCCCCTGCTGGGGACTTGGGCCCTCCTATGGATGTGAATGCAGTTGTCACCTGTGCTGGATTCCTCAGACAAGGGTCATAATGAAACAGGGCAGCATGGGATTTGAGGGGAGGTGGTCCCCGTATGTGTGGAGGGGCTTTGGGTGAAACTCTAGGGTTAAGGGCTGATTCCCCACCGTGGAGCAAGAGGGCTGAGTACCACTCACCTCCCTTGCCATTGTAGGCATAGTTTTCCCAGAAGCGCTCCTAGAAGGATTGGAGAGGAAGGGAAGAGAAGCAACTAAACATGGAACACCCCCCACCCCCACCCCCAGTCCACCCTGATAACTGAACCCCCAGGGAGGTAAGAGGGAGGCCAAGGTCCGATGCCGACTCTCCTTAACACCTGGAGAAGGCAGGGGGGAGCCCTAATGTCAGGGTCCTCTGAGGCCCTTACCGTCATTGTGTTGTCCTCAAAGTACTCCCGGGCCTCCTCCCAGGAGCACCTCTCCTCCAGACACTCCCGCTCCAGGTTCCCAGGAGTCACCAACTCCAGGTCCCAGTGGTTAGCCCGAGGAACCCGCCTGTGGCCAACTAGAAAACTCTGGGCCTCCAGGGGATCCAGGAAGATGTCAGGAACTAAGGGCATCAGGGTCAAAACAGAGAGTCCTTAGAACTGAAGACAAAGAAGATAAAGAGCTGTGCAGTTCTGTGGTGTGAGTAAGGAGGATTGGGAACGAGGGAGGAAAATCAGAGTATGAAAATCTATTTCTGAGCAAGGAGGGTCGGGCCTGGGCTTGTGGGTCTGAGGGAGAAGGGCTGGGGCCCGGGGAAGGCAGAAATTAAACCTCTGCCAGGCTCTTCCCCCAAACACTCACCTTGGTTTTGCTCTCCATGAGGTAAGGTGTCCAGGCAGGTGGCCAGTCCCATGTAGACTAAGAGCAGAGAAGGATGGCCCCTCATACTGTGTGCAGATGACAAATGCCTCAGCAGCAGAGGTGGCAGGCAAGGACCCCCTGCCTGGACTCTGCAGTCAGCGAACAAGACGAAAGCCCGCGCTGGACACTGTGGGTCCGGATCAACTCATGTTAATTTTCAAAACCATCTGATTACCCCTGCCATTCTATGGATGAGGAAACTGCGTCACTGGGTGGTAAAGTCACTTGCCAGTTGTACCCGGAGCTCAGCGATGACAGGGCCCTCCCAATGATGAGCACAAAGTTGGTGTGCTCTCATTTATACCTCTGCTGTTTCCGCAGCACCCATCCCAGGTCTAACACGACAGTAAGCATTTAGACAGGTTCATCTTCAGTCCTGATCCCTTCCAACCCGGCAGATTCCATTCCAAGTCAACCTCCCTCTGCCCATTGCCTCACCCACCCTCAGAGATAAGAGATTACAGGGCAGACCAGATCCTAAGTTTCGAGGTTCGAAGGCTTGAGGGGACAGGGGGTCCTGGACGCCAGGGCCTAGGGGTTTAGACTTCCAAGTTTCTAGATCCCAATGGTGTGGCGAGTCAGGACACCAAAGCGTGCCCCACCCCCCCAAGTTTCTTTGAGAGCATTACTCACTTACCTGCCCAGACCTGGGAGTCCTGCCTCTCTTCTTTAATGAAGACCCCCTAGGTCAACAGGAACCAGTTGTGAAAAGGGGTAAGGGAGAGGGGAGGGGGGGGGAGGAGGAGGGGTGCTTCAATTCAGTAACTAGGCCGGATCCCGGCTTCTGACAGGGGGCGGGGCTACTGATTACCTACTCTGGGAGGGACTCAGGTAAGGGACAAAGTATTTAAAGGAACCAACCTTAGGACCAAGGGCTTGGGGACACAGCCTCACATAGAGGCAAGACTTCCTTTCCTACGCTATAGAGGGATCTAGGGGGCTTTATCAGAGCCTCCTCCTCGCTCCTTTCCCAACCCGGGTCTCTGCCTACAAACAGTTTGCTTGGCGGCCAGGAAAATAAATCTTGGGTCTCTAGAGATCTACAAACTGGTGGGAACCGAATGATTTGGATCCTAGAATAACTGGGCGGTTCCACAGTAAATCCGTTTTCTGAAAGTGACTTGAACAGCTTGGCCTCGTTACCTTTTGACTATTGCTCTTTCTACAATATGTGCAAAGAAGAGTTCTCACTTAATCTTCTCTTAAGATGCAAGGGAAATTTTTGGTATATATTTGGGAAAGTGGGTATCAGAATCTCTGGGCGAGGGAGTTAGTTCTTAAACTCAGACTGAAGAGGCTCAAAGCAACTGACCCACTCTGCCTAGTACGGGCTAAGCGGTCTCCTATATTTAAGCCACTTTCGCTTTGCGGAACCTTCGAGTTGTTACTCACGTTTCCGGGGGGCTGGAAGAGAAGAAGAAAGGATTTACCAAGCCAGGCAAAGCGCCTCCGCAACTAGGGGCAGTATTATTTCCGGTTTCTACTACCAGCGGAAGTGGGAGGAGTGGAGTGGAAAAAAACAGTAGTCTTTTCCGGTTCAGGGCACAGACGACGCAACGACCGGTCGGATAACCGTTTCTGAGGTGAGCTGCAGGCGGTGTGGGCCGCGTCGCCAAGATCCCTTGTTGTGGGTGGGATATTTGTAGTTCCGAGGGACACAGGATAAGGTTTCGCACCCCGACTTTCTGCCAGTCATTAACAGCGTTCTGGACTCTCTGAGTTGGAAGCTGAACTACATCTCCCAGCATGCCCTGCAATGTGTCGCCCTCATCCTGGCCGCTCTTAGAAAATGTAGTTCCTCAGTGGAAAAGGGGTCGGTCCCAGTGCAGGGAGGAACGTGGGACTCCCTGGATTAGTGAGAGTTAAGACAGGATTCCTCAATCCGCTTCAGTTTTCCAGACAATGGTGAGGACGGCGACGAGCAGTAGTGGATTAGGCCCCAGAAGGATCCTTGAAACAAGTGAATTATTTTACTTGAGACAGAATCTCACTTCGTAGCCCTGGCTGTCCCAGAACTCACTCTGTAGACCAGGCTGGCCTCAAACTCAGAGATCCGCCTGCCTCTGCCTCCCGAGTGCTGGGATTAAAGGCGTGCGCAACCAACGCCCGGCTCGATTGTTTCATTTTTTTGAGACAGGGTTGCATGCAGTCCAGGATGGCATCAAATTTCACTATATACCTCTGTAGGGAGATTAAGATTCATTTAAAATGGGCATGGTGTGTGAGAGTGAGTGTGTGTGAGAGAGTGTGTGTGTGAGTGTGTGTGTTAGGTATCAAACCCAGCTCCTTTGGAAGAGCAGCCAGTCCTCTCAGCCACCGCACCATCTTCTTGTGCCTCTTGACTTGTTTGTTTTGAGATGGGATAGCCCTGTACTGAAATTACAAGCAATCAGTCACCACTCCTAGCTCATGTTCTTATTTTCAGTGAGCTTTATTGGGCTATAATTTCACATAATACATACTTTGCCCACTTAAACAATTTAGTGGTTTGTAGTATGTTCACAGAGTTGTACAGACATCACCACTAACAATTTTAGAGTGTGCTCTCTGGGCGTGGTAGCACACACCTGTAATCCCTCCGGTTCCAGGGCATCTAATTCCCTCTTCTGGCCTCCGAGGATGCCAGGCAGGAACCTGCTACAGAGGCATACTCACTCTGGCGGAGGCAGCAGTGTCAGAGGTTCAAGGGCATCTTCAGGCTGCATAGAGCGCCAGAGGCCAAGCTGGGCCAAATGAGATCCCAAAGACCCTGCCCCACATTCGTGGCCCCTTCCTCTGTTTTCACCACCCCCAGCCCTTGGCAGCCTCTACACTGAATTTGCCTAATCTGCACATTTCTTCTGAATGCAGTCATACAGTGTGTGGGCTTTTGTGGCTGGCTTCTCTCACTCAGCATGTGTTTCTAGGTCCCTCCATGTTATATCTGGATACCCTGTTTGCAGATGGATAGTATTTTATGTTTTTGTTTTTGTTGTTGTTTTTTTTTTTTTTTTCCGATACAGAGTTTCTCTGTATTGTTTTGGAGGTTGTCCTGAAACTCGATCTGTAGACCAGGCTGGCCTCGAACTCACAGGGATCCGCCTGCCTCTGCCTCCCAAGTCCTGGGATTCTATGTTGATTTTTTTAATGATTGATTGATTTTTGCCTACTTGTATGTCTGTGTGAGGGTGCCAGGTCCCCTGGAACTGGAGTTACAAACAGTTATAAGCTGCTGTGTGGGTGCTGGGAATTGAACCCAGGTCCTCTGGAATAGCAGCCAGTGCTCTTAACCTCTGAGCCATCTCTGCAGACCACTACTCTCACTTCCTAAGTGTTGAGTGGTTACACATGGTTGTGAACTGCTTCTTCATTATGATTTTTATTTTAAGTGTGTGTGTTTGTGTGTGTGTGTGTAGTGTGTAGTGCTGAGGATGAAATCCAGATGTGTGTACTTTGGTGCTCACAGAGGTCAGAAGAAAGCATTGGATTCCTGGAGCTGGGGTTACAGTGCTGGGATTAAAGGTGTGTGCCACCAACGCCTGGCTGTTTGGTTTTGTTTTTTAGCTTTCACACTTCTGGGGGCTGGAGAGATGTCTCAATTTTAAGGGTATTTGTTGCTTTTGCAGGGAACTCAGGTTTGGTTCCCAACATCCACCTAGCAGTTTGCAATCATCTGTAACTCGAATCCCCCAGGGGATCAGATACCTCCAAAGACACCAGACACACACAAGTAATGCACAGACACATATGCCGGCTAAGTTTTTAGCTGTGTGGTGGTAACACACACCTTTAATCCCAGCACTTAGGAGGCAGAGACAGGTAGATCTCTGAGGCCAGCCTGATGTACAGAGAGAGTTCCAGGACAGCTAGGGCTACACAGAGAAACTGTCTCAAACCCCCCCCATCCCCAAAAGAAGAAAGAAAAATGCCCCTTGGGCCTGGAGAGATGGCTCAGCGGTAAGAGGGCCAAGATTTGGTTCCCAGTGCTCCCCTCCCCCATGTCAGGCAGCTGTAATTTCAGCTGCAGGGGACTGGCATCCTCTTCTAGTCCCTGGGCACCTTAAAATGTGTGGCAGAACATACACACAGACATACACAGAAAGAAAACTAAAATCTTTAGAAGGGATGCCCCCCTTTATAGCTGTTCTCCTATTTAAAGAGGGAGTGTTTCACCAACCTAGCAGAATCCTCTGCTCATGGCCAAGAAATGCCAGGCAGCCAGTGCCAAATACTGCTCAGGGCCAAGGCAGTCGGCGGCTAAGAATAAAGCAGGGATTTGCCCAGAAGGTCGACAGGAGCAGAAGCCGAGGGCACTGGGAAGTGGGTGTGGGCGAGTAGGCCGCAGGTGCTAGCGATGGGGGCTGGGAAGACAGAGGAGGCCTGGCCGGTGGTCCCAGGGCCAGGATGCTCGCCCGTCTTCAGAGCAGGCCTGCTTGTTTGCAGTGCCCTGAGTGCAGGCCTTCATGCTGGCTGGACTAACGTTCTTAACCATGAGCTGCATTCATAGCATCTTCCCAGTAGCCTAAGCTGTCCTCTTTAGCCCAGGCTGGCCTTGTTGTTGATAAACTTTTTATTGTGTTTTATTATTTATGTGTGTGCACACGCATGCTTGCATGCAGTGCAGCTGCCAGAGGACAGGTTTTGGGAGTCTCTTCTCTGCTTCTACTGGGATATTGGGAAGAAACTCAGGTCATAAGGCATTTTTACCATTGAACCACCCCATGGCCTACGCTTGCACACTCTTGACTAAGCTTGCCCTTGGAACACGCTGAATGCAGAGATTCAAGACATCTTTCTAGCCGGGCGGCTGTGGCGCACGCCTTTAATCCCAGCACTCAGGAGACAGAGGCAGGCAGATCTCTGAGTTCGAGGCCAGCCTGGTCTACAAAGAGAATTCCAGGACAGCCAGGGCTACACAGAGGAACCCTGTCTCAGAAAAAATGAAAAGCAATAAATAAATAAAATAAAGAAGACACCTTTCTAGAACGAGGGAAATGCGGTGGATCCCAACTAGGATGGCCTTGGGGCTGAATAGGTGGCTGATGGGTTAAGGGCACTCCTGTTCTTCTAGGCGACCCTCATTCGGTTCCCAGCACGGAAGTCAGGCAGCTCACAGTAGCCGGTAACTGTAGGACTCTTCTGAGGGATCACCCTCTTCTGCCCTGTTGGCATCTTCATGGACGTGTTTACACACACATAAGTCTCCCACGCCTGCTTGCCAGGCTGGTTTCTTGTAACTGACACTGTCTGTGGAGGCATGACACACCCACTCTCCACAGGCCCGCCATTGCCTCCAGGAGACTTTTTCATATTGCCATGATGTCAGGCAACACAAATGCTTAGAATTTCAGAATTAGGCCAGCACTCAGGAGGCAGAGGCAGGGATCTCTGTGAGTTCCAGGCCAGCCTGGTCTAACAGTGAGTTCCAGGCTAGCCTGGTCTAACAGTGAGTTCCAGGACAGCCAGAACTACATAGTGAGACCTTGCTTCAAAGGGGAAAGAAAAACAAGAGTTTGGAATTAACCTCTCTTACACCTTTTGTTTTCATCTCCAGCTCTTGTTTTAGGGTTTGTTGTTGATTCTGGATTTATTTGTTGGTTGGTCGGTTCTTGTGTGTGACCGGTGCATGCCATTCAGGTCATGAGGTTATGTCCAGGTGGTCAGAGAACAACTTTCACAAATCTGTTCTCAGACGGTGGTGGTAGTGCTCACCCTTTAATTGTAGCTATTGGGAGGCAGCAGGAAATATCTGTTGTCAAGGCCAGCCTGGTCTACAGAGCGAGTTCTGGGGCAGCCCAGGCTACACAGAGAAACCCTGTCTCAACCCTCCCCCACTAATACAAAGAAAAAAAGGCATCTGTTCTCTCCTCCACCATGTGGGTCCCTGGTCTGGAACTTGGTATTAGGCTTTGTGGTGAGCCTCTACTCCCTGAGCCACTTCCCGCCATTGTGTCTGTTTTGAGACAGTTTCACAGCACAGTCCTGGCTGGCCAAAAACTCTAGGTAAACATTTATGTTATGTGTATGAGTGTTTTTTGTGTTTGTTTTGGCTTGGTTTTTTTGAGACAGGGTTTCTCTGTATTGCTTTGGAGCCTGTCCTGGAACTCGCTCTGTAGACCAGCCTGGCCTCAAAATCACAGAGATCCGCCTGCCTCTGCCTCCCGAGTGCTGGGGTTAAAGGCGTACACCACCAACACACGTCGAGTATGAGTTTTGCTGGCACAAATATGTGTTCTTGATGTCTCTGGAGGTCAGAAGAGGTCATTGGATCCTATGGAATTAAAGTTACAGACGGTTGTGAACCACCATGTTGGTGCTGGGAGCTGAATCCAGCTCTTCTGAAAAAGCAACACGTGTGGGGTTGAAGAGATGGCTCCGTGCTTATGAGCACTGGCTCTTTTCAGAGGATCCAGGTCAGTTCCCAACAGGGGAATCCGCGTGGCAGGGGATCTGACCCCCCTCTTCTGGCTTCCTCGGGCACACATCACGGACATACATGCAGGCAAAGCTGTAGCCCCAGCTGGTCTTGAACCCACCATGCAGGCCCATGTGGAGCTGTAGTCTTTTATTGGACTGTCTTCTCTATAGGGACAGCATTTCTCAGCTGGAGGTGGCTGGCTCAGTTGGGTCTTTCTTGGTGACAGGTGCAGGAAACTGCGGTGAAGGTATGAGGAGAAACTCTAACTAGTTCCAAGGGATCTTACCCCTCCTCTGGCCTCTGCAGGCACCAGGCACACGTGTGGCACACAGATATACACATAGCAAGTCACTCACATACATAAAAAGTAAGTCTGTAATACAAAAGATTTTCTCTTGAAAGAAATTTATTCTCGGGCTGGAGAGATGGCTCAGAGGTTAAGAGCACTGGCTGCTCTTCCAGAGGTCCTGAGTTCAATTCCCAGCAGCCACATGGTGGCTCACAACCATCTGTAATGAGATCTGGTGCCCTCTTGTGGCTGCAGTCATACATGGAGGCAGGATGTTGTATTCATAATAAATAAAAAAATTAAAGAAAAGAAATTTATTCTCCCAGCACTCGGGAAGCAGAGGCAGGCGGATCTCTGTGAGTTCCAGACCAGCCTGGTCTACAGAGGGCGAGTTCCAGGACAGGCTCCAAAATAATACAGAGAAACCCTGCCTCGGTGAAAAGAAAAATTTATTCAAGAGCTAGGCTTGAGCTGGGCGGTGGTGGCGCACGCCTTTAATCCCAGCACTTGGGAGGCAGAAGCAGGCGGATCTCTGTGAGTTGGAGGCCAGCCTGGTCTACAAAGTGAGTTCTAGGACAACCAAGACTATTACGCAGAGAAACCTTGTTTCAAAAATAAAACAACCCTCCCCCCAAAAAAGTCAAAGTTTCAGTTGTATCAGAAGTGTATCTTTTTCTGTTTTGTTTTTCAAGATGAGGTTCTCCAATGGGTGGTGGTGGTGCACACCTTTAATCCCAGCACTCAGAGAGCAGAGGCAGGTGGAGTTTGAGGCCAGCCTGGTGTGGAGTGAGGTACTATCTCAAACATAAAAGGAAGTGGCCGGTGGGTGCTGCCTGGTTTTCCCTCCTCCCTGCACCAGACAGGAGTACTACTGCGGCTGAAGACTGACTTAGGCTACTTGAACAGGCTCCTGGGGCCAGCTGCTGTTGTCCCCCCTTTCTGAGTCCTGGGGTCACCTCAGCTCCGCCCCTTTGTTGTGCAGGATGACTCGGCACGGCAAGAACTGCACGGCAGGGGCTGTCTACACCTACCACGAGAAGAAGAAGGACACAGGTGCCGTCTTGGGGAGCCGCTGCCACCTCTGGTTCCCCTGTGTACTAAGGATGGTACCATAGGCGGTTCCTTGTCCTCTCAGCCATTCCCAGACACCACCTTTGAGTGGTTCCCACCCCAGCAGAGGGGGGCCCGCCATGAGCCTCTTCACCCTGCCCATCTGGCCATGTCTTTCCAGCTTCCACTCAGCCCCCACGCTTCCTTGGGCATTTGGTGAAAGGCGTGTCCCCAAACGTCACCACCTTTCTCTGTCCCCAGCGGCCTCGGGCTATGGCACCCAGAACATTCGGCTGAGCCGGGACGCTGTGAAGGACTTCGACTGCTGCTGTCTCTCGCTGCAGCCCTGTCACGACCCCGTGGTGACGTGAGTGGGAGGGCGGCGGGGCAGCTGGTGTGTGTGCGCGCGTGTGAGTGTGAGAGTGTTGTGAGAGAGTGTTTGCGTGAGTGTGAGAGTGTGTGTGCGTGTATGTGAGAGTGTGTGCACACGTGTGTATGAGTGTGAGTGTGAGAGAGTGTGTGAGTGTGAGAGAGTGTTTGCGTGTGCGTGTGTGTGTGTGTGTGTGTGTGTGTGTGTGTGTGTGTGTAGCAGTCACTCAGCCTCTCAGAGCACAGCTCTGCGGGGACAGGCAGCTGCTTCTCCGCCATAGGTGGGAGTGCCTGGCCCCCAGCTGGGGCTGGGTTTAGCAGGTAGAGCGCTTTCCTAGTCTGCAGCAAGCTCTGGGTTCACTGCCAGCGTCACAGAAAACCAGGCATGGTGCACACCCGTTACCCCAGCACTCAGGCAATGCAGACAGGAGGACCAGGCTTCAAGGCAAGCTCAGCTACATAGCAGTATGAAGCTAACTTGAGCTGCAGAACACCATGTCCCAAAATCAGATTAGGAGAAATGCAGCCAGGCGGTGGTGGGGCACGCCTTTAATCCCAGCACTCGGGAGGTAGAGGCAGGTGGATCTCTGTGAGTTCGAGGCCAGCCTGGTCTACAGAGTGAGTTCCAGGATAGCCTCCAAAGCCACAGAGAAACCCTGTCTCGAAAAACCAAAAAAAAAAAAAAATCAGATTAGAAATGGACTGAAGTGAGTCCTGTGGAAGCGGTCACTAAGGATGCTTAGCGGTACCCAGGGTGGGGAGTGAACGGATAGAGAAGTGAGGAGATGGGATGAAGCCCTGCCCTGCCCTGCGCTGAGCCCAGGTCCATGCTCTCCTCATCCCGTCTGCAGCCCCGATGGCTACCTGTATGAACGGGAGGCGATCCTGGAGTACATCCTGCACCAGAAGAAAGAGATTGCCCGGCAGATGAAGGTGATGAGAGCCGAGGAGAAGGGGGGTCAGTGGGGCGGTTTTTGATCCCAGCTCCTTTCTCCAGGGGCCTTCACTGATGCCGGCTTCTGGGGTCCACCCTGCTGGTCTGCTCCAGGAGCCTATGCGCCCAGTGGGCCCCACACCTGCTGTGTCTGTAAAGCTGTGTGTGTGTGTGTGTGTGTGTGACGTCAGAGGGCACCGTGGAGACACACATAAGCTTTCTCTAGGTGCTTACTGTCACCATCCCTCCAAGGGCAGCATCCTAGGTGTCCTTTATTCCTGTGTGGGGTGCACTGTCTGCCCCCTTCCTTCGCAGCTTGGCTGTCTGGTGCTCAGGACACACTGAGGGGTTGTTTTGGTTTCTTTTGGGGCTAGGGATGGAGCCCGGGGCCTCACAGGCCAAGCGTTTGCAGTCCTACCCTGCTTGCCCTCTCTGGCCTCAGCACGTCCTCCCCAGCCTCCATGCCCTCCCCACAGCCCAGCGACTAGCAGCCTCTCCCTCATCATGGTGCCCCTGTTGGAGGCCTTCATGGACTCAAGCATGGTTACTGTTGACACCTTACCTATTCTGGTCACACAGGACAAAGCACACTGTTCTGCTTGTGGACTTCTAGTCAAGCCCCTTGTGGCAGGACAGGGCCTTCCCTGGCCATCTGGCATGCTTTATTGAGCACTTAGTGTGTGCCTATCCGATTCTAAGCACTTTAGAAACATCTCCGTGTGACTGCAGTTGTGACTCTTGGCTGTAGAGTGCTTGCTTAGTGTGCTTGAACCCTAGGTCCCACCCCCAACGGGTGTACCCAGATGTGGTACATGACTTGATTGGTGGAAGATCAGGAGTTCAAGGTCACCCTTAGTTCCGAGCCAGCCTGGGCTACATGAGCCCCTGTCTCCCCTTGAGTAGGCCCTTTCAGCAGAAGGACTGTGAGCCCCACACTGTGTGAGTAAGAAACCAGGGATGCAGAAATAAATTCCAGGGCCACCTTAGCAGGTGCGCACAAAAGCGTCCGTTGTGGCCAGCACTGCCGGCACAGCTCAGCACCTCATCCACCTGCTGCTCGGTGCTGAGCCAGGCATCTCTCCCGCCAGGCCTACGAGAAGCAGCGAGGAGCCCGGAGGGAAGAGCAGAAGCAACTTCAAAGAGCTGCAGCACAGGACCAAGTTCGAGGCTTCCTGGAGAAGGAGGCAGCCATCGTGAGCCGGCCCCTCAACCCCTTCATGCCTAAGGCCACCCCCTTGCCCAGCACAGGTGACATGGGGCCACCTGCCCTTGGCCAGGGATCTGGGGGAGTCTTCCCGAGTCGTGTACCCCAGCTTCTCCCTCCCACAGATGGTGAGCAGCCAGGGCCCAGTTCGGGTCCCCCTGGCAAGGACAAGGACAAAGCACTGCCCAGCTTCTGGATTCCCTCACTGACACCTGAGGCAAAGGCCACCAAGCTGGAAAAACCAGTGAGCTCCCAGTGTCCCAGCCTACTGCCCTTACGCCCCTTACATGGTGACCCTGCCCCTCCCTTACTGACCCTGCCTCTGCCCGCAGTCCCGCACCGTGACCTGCCCAATGTCTGGGAAGCCACTACGCATGTCAGACCTGACGCCAGTACGCTTCACGCAGCTGGACGACTCCGTGGACCGAGTGGGGCTCATCACTCGCAGCGAGCGCTATGTGTGTGCGGTGACCCGAGACAGCCTGAGCAATGCCACACCGTGTGCAGTGCTGAGACCCTCGTGAGTAGGGTTGGGGAGAAGAGCCGGGAGGGACCCTGAGGTGCCACAGGGCCGACCTCTGTGCTGTCTCCACCCCAGCGGGGCTGTGGTCACTCTGGAGTGCGTCGAGAAACTGATCCGGAAGGACATGGTAGACCCCGTGAATGGCGATACACTGACAGAGCGAGACATCATCGTGCTACAGCGGGTGAGCTACCAGTGCCCCATCCCAGCCTGCACTGCAGATTGCACCGCCCCACCCCGACAGCGACCCCCCACACCCTTGGTTCCCTCCTCACACACCCTTGGTTCCTCACACACTCTTGGTTCCCTCCTCACACACTCTTGGTTCCTCACACACCCTTGGTTCCCTCCTCACACACTCTTGGTTCCCTCCTCACACACTCTTGGTTCCCTCCTCACACACTCTTGGTTCCTCACACACCCTTGGTTCCCTCCTCACACACTCTTGGTTCCCTCCTCACACACTCTTGGTTCCCTCCTCACACACTCTTGGTTCCTCACACACCCTTGGTTCCCTCCTCACACACTCTTGGTTCCTCACACACCCTTGGTTCCTCACACACCCTTGGTTCCCTCCTCACACACTCTTGGCTCCTCACACACTCTTGGTTCCTCACACACTCTGGGTTCCTCACACACTCTTGGTTCCCCGCAGCACCTTGTGGTTTTCTTTCTACTGCTCCACCACTTCTCCTGGTCATTCTCCCATCCTGGGACTCCTCCCCTTTTGTCAAAGACCCCCCCCAGCAGTCTCTCCCGTGCCACGGGTCCCCTCCATCCCCTGCCCTGTGACTTACACTTCCCTACCCCACATAGCAACCACTACTGTGTCCTGAGGCCCAGCCCCTCAGACTCCTTCAGCTTGCTCTTCTCCCTCCTCTCTAGGGCGGCACAGGCTTTGCAGGCTCAGGAGTGAAGCTACAGGCAGAAATGTCCCGGCCAGTGATGCAGGCCTGAGCCATGACCTAATAAACCTCCCTGTGAATGGACTGTGTCTGGAGCCTCACTGTAGGCAGGAGCTTGGAAAAGAGTGCACTCCTGGAAGCTGACTCAGTCACTTTTGACTATGCAGGAGCCCTGGCGACAGGAGCCTGGCAAGCTAGTCTCCTCCAGCCTCAGTCAGGATCTGGGAGAGGGCACTCTGCCCAGAAAGTGCGGGGTTCAGGGCATAACACACTCCCAGGCTACTACCCAAAGAAACCCCTAGACATGGACCTGCCCGCCATGTGCCCTTAGGGATTCTCTGTAGACCGGGCACACTGGCGCACAGTGTCATATACAGTCCCGCCCTCACCTCTTCCCCTGGAGAACATCTCTCAAGAACTCCAATTTCGGGGCTGGAGAGATGGCTCAGAGGTTAAGAGCACTGGCTGCTCTTCCAAAGGTCCTGAGTTCAATTCCCAGCAACCACATGGTGGCTCACAACCATCTGTAATGAGACCTGGTGCCCTCTTTGGGCCTGCAGACATAAATGCAGGCAGAATATGTTAAATAAATAAATCTTTAAAAAAAAAAAAAGAACTCCAATTTCTAGCTGCGGGGTGGTGGCACACACCTTTAATCCCAGCACTCAGGAAGCAGAGGCAGGCGGATCTCTGAGTTAAAGGCCAGGCTGGTCTATAGAGCGAGTTCCAGGACATCTGGGACTACACAGAAAAACCCTGTCTCGAAAAACCAAAAAGAAGAATCCCAACTCCCCCGAGTATGTGCAGCTTACCTGCACCTCCCTCAACCCCCTAAACTTGTTCAAAAGTGACACAGACCACCCACACCTCCAGCTCCAAGCAAAACTTAAGGCTTCCTTTTTCCTGTTCTTTCTGTATTGGGAAGGGCACACACTAGGCAAGTATTCAAGAGTTCCTCTCTTTTCATTAAAAAACAAAATTTGGTTATGTGTATCTGTGGGAATTTGTACATGTGAGTACAATGCCTACACAAGCAAGACCCCCTGGGCTGGAGTGACAGGCGGTTTTACACAGTCTAGTTTAGACTGGAACCAAACTCTGGTCCTCTGCAAAGAACAGTGAGTGCCCTTAGCTACTGAGCCATGTGCAGCCCCAAGTGTGTCATCCCATGGAAAGCAGCATTCCATGCTTTCACCCCAACACTCGGGTGCTACATAAGACTGGCTCATGGGAGGCAGAGGCAGGCCTGGTCTACAGAGCTAGCTCAAGAAAGGCCACACAGAGAACCCTTGTCTGGGAAAAAACAAAAGACCAGCTCAAAGTAAGAAAACATACATATTTGAATCCTTAAATCTGGGCATTGGTGGCACACGCCTTTAATCCCAGCTCTCGGGAGGCAGAGGCAGGCGGATCTCTGTGAGTTCGAGGCCAGACTGGTCTACAGAGCGAGTGCCAGGACAGCCTCCAAAGCTACAGCGAGAAACCCAGTCTCGAAAAACCAAAAAACATCTGGGTGAAGTCTTGGTGGGAAAAACACTGGCTGTGCAGTGTTGATGAATGCAGTAAGAGGTTTTTCAGTATGTGGCATCTTGTATACTTAAACATAAAATATTCCCGGCATGTTGTATGTGCCTGTAATCTTGATCCTTCTGCCTTCACTGCCAGCATCCCACATTACCAGAGTGCACCAGGACACCTGGATCTTCTCTGTGAGCAGAATCACTGCTTTGTGTGTTATTTTGATAGGATACGGTCAACAAAACAACCTTCCAAAAATCTGGAGGGCCTGTTGGCCAGTAAATCTGTGTCTAAGTGTAACCACTAGAGGGCAGAATGCCACCACTATTCTGAAAATGGGATTTGCATTCCAGCCTGCCTGGAAACGAGGCAAAGATAAACTGGATAGAAACAGAGTGGCTGGACTAGGAAAATGGCTCAGGCGTTAAGAGGCACTCGGGAGGCAGAGGCAGGCGGATCTCTGTGAGTTCGAGGTCTACAGAGAGAGTTCCAGGACAGCCTCCAAAATAATACAGAGAAACCCTGTCTCGAGTGCAGAGGTCTGAGTTTGGATCCCTGGGGCTTGCTGGTCAGCTACACTGTCCTGTCCCATGTTCAGCGAAAGACCTCTTACAAGTAGTGCACACCGCGTCCAACATGACACCCAGCATTGTCCTCTGGCCCTCACATACAATATAGACAAAGCAACCGGGGAGTTTCCCATATACTGCTTTTAGCTTGGGTCAGGGTCAAGCCTTGCCAAGAGAGACTGCCAAATGCCAATGGAGATCCAAGCCAGGCTGTGTACCCTCGTCCCAGAGTTCAGATTCAAGGCCAGCGCATGGAGTTTATTCCAAGAAGCCCACCAGGGCCGTAAAGCCTCAGCTAAGACCTGGGAGGAAGAACTGACTGCAGGTTGAGTTGCATCAAGTCCGTTAGCATAGAGAAAAGCAATGCGGGCTGGGGAGAAGAGCATCGCTGCTCTCCGGCGACCCACAGCGTCACAGCCATCTTTAACTCCACGCCCACTTCCGGCTCCGGAGGATACTGCACGCCTGCGGTGCATGGACATATGCAGGCCAAACATGTACACATAATTCTGTAAATTTAAAGAAAAATAGTTTTCTTCTGAAAACAGACTTCTGAAGAATTAAATTGACAGCTACTCCTGTCTATCTAAGATGGAGTAATCTCCCAGTGAAGAACTGGGGTGTCCTTAGAGGGCAGAGAACCTGGGTGCTAACCCTGGTACCCCCGACTCAATGCTATAATAAAACCCACTACATTGTTTGATAACTTTAAAAGTTAACAAGGACAGCAACAACAAAACCTCTGAAACCCCTATGGTGAAGAGCGGGCGCAGGAGGTCTGTGCTTCCGTGCACACGCAAAAGGTTTAATAAACGAGATAAACTGCTTTTGAGTTATACTTTGCATAAGCGGACAAAAGTTCTGCGGGCAGCTGGGTTTTATTTATTTATTTTTATTATTCATTTTACATACCAACGGCAGTTCCCCCTCTCCCTTCCCCCAGCCCATCCCACATCTACTCCTCAGGAAGGGTAGGAGTTCAGGACCAAGCCCCTCCTCCCAGCATCGTGGCTGAGCAAGGCATCCCACCATATGGACTGGACTCCAAAAAGCCCAGCTGGTCTCTTTTCCCCCCACAGGCTGAACCCCACTGAGAAGCAGCCACCCAGGCCAAGAGCACGTGACTTTCCCAGCCCTTGGGTGCGTCTGGCTCATTGCCAGTACTGGCCAGCAGGGGGCGCGCAAGCCATTCAGTTCTTGCTAAGTAATTGTTCTGGAATACACAGCCTGAGGCAAAGCCAATGAGATTTCCACCATGCACTTGGGCACTCTGAGGTCCCTTAATTCGGGCTGTGCATCGAAGCCCTTGTGATGCCACTACTTTTTCTGCAGATGAGTGCTGTAGATGTTTTACAGTTTGGAGCCTTTAAGGAAGGCACTGGTAAAGCCGGGCGTTGGTGGCGCACGCCTTTAATCCCAGCACTCGGGAGGCAGAGGCAGACGGATCTCTGTGAGTTCGAGGCCAGCCTGGTCTACAGATCGAGTGCCAGGACAGCCTCCAAAACAATGCAGAGAAACCCTGTCTCGAAAAACCAAAAAAAAAAAAAAAAAGGAAGGCACTGGTAGCCGAGCAGTGGCGGCGTGTGCCTTTAATCCCAGCACTTGGGAGGCAGAGGCAGACAGATCTCTGTGAGTTCGAGGTCATCCTGGAACTGGATTTACATAAACAGAACTAAGGTGCCCTGTAGTTGCCGGGAATTGAACCCTGGTTCTTTGGGAATACTCTTAACCCCCTGCCATCTCTCCAGGAAGAAAAATTGTAAATGAGAAACAGCCTCCATCATAGCACTGGTCTATGGACAAGTATGTGAAGCATTTTCTTGTTTAATGTGGAGGACTCAACCCATTGTGGCATATGGCCTGGGTGCTGTAAGTAGACAGGCAGAGCAAGCCAGGGGAGCTAGTGAGGAGTGCTCCTCAAGCCAGTGAGTGGTGCTCCTCCACCACTTCTGCCCCCATTCCTGCCTTGGTTTCCTACCCCGACTTAATGATGAGCTGTGATCTGAAATAAACACTTTCTTCCACAAGTTTTTGTTTCTTCTTTCTGAGACAGGGTTTCTCTGTGTTGTCCTGACTGTCCTGGAACTCACTCTGTAGACCAGGCTGGTCTCTGCCTCCCAACTGCTGGGATTAAAGGCTTGCATCACCATGATGGGGTTCCCAAGTTTCTTTTGCTCATTAATACTTGTTTATTTAGCTTTTTCAAGATTAGGTTTCTCTGTGTAGCCCTGGCTGTCCTGGAACTCGCTCTGTAGACCAGGCTGGCCTCAGACTCACAGAGATCCGCCTGCCTCTGCCTCCCGAGTGCTGGGGTTAAAGGTGTGTGCCACCACTGCCTGACCCCCTTTAAATTAAAATGTACTATGTTAGAAGCACTTCAGGTACCTTGATCTTTTAAAGCCAAACCTGTACTTTCTAAAATCTAAAGATTTACGGAATTGGCCTGTGTCCCTAACAAGGGAACCTTCTGGGGTTCTCAGAAGAGAAACCACAAAGGTAGAATATAGGAACTCCATGACCCAGAAAGCTTGTCCAAGCTCAGCCAACCCTAACCATCACCTAGACAATGGCCGTTAGCCCACCCATTCCTCTCCCTCCTGAACTTTTTACCTTGCCAGTATCCTGCTCTGTGTGCTTAAACCATACCCTACTACGTGCACACCTGGTGCGCAACGCCACCCCCTCACCCCCTCCCGTTCTCCTGCTCTACCAAGTACATTAACTGCTGAGGAAAATAAAAATTGCCACTTGATCAGATCCTTGTCTTGTGGCCCTTCTTTCGTGTCTCTTGTCCCCATCCCCGGTCTTAGGTCTCTTGCTCCAGGTTGACGTCCTGTGGGTTGGGACAATACTACATATTCCCATTCCCCCTCCAACCCTATGTATGTATGTATGCATGTATGTATGTATTTTCCAATGGGATCTTATTCTGTAGCCCAGGCTGGGCATGACCTCCCAGGAATCCTGCTGCCCCCGACTTTGGGGTGCTGGCATTACAAGCATGCGTCACTCTCTGTGTAGCTCACTGTAACTGACACCAGGCCCTCTCCACCTTTGGCCCCTTCCTGACGATTCCATTATCAGAGCACGGCTAGCTCTTCACCTCCTCAGGGTGTCTGAGGACTGAGGCTGTTTCTCTCACTGTGGTTTTGAGTTTCCCCACCACTCTGCAGCACTTAAAGGGCAGGACTTCCTGCCTGGCTTTCCTCTGTGGCCTCCAGGCTGCTGGCTTTATTCTCAGCTCTGGGAACGCCCTCAAATTTCCACTAACACCCATATCACATGTCCCAATGCCCTAGACCAGTGGGTCTCCTAATGCCGCAACTGTTTAGTACAGTGCGTGTTGGAGGGGCCCCCAACCGTAAAGTTATTTTGTTTGTACTTCATAACTGTAATTTTGCTAGTGTATCATGCTGTAAATAGGATATGCAGGATATCTGATATTTGACCCCCGTGAGAGGGTGACTTGATCCCAAAGGGGTTGAGACCCCTTTACCTTCCTGCAGGCCTCAGCAGCCAGTTCCCAGCATGCTCCTCCGTGAGGGGCACAGCATCATCTGCCCCGGCCCCACAGAAACAGTCACACCAGAGAACCCCAGCAATGGCTTTTATGGTTCCCAGGCGGTGGGCAGTACAGGCCAGCCTTGTGACTGAGGCTGGGGTTGGGGTTGGGCCAGGGTGAGGCCCAGGTCTGTGCTGGGAGATGGTACCGGTGGCTGTCACTCCAGTGCCTGAGTGTCCTGGGCAGGTTGGAGGCCCCAGGGTGAGGGCAGGGGTCTCAGGGAGAGGTGACTGAGTGTGTCCCCTGAGAGCCCAAGAACTGGGGACACCAGAGCTGAGTCTGTGCCCTGGGGGGAGGGAGGGGCTGTCTGAAGTGGCTCCTCAGTTGCCCCCGTGGAGTCATGGGGTCACAGGTCAGAGTTCATCATGGTGCCTTGTCAGATCTTCACCGTAATTGGTGGCCTGGCTACCCACAAACATATTCCAGTTGCTTAGGATCTCATCTTTGCTCAGACGGCCATCCTGGGGGCAAAAGGTCAGCAGGAGGCAGGGTCAGCAGGAGGCAGGGTCAGCAGGAGGCAGGTTCCCCAGGGGCCAGGGTCAGCAGGAGGCAGGGTCAGCAGGGGGCAGGGTCCCCAGGAGGCAGGGTCCCCAGGGGCCAGGGTCAGCAGGAGGCAGGGTCCGCAGGGGGCAGGGTCCCCAGGAGGCAGGGGCAGGGTCAGCAGGAGGCAGGGTCCCCAGGAGGCAGGGTCCCCAGGGGGCAGGGTCCCCAGGGGCCAGGGTCAGCAGGAGGCAGGGTCCCCAGGGGGCAGGGTCCCCAGGGGGCAGGGTCCCCAGGGGGCAGGGTCCCCAGGGGGCAGGGTCCGCAGGGGGCAGGGTCCCCAGGAGGCAGGGGCAGGGTCAGCAGGAGGCAGGGTCCCCAGGGGGCAGGGTCAGCAGGAGGCAGGGTCCCCAGGAGGCAGGGTCCCCAGGGGGCAGGGTCCCCAGGGGGCAGGGTCCGCACGGGGCAACACCCGGTCCTGGCTCCCCTTCTGAGTTCCCGCAGGGGCCAAGCTCACCTTGTCTGTGTCACTCTCGTGCAGCAGGTGGTTGGCCTCCACCAGGGGCTGGTCCTGGGATGGGGGCAGCACCCAGTAACCGACTTCACTACTGTCCAGCCGCCCATCCTTGTTCAGATCCCGGAAGTCCCGGAACTGCTGTCGCTCTGTCTGTACCCAGGCAGGCTCCTCCTCCCCAGGCTCCTCAGAGTACAGGTCCGCTGCCGGGATGGGAAAAGAGTAGGCAGGTAAGGTTGGGGCAGCCCTGGAGACTGGGAGACCTTCATCCTGCATCCCAGCCGCCGTATTCCTTGATATCTCCCCTCTATCCCACCCCCACCCGCACCTTCTACCTGTCAAATTTGTTTAGGAGGTAAAACACATGATTTACGAAGATTTAGAAAGAAAAACAGAAAATAAAGCATCCATTCCTTACAAATGACATGATATTTAAGTAAAAAACGTCTTCTTGCATATTTGTTGCTTAAAACACTTCCCATGTAAACCTTTGAAACGCAGACCTCCATGTAAGGGGTCTGAAGACGAGGCTCAGTTGGCAGAGTGCCAGTTTAGCAGCTCAGCATCCGGGGTTCCGTGCCTAGCACTGGACACATGGGGCAGGGCTCTGCATGCCTGTGACCCCAGCGCTGTGAAGGCGGGGACACACGGACAGGGGTCTTCGCTTCACCGCAAGTTCAAGGCCAGTCAGAGTCACAGAAGACCCTAGCTCAAAACAGACAGACAGACAGATAGACACAGACAGACTGACAGACAGACACAGACAGACAGATAGACACAGACAGACAGACAGACACAGATAGACAGACCGACAGACAGACACAGACAGACAGACCGACAGACAGACAGACACAAGTAGACTGACAGACAGACAGACAGACACAGATAGACAGATAGACCGACCGACAGACAGACAGACTGACTGACTGATAGATTAAGTAACACTATCTGGAATGAAACAGCTTGATGCCTAGGACATTACTGCAGCAGAGGGCATAGTAAAGTGTTCGGGTTGAAACACTTAAAGGGCTCCAAACAGGACAACTGCAGACACGATGTTTTTTTTTACAGAGACAAGACAAATCTTGAGGCTTTGTGAAAACCCTTGGTTGTCCCCAAAAGGGCCTTAGTCACTGGTGCCCAAAGAATACTTCCCGGGCCAGCCATGCAGTAGTTCTGCATACAAAGAGAATTTGATGCAAGCCCCATAAGGCATGTGGGCCATTGCTCTCCTTGGTGCCAGATGACAGGAACCAGGCGGGAACAGGCTGCTCACCGATGTACTCCTCCACCTGGACGTAGCCATCTTTGTTTTTGTCAAGGTCCTCCAGGGTCTCCTGGGGAGAGGCATTGGGATGGAGGGTCAGTGTGCCTGCATCTGAGCAGCCCCCACAGGGAGAATCTGAAGGTGACAGGAACGCACATGTGTCCAGTGGAAGGCAGCCAGGGAGCCTTTGTGTCCAACCTTGCTGGCTTTGTTTCTCTTGTTTTATGAGCTAGGCTCTCACTGTGTAGCTCTGGCTGGCCAAACTTGCTTTGTAGACCAGGCTGGCTTTGAACTCTGCCTCCGGAGGGCTGGGATTAAAGACATGCACCACCATGCCTGACTCATGAATTATGCATTTTTAAAGATTTAAAATGTTTTATATGTATGGATGTTTTGCCCGCATGTCTGTGTACCATGTGCATGCAGTACCCCCAAGGCCAAAAAGGACATGAGGCCCTTGCAGAGCTGGGGTTACAGACACTGGTGCTGAAGATGAACCCCAATGTTCTACACGAACAGCAAGCGCTCTTAGCCACTTCTTCATGGATCAGGGCTGTTTTGTTTTGTTTTTTGGTTTTATCGAGATAGGGTTTCTTTGTGTTGCTTTGGAGGCTGTCCTGGAATTCCCTCTGTAGAACAGTCTGGCCTCGAACTCATAGAGATCCGCCTGCCTCTGCCTCCTGAGCTCTGGGATTAAAGGCGTGCGCCACCAACGCCCGTCCTGTTTCCCACTTTTACATTCAAACGCATCCAGTAGAAGATGAAGCACCTAAACACTGCGGGTGTGGCTCAGCTGTAAAGCCCCTACCCAGAATCCCCCAGTGAAGGCCTGGGGGTGTGGCTCAGAAGTACAGGGCTTGATATTCATGACCCTGGGTTCTATCAACTGCACTACAAAACAACTTCAGGACCTAGGAAGACAGTGTAGTTGGTAAACTATAACGCCACACATGAGCTGGATTACTCAAAAAACACATGTGATGGGCCTGGTGATACACACTTATAAACGCAGGGCTAACAAGGCGTGACGTCACTTGCCTTTAATCCCAGCATACAGGAGGCCAGCCTGGTCTACAGAGCGAGTTCCAGGACAGCCAGGGCAACACAGAGAAACCCTGTCTCAAAACAAAACAAAACAAAAGTACTGGCTGGTCCTACAGAGGGCCTGGGTTCAGTTGCCAGCACCCACAGTGGGCCGCTTACAACCAACCATCTGTAACTCCAGGTCCAGGTGGTCCAGCGCCCTCTTCTGGCCTCCACAGCACCTGAATGCAAAATGTTCCTTCCTGGCATCTGAGACTTACTTAAATTACAGGGTGTTGTAAGTGCATGTCAAATAAACTATGTTGTCCCGGGGCCCTGACACAATTGGGGTTCACCTGAGGCTCAGGCCAGGGAGAGCACAAGGTCTGATAAGGGGGTGCCAGGCACTGGATGCAGAGGAGACGGGGAGAGGCTGCTGTCCCCACATCTGTGTTGGCGGCCGTGTGGAAGATGAGGGGACGTAGGACAGGGTTAGGAAGCAGGCTGTCTGCAGTCTACTCACAGCGACCACGATGTCCCGCATGTGAGGGAACTCCTCGGGGTGCAGATAGGCCGTCAGCTCTTCCCGGGTAGCCATGGAGTCCCCATCCTGGTCGGCCACCCGGAATCGCCGCTCATCCCGAGCCAGCATCTTCTTATAGGTCTCAGCATCCTCTACGTCGTGAAATTCCTCCCCTGGGAAGGACAGAGGTGGGGAGACACATGGTCACAGAGGTCAGGCCTGTCTGGAAAAACAAAGCAAACAAACAAGAAAGAAAAAAGAAAGCGGGCTGAACAAGCTACGGAGCAGCTCCCTCCATGGCGACCGCATCAGCTCCTGCCTCAGGTCCCTACCCTCCCCCCCAGGGAGGGACTGCGCTGTGGAAGCCGAGGCCAAGTGACCCCTCTCCTCCCCAGCTTGATGTTCCATCATTGCAACAGTAACACTAAGACGCCAGAGCTGCATGGAGAGACTGTCTCAAAAAGAAACGGAGATGCGGGTCAGGACAACATCGCACAGACGGTCGGTGTTTCTCATCAGGGATGTGTCTGTCACACAGGAGGGGTCTCAGAAGGAAGAGCAAGCGAGATCAGAAATGGAGAAGTGTCAGAGATAAAGTCCTAAGAGAGAGGTCAAAGGACAAACGTGAGGTGGGCATACCGGGCTCGTAGTGGCCATAGGTGGCATTGCGCAGCTCCTCCCAGCCCACGCGCCCGTCGCCGTCCGTGTCGTAGGTGAACCAGGCAGCGCTCACCGAGTCACGGATGTGCCGCTGTTGCGTGTGAGCGATCCATGAACGGAGCTCAGCCAAGGACACCCAGCCGTCGCTGTCTCCAGCAAGATCCATGCGGTCCACGATCCGCCTGCGAGGGGGACAAGGGTCATTCCCTGGCCCTGCCCAAGGAGGCCCCCAACCCTAAAGCAGAGATGCAGTCAATCTCAATCCTGACCCCGCCCACCTAGGCCCCTTCCTTTCTGGCAGAGACACTCTTGTGTCTACATAAGCACAAAACGTGGGGACTTAGGTGATGGCTCGGTTGGTTAGAGCTATGGCTGCTCTTGTTGACCTGGGATTTGAGTCCCTTGAACCTCACAGGGCAGGTCACAAGCATCGGTAACTCAGGGTCCAGGGGCTCCATCGCCCTCTTCTGGCCTCTGTGAGCACCAGACGTGTTCATGGTGCACGTACACGCAGGAAAAACACCCAGTCACACACTAATATGAGTAAATCTTTTTTAAATTTTAAAAAAGGGTAGGGTGTGGTAATGCACACCTTTAATCCCGGCAGGAGAATCTCTGTGAGTTCGAGGTCAGCCTAGTCTCCAGGACAGCCAGGACTATGTAAGAGAGACTCGGTCTCAAAAGAAAACAAAAACAACAACAAAAACAAAAAAAAAAAAAAAGAAAGAAAGAAAAGAAATTTTGTTTTTGTTTTTCTGTTTCTCAGGACAGGATTTCTCTGTGTAGCTCTGGCTGTCCGGGCACTCGCTCTGTAGACCAGGCTGGTCCTGAACTCGCTGAGATGCACCTGCCTCTGCCTCCCGAGTGCTGCGATTAAAACTGTGCTCCAGCCAGGATCAGGAGGCTGTCACTGACAGATCTCCGAACCCCAGGTCTTTGCCCGCCCTGACTCCATTCCTCAGAGACCCGGCCATGCACAACTGGAAAGGCGACCAGATGAACTGAGAGACACATTTAATCTCGGCACCCAGCCCATCCAAACGCCCCCCTTTGTTTAGCCCTTCCCCTATAGGAAGTGCTCGAGATGTGGATTAGCACCTGGCTCAAACCAAAGGCACACCCTCTACTCTAGCCCCGCCCCCAAACTCTGCACAGACACCAACCCTAAGTGGATTGCGTTGAAGTGGGAACAGTGAGTCTGGCATCTTAACTGCACCCGGGTCTCTGTTAACCTTGAAGCTCCGCCTCTTGCCACCTCAGGGCCGCCCCTCTGTCAGGCTCGGCCTGACAGCTCTGCCGTTTCCCTGAATGGGCAGATCAATTTTGGGTCCTCCCTCTCCAGCTCAGCCCTGCAACCCAGATTAAAACTACAACCTGTTAGCCCGGCGTGGTGGCGCACGCCTTTAAGGCCAGCTCTTGGGATGCAGAAGCAGGCCAATCTCTGCATTCTAGACCAGTCTGGTCCACAAAATGAGTTCCAGGCCAGCTGGTGTTACACAGTGAGTTTCTATCTCAAAGCAGTAAAAACAAGAATGGTAATTTTAAAGCACACGTGCAGGCAGTGGCCTGCTTGTCTCCAGGGCCGTGCTACAAGTGTCCTCCACATAGAAATGGCCAGTCTCCTCCGCAGGGAGTCTCGGACTCCGTCCCTCTCAGTTGAATCTGAATTCTGAGCTTGGGATCCTTCTCAAATTTCATTTCTTCAGTCTCTATGGAGAGTTTTTGGTGACCGGTTTGGAGGAAAGTCCAGACAGAGGCATAGAGTGGGCTGGAGGCACAGGGGTGCTGGCGACTCAGGTCCCCCTCAGCCTCAGGGTTAACTCTGCCTTTTCCCAGGGGGCGAGTACCACAGTTCTGTCCAGTCTCCTGCCTCGACCTCTCCAGTGAGTTCAGTTCTGTCCCACCGCCCACCTCTGCCCGGCTCCCGGCATCCTACCCGAGTCGGGCCTGGCTTTCCTCCGGGCTGAGTTGGTCAAATTCCTTGGCCACGTCTCGTCCCAGGAACGCCTCGTGGTCGTACTGGAAATTCCCGTGGGCGTCATCGTGCGGGGCCTCGCTCAGGGGGGCTCCCTGATGCACCCTACCATGGCCATGGGGTCCGGCGTCGGGGGATGGCTTCCCCAGGGCCCACCACCTCAGCAGCAGGAGAAGCAACGGAAGCGACCACCGCCACATCATCGGTCCTTGGGGAGAGGACCAGGGGTCAGAGGATCTCACGGGGAAAGAACCGGACCAGAAACAACGTGGAGAGAACCTCAAAGCGAGGGGTTGCCTAAGGCATGGCACCTACAAGCAGGCTACAAAGTCTGGGGCTCAGGAAAAGGCGGCAGAAAGCATAGGGAGTCTGGAGGTAAAGCCGACTAGGGGGTAGAACCCGAGCCCCAGCGGGGAAGGGGGTGTTTCAGTTGCAGACGTGGCACGCTCCGCGCGCAGTTCAGGGAATGGTGGTGGCTGAGAGCATCATGCAGGGTCCTGTGTGTGGCTCCCAGCCTTGCCCGGACCCCCACCAGAAACCCCCTCCCTGGCTAGCTCCCCACCCTTACTCCCGTTACCAGGCCTGGGTTCGCGCCCCGCGATGAACTCGCTTTCACGCAAAGATGCCCAGGCTGGCGCGGCGCCAGTCAAGCTCCGCCCCTGGCAGCCCAGAAGCCCCCGCCCTCTAACCAATAGCGGCGCAGGAGGGACTCAGGGGCGGCGTCAATGAGCGCCCAGAGCGTCCCGGGAGCCCCTCGCCACGTCCACAAGGCCGAGCGCCAGCCTGGAAGGCGTGGTAGGCGATAAGGCAGTTTTGAACTACAACTCCCAGCAGGCTTATGGGCAACCTTCTCTGCTACCTCCAGAGGCTCTGGCCCCAGAGGATTAGGGGAAATGTATTACTTTAACCAATTTTTTTCTATTTCTCAGATTGGTTTAAGGAGGAGGCAGGGGTTGGTGGTTCATGCCTTTTTATTCCAATACTTGGAAGGCAGAAGCAGGCGGATCTCTATGAGTTCGTTGCTAGCCTGGTATGCCATAGCGAGTTCCAGGGACAGCTAGATTGGACAGAGATGCTATCTCACAAAAAAAAAAAAAGAAAGAAAGAAAAAAAAAAAGAGGAGAAAGAACAAGAGTTGAATTCCTTGAAATGCCTGGCACAGTGCAGGTATGAATCATATACATTTATGACTAAAAACACACAACTCAGCTTATAAAATGGGCAGGCTCTACCACGGCAACCGAGAGGAGTCTAAGATCTTTCCCAGTCTCCTTCCGTTGTTCCCGCTGCCTGAAACTTGACAATAACAGTGCACACACAGATTTGGGCCCAAATTTATGTGGAGATGGAAAAGAGCCATGTACATTAGGAAGGGAAACTGAGGCAGTACACAAAAGGGGGTGTCCACAGGGAGGACATCCGGCCCAGGGCTCCCTCAGGAGGCTCAGAGACGCCAGGAGTTCAGGAGGTCACACAGCACCAAATGCTGCAATGGGTATTGGCGGCCTGAGTTGGCATCAGGAAGTGGCTGGAATGGTGTTTGCACCCTGAGGGTCAGCCTCAGGGGGCAAGTTGCCACCGGGTAGCAGGTCACCTGAGTCATCGCCGCTGAGGGAGAGCCATGGGGCTAAGAGAGAGGAACAGAGGTCAGCATCTGTAGCCAAGGTCTCACCGCCCCACACACCATGGGGGCCGCTCTGGTCTCTGTCCCCAGCTCTTTCTCCAAGGTGGCCAGGGCCTCTCTGTCGCCTCCCTCCCCTCTTTCTCTCTGGGTCTCTGCGCCCCCACCGCCCCTCCCCGTCTGGCACACACCTGGCAGTCCGCTGCGCATCCTGTGCCACAGCAGCACGCCCCCTGCAGCAGCCACTAAGACCACCAAGAAGCCAAGAATGATTCCGACCACAGGCACCGAAGATCTGGCTGGAGCATCTGCACGGGGAAGAAAGCAGCTGAGGAGCCCCACTGGGAGGGTGGCGTGTGCAGACACTGGACACAGGAACTAGCCACACTGGTGCTTGGAGAAGCAGCTCAGCTGGTAAGAGCGCTTGCTGCTCTTCCAGGAGACCAGAGTGCGATCCCAGTACCATATCCAGGGCCAGGAGACCCGACCCTGACCCTCTAAAACACATCTTAGTGTGCTAAGATGGCTCAGTGAGTACAGGCATTCGTCTTTGCTACAAAGACTAACGACCCGAGCTTGATCCCTGTGACAGACATGGCGGAAGGGGAAAACTAACTCCCATGAGTTGTCCTGTAATCTCCACAAGTATGCCACGGCGAGCACACCTCTACTTTCCCCTCCCATATAGAGAATGTGGGGAAATTAAATATATATGCCCGGGCTGGAATTACATGGGTCTGCCACCGCCGCCACCGCCACCGCCGCCCAGATATATATATATATATATTAAAGAACAATAGCCATACTGCAAGGACATAGCTATGAGCAGGCTGTGTGAGAACCCGACTGAGGAAGGAGAGGCACCAAGCAAATGGGGTTCAGCCGAAGCAAGGACTCTCAGAGGCAAAGTGAGCGGTCAGAAGCTATGGACACCAGCAACAGCAAGACAGAAGATGGTTGCATCAGGAGGACTGGCCACAGGGGTTAACAGGGTCAGCAGCCAGGAGCCGCAAGAAGACACGGAGGCTGGAGGAGCAGCCTCACCTAGGTCCACAGTGAGAGGCTGTTGTAGCCCCTTGTGCTCCACCTGGCACTGGTAATGGTGTTCATCTCCTCTTCTGACCTCCAACAATGACGAGGCGTAGAAAGAGCCGTCACCGTTGGGACCAAAGCTGCTGTTCCCAGAGCCTGCGGCCAGCCCACTCCGCAGGAACCGAAGCTTCAGCTCAGGGGGGTAGAAGGAGAAAGCAGCACAGGTCAGCAGGGAGGAGCCAGAGTTGCCAGGACGGGCCTTCAAGCGCATGGAGGGTGGCTCTGTGGGGACACGGGGGGGGCAGTTAAGCCTGGCTGTGACCCCCTCCCAAGGCTCAGTGTGAAACTGGCGATGGACAGACACCGCTTCCCCATATCAGCACTGTGCTGACCCAGGGGCTTCCCAGAGTGACAGACACCCAACCCTGCTACCCTAGAAGGTCCCCTGCTGAGCCCACCAAAACAGCTCCTTTACCCCCACCCCTGATTCTGGCGTGTGTGCGTGTGCACGTGTGCACATGTGTCACGGCTGAGGTCCACAGCAGGTGTCTTCCTCTACAGTTCTTTGCCTTTTTCCATTCATGCGTCACTCTGTGTAAGGGTGTTTTGGGCATGTGTGTCTCTGCACCATCTGCATGCAGTGCCCACAGAGGCCAGAATCGAACATTAGGTCCCCTAGACCTGGAGTTACAGATGGCTGTGAGCTGCCCTGTGGGTGCTGGGGACCAAATTCAGGTATGCTGTAAGAATAGCAAGTGGCCAGGCGTTGGTGGCGCACGCCTTTAATCCCAGCACTCGGGAGGCAGAGGCAGGCGGATCTCTGTGAGTTCGAGGCCAGCCTGGTCTACAAAGTGAGTTCCAGGACAGCCTCCAAAATAATACAGAGAAACCCTGTCTCGAAAAAAAACAAAAACAAAAACAACAACAAAAAAAGAATAGCAAGTGATCTTGACCACTTAGCCATCTTCCCCCCATTTACTCTCTGTCTCTCTCTGTCTCTCTGTCTCTCTCTCTCTCTCTCTCTCTCTCACACACACACACACACACACTAAACCTGGGGTTCCCCCTTTGGCTACACTAGCTGCAGGTGAGACCCTGTGATCCTGTCTCCACCAGACCCCTCTCAGCAGGTACAGACTTGCAGTAGTAAATCCAGCCTCTGCAAGTGTGCCGGGGCTCAGAACCCAGGTCTTCATGCACACCAAGCATCTCCCCAGGCACATTTGTCTGTGTGAGACTGAATTTCACTGTAGCCCAGACTGACCTTGACCTCACTGTGCAGATGAGGGTGACTTCAAATTCCTGATCTTCCTTCTGCCACTTCCTTAGTGCTAAGAGATGGCAGGCACGTGCCACCACGCCTGGTTTATGGGGTGCTGGGGATGAAGCCCAGGGCTTCACACATGTCAGGCAAGCCCTGAACCAACTGAGCCCCACCCCCATCTGCACATTCCTAAATGGAAAAAAGCTGCACACTCTCTAGTGCTATGCCTGTTCTAGGCCCTGGGAGCACATTGACGATGTGCCTGTCCTTGCATGCCACGCCAGCAATGCAAGTGCCCCAGGAACTAAGACAGGAAAACCGTGAGTTCCAAATGCGTTGGACACTGTCTCAGGCGGGTCTCTGTGGGCACCAGACCAGCCTGGTCTACATAGCAAGTACCAGGACAGTCAAGGCTACATAGAGAAACCCTGCTCAAAAAAACAAACAAAAGAGACCCATGGTGAATAAATAAATAAATTGCAGCTGGGATGTGGCCCAGTTTGCAGAGTGCTGACATTCATGAAGTTCTGGGTTCAGTCACCAGCTCACTGGCCTGGTGTGCACCTGTAATCTCAGCGCTCCATAGGTGGAGGGTGGAGGATCAGGAGTTCAGGGTTATCTTTGGCTACATAAGAAGTTTGAAGCCAGCCTGGGCTATACAAGGCCTGAATCACCAGCAATGAAACCCTAAACAAAGGACAAACCCATGGGGATCTGGGGACCCAGCAGGGCTGTGCTGGGCAGAGGCGGTTCCTCCATCCGGGGTGGAACAGTTAGGGTCCTCAGCTGCAGGTACTCAGCAGAAAATAAGCTGACAATTTCTTAGGAAGAGGAAGCCAGGCAGCTTCCCCGAAAGAGGGGCCTCGTGGCAGCTGGTAAGAGCTGGGGCACCCTGGGCTCGGCCACAGAGACCGGACCTCGGTCAGCACTTCTGTGTCCTGGCCAGTGGTTACTATTGTTTTCTATGAGGATGACTTCCTGTGGGTGGTGCTGAGGGACCTGTGTTTCTCTGGTTTTCCAGTGCTGATCCTGAGGGTTCAGCCGCTAGTGTCAGCCCAGCCGGGGCTTTTGCTTAACAGAAAAAAGGAAGCACCCTAACCGCCGTAGACACCAAGCGGCACGGCCAAGCCTGTGAGCCTGGCACCCACAGAATGAGTTCAAAGCTAGCCTGCGAAACCTAGTGTGACCCCCAATCTCAAAATAAAAAGTCAAAGCAGGACCACTGAGGGATGGCTTAGCAGCTAAGAGCATTTGCTGCTCTGTCTACAGAGCTTAGTTCAGCTCCCAGTGGGTGACTCATAACCCCCCGTAACTTCAGCTGCAGATCTGATCTCTCCTCTTCTGGCATCTGTGGTCAAATGCACAACACACACACACACACACACACACACACACACACACACACACATAAATTAGTAATGAACATCTGGTAAGTGACTCAGTGGGTAAAGGCACTTGCAAACAAGCCTGAAGACCTGAGTTCTAACCCCAGAACCTACATGGCACAAGGAGAGATCCGACCTCCAAGGTTCCCATGCTATGGGATGAGTGTGCACACCCACACCCACACACACACACACAAATAAATGTAACCACAGAAATATTTTTGAGTAAAAGGAGGCCAGAAGCATGCTCAGTGGTAGAGCCTAGATCCTCCAATGAGGATGGCTCTGTGGTAGAGCCCCTGCCTGCCTTGTAAGTATGGAAGGAAGGGAACAGTAACACAACCTTACACCTGGTAACAGAAGTCTGTTATGGAAAAACAGAATCACATACAGATAGAAAGTATCAAGTGTAGCCAGCACCTGCAGAAACTGGAACCCTCCTTGTCAAGGGACGTGTGAACAGTTCAGCTACAAGGTATCGTAGTTTCATTTAGTTGTAGCTGGCTCAGAGATAGACCTGGCCTGCCTCGGGAGTGTATGTAACCACCACACTAAGATGTCATGGAGTTTCCTGCTGGAGAAAAGACTCAGCAGGCAAAAGTAGGGGCTGCTCTTCCAGGGAACTTGGGTTCAATTCCCCTAACCCATAACCATCTCTAACTCCGATTCCAGGGATGTGATCCCCTCTTCTGGCCTATGTGAGCACTGCATGTACATGCTACACAGACATACATGGAGGCACAACACCCACACACAAAATAAAAGTAATCATTCCTTTTTTCTAAAATGAACCCAACTGTCTTGTGGGCACTTATCCAGAAATTGAAATCTAGATCCCATAAAAATGCTAGTCCCGCCGGGCAGTGGTGGCGCACGCCTTTAATCCCAGCACTCGGGAGGCAGAGGCAGGCGGATCTCTGTGAGTTCGAGGCCGGGCTGGACTGACAGCCTCCGAAACAATACAGAGAAACTCTGTCTCATAAAAACCAAAAAAAAAAAAAAAAATGCTAGTCCTTATTCTCCATTGTGGAATCTGTCAAAACAGCCAAAGTACAAAAACAACCTAACACCCAACAGCAGATGAGTGAAGACGGTAGGACCAGTCCCACAAAGGACTACAATCCAGCCGTAATTCCTCACACTGGGGCGATGGCTCAGCAGGTAAGTGTTTGCTGCACAGGCACGAGAACCCAAGTTCAAGTCCTCAGCACTCTGCAAAGACGCAGACATGCACCTGGCCCTGAGGGCAGAGGCCGGGGAAACAGGGCCCCGGGGCTGCTGGGCGCCAGTGCAGCTCCAGGTTCAGTGGTAGAGTCTATGTCAAAGAACAAGATGGAGTGTGATAGAGGACGCCCACTGTCCTGCTCTGGTCTCTGTGCATGTGGACAGGTGACACCCCCATACATGTGCACACCACACACACACAGACATAGACAAAATCATTAATAGGTAAGTATAAGTCTAAGAGATGTTTTATAAACTTAAAAGATAGCCAGGCAGTGGTGGTGCACACCTTTAATCCCAGCACTCCGGAGGCAGAGACAGGTGGATCTCTGTGAGTTCGAGACCAGCCTGGTCTACAGAGTGAGTTCCAGGACCTCCAGGGTTACATTGAGAAACCCTGTCTGGAGAAAAGCAAAACAAAACCAAAAGATGGGAGACAGGCATGGCTCAGTGGCAGAGTTCTTGCCCAGCACGAGAAAGGGTCTGACCTCAATCCCAGAAGGAGTCAATGAATCGAGGGGCAGAATAAAAAGCAAAAGGGGCTGGGGCTGGAGCCACGGCTCGGGGTCAAGAGTATTTGCTGCTCTTCCAGAGGACCCGGGTTCAGTTCCAAGCACCCACAGAGGGCACACCAGAGCTATGTGTAACTCCAGCTCCAGGGGTATAATGTCTCTCCTGGCCCTGATGAGCAGCTGTGCTCATCTGTGCACAGACACACAGGTACACAAATAAAACTATTTTATTTTTACTATGTGCACATGTATGTGTGTGTACCTCAGTGCAGGTGGCCATGGAGGCCACTGGCATCAAAGCCCCCTGGCACTGGAGTTATGGACAGCTGTGGGCTGCCTGATGTGGGTTCTGGGAACTGAACTCAGGTCCTCTGCAAGATCACTATGTGCTCTTAATTACTGAGCTGTGTCCAGCTCTAAAATTTGTCTTTCAGAAAAAGGTGGAAAGCCCTCAGAACAACACCTGAGGCTGTGTATCTGGCCTCCATGCTCAGGAGCACACACACTCAAATCCAGACACGGTAAAACTTTGGCGGAAAAACAAAACTTCACATCCAATTTGTTAGGAAGGAAAGCAAGAGAGAAGGGACCTGTATGTAGAACATAAGCTGTAAAACCCCCAAATACACTGAAAGACTATGTCATTTGAGGTTGAGAATGACCTCCAAGACATACTAACAAAAGCACAGAGCTCAAGAGAGAAAAGTGATGAATGAAAACGTTCCACTTTCCAGGGGCCGGGAGAGATGGATCAGGGTTAAGAACACCGACTGATCTTCAGAGGACCTGGGTTCAATTCCCAGCTCCTCATGGCAGCTCACAACCATCCGTAATGGGATCTCATTACGCAGACAGAGGACTCATACACAAAATATATAAACCTTTAAAAAAAGAAAAAAAGCCAGGTGGTGGTGGTGGAGCACACCTTTGATCCCAGCACTTGGGAGGCAGAGGCTGGCAGATCTCTGAGTTTGGGGCCAGTCTGGTCTACAAGAGCTAGTTTCAGGACAGCCTCCAAAAAAGGAAGGAAGAAAGAAAGAAAGAAAGAAAGAAAGAAAGAAAGAAAGAAAGAAGGAATTCCACTTTTTTTGAAGATATCTTTAAATGAATAAAAGAAAAATGGGTGAGGAAGCATGTTTGAAACACTTATTTGATAACGGGCTTGGTCCACAATATATAAAGAACTCTCAGAAGTTAACAAGAAGAAAAAGATATGGAAAACCCTAGCTTGGGAGGCTGAGATCAAAAGGATAAATTCAAGGTTACCTGGTCTAGATTATGAGATTATCTAAATATAACAACAACAACAACAACGAAAGAAAGAAGAGAAAGAGAGAGAGGGAGGAAGGGCGGGAGGGAGGGAGAGGAAGGAAGGAAGGAAGAAAGAAAGAAAGAAAGAAAGAAAGAAAGAAAGAAAGAAAGAACAGCTGGGCATGGTGGCACACTCCTTGAGTCCCAGCATTCAGGAGGTAGAGGCTGGCAGGTCATTGTGAGTTTAAGGCCAGCCAGGACTACAAACAATTAGCTGGGTGTGGCAACATGCCTCTGTCAACCCAGAACTTGGAAGGAGACAGGAGGATCAAGAATTCAAGATCATTCACCACTACATAGCGTTGGCTGGGTTAAGTGAGACCTCATCTTAAACAGGTCCACTGGACTGCGTGGGAATGTACACAGGGGAATGCTGGGAGAGTCTCAAGCATGGCTAAGAGGAGGGGCTGGAGATGGGCTCACCCTTCCACTCCAGGTACTGAAGGCCCCTCTCCAGGTGGCCTAGCAGCCGCTCAGGGCAGGAAGTCAGCAAGAACTCGCTCTCCTTCTTGGCCACCTCAGGCAGCTTCATCCACAGATTACCAACGAGCTCCGTCTCAGGCCACTCCCCACTCCAGTTGCCAATGCTTGGGTTGAACTCCATAAAGGTCTCGCCATTGAGGGCGAACACAGCCGTGGGTAATGAAGAATTGTTGGGGTTCAGTTCACAGCCCAGCAGGCCCTGTAGTGTGAAGTCACCTAGACGCCAACACACAGGGGAGCGCACTGAGGACTAGGGCAGCCTTGCTGTCTCCTCCTCCCTCAGACCTAGGGCCCCAGCCTCCTTCCCCAGCCCAGGAGTGCAGAACCACTTTCCCTCCTCAGCCCTAGGCTGCTGCACACACCTTCCTGCCCACTAATCTGGGTTTCCAGGGCTCCGAGGGCCTTCAGGAAGAGCTCCTGTTTGCTTCTGAGGTCCACGGTCTCCTTCTCCCAGTACCAGGACACTTGGTTTTCCCACACCCAAGCCCCGCAGGGCTGAGCCTCCTGGCGCAGACTATCATAACTCAGGTACTGCTGAGGGCCCAGCCAACCCGTGGCCCAGAAGGAGGGACTGCCCTTGGATGGGTTGGACACAGCCGTGAGGTGGTACAGCAGTGGGGGACGGGTATCTGTGAAGAGAAAAGGGGAGAGTCGGTGAGGCCTGGCCTGCACCCCACGGAGATGCACAGTGGAAACCTGACCTCAGGCTAAGGGGCAGTGAGACCCAGAAAGGGAGGGGCAGATATCCTGAGACCGCCAAGTGTGTTTGACTCAGAAGCTGAGAAAAATGTCCACAGTGGAATTTCCAGGAGAGCCAGGACAGCACGAAAAGCTGTTTTGTCAGATCCCCCCACCCTCTTGTTTTTCTGACACAGGGTTTCTCTTTGTAGCCCCTGGAACTCCGCTCTGTAGACCAGACTGGCCTCGAACTCACAGAGACCCGCCTGCCTCTGCCTCCCGAGTGCTGGGGTTAAAGGCGGCGCTGCCGCTGCCACCCCTGGCTTACTGTCTCTTTTCCGCTCTCTGGCTCCTTTTCCTGTCCCCTCTGCTTACTCCAGATCCAGGTGGCCTCTTACCTGCACCCCAGGTCCGAGGCAGGAGGACCAGCAAGAGGCTGAGGACCCAGGGCTGGGGCATCCCCATCCTGACTGGGCAACCTGAAGCAGGAGGGACACGTGACTCCTCTGGCCCTTGCCCTGCTGATTCTTCACAAGGTCCCTGTGAACTCCGCCTAGACCGGGACGCCGGGTGGTGGGATGGGGACCCAGTCCAAGGTGACAGGAGTGCCCTGCTCCTGTGTGAACTTTCACCTCCTCATTTGATCCACTTTAGTTAATTAATGACAGAACTAGACGGACCAAAATTTGTCTCAGACTTCTGTTATTTCCTCTTCTCCTCCCTCAGACCCAAGACTAAGCTTTACCCTCCTTCCTCATTCCCAGAGACTCAGACCTCAGCCCCCTCCCACAGACTCAGGAGTCCAGTCCCATGAATTCCTCCCTCAGACCCAAAAGTCTAGGCCCAGCCTTGCTCCCTCAGACTCGAGTGCCCAAGTTCCTGCTCTCCTCCCTCAGAGCCAGCCCATTCTCTCTCCCTCCGGAGTCCAGGCCACAACCTCCTCCCTCAAACCCAGGGGTCCAGCCTCCTCCCTCAGACCCAGGGGCCAGCCCTCCTCCCTCAGACCCAGGAGTCCAGGCACAGCCTCCTCCCTCAGACCCTGGGGTGCTGGCCCATCAAACCTAGGAACCCAGGCCTTGGCCTCCTCCTCCGACCCTCCGCCTGGGCCTGTGTTGTTCACAGGAGCCTGCTTCCCTCTTTGCCTGTAACTTGCAGATCTCTGCCTGGAGCCCCTGGTTCTTTTCTTACATCCTGTCTGTACACAGAACTGTGGAACTCTGAGGACATCCAACTCCACCCCCTAGCTGCTAGGCACGCCCCTGGGCCTCTGCCCAGCCTTTCTTGAACGTCCTGTGGTATTTGGTTGGAAGCCTCCTGGGATGATAGTCAGTTTGGCCTGCCTCCCAGAGCAGCTTCCATGTTTAGTCATCCTGAGGGTTTTCATAGACTTGCGGCCCTGAAGAGTCCTGTACCGTGCATGTTGCTTTAAGACACCCCAGGACTTGTAGGCTGGGGGTGTGGCTCAGTCACTGAGAGCTTGTCTAACACTACAGCCCTCCTCCAGCTAGCTGTAAGCCTGCTCTGATTTCTCCTATGTGACCCCAATACTCGAGTGAGGCAGCCCAACCCCGCCGCATACCCTCTCTGTGCGAACCTTCTCTAAAGCCCTGTCTCCCACCCTGCTGCCCACACAAGATCTTGTCAGGACACACACACAGAAATATGGACACTGCAGGTAGGTAGGTTGACAGGTATACAGACAGTAAAGTAGAAGGAAGATTGGTGCAGCCCATGCTCCTAATTCCAGCATTCAGGTGGGGGAGTCAGGGAGGCCAGAAGTTCAAAGCCAACCTGGGCTGCATACTAAGAGTATGGTATAGACAGGTGAGAGGGAGGCTGAGGAGCCGTGGTTGACGGTGGGTCCACAGACGGCAGGCCAAAGAGACAGGCAGAGCAGGTGTGCTGGCGAAGGCCGGGAGCCCAAGCACTGGACAGAGAGTCTGTGCAGTCGGAGAGATGACTCCCCAGTTAAAAGCACGTCCCTGCTCCTGCAGAGGACCTGAATTTGATTCCCAGCACCCACATGCCAGCTCACAACTGCCTGTAACTCCAGTTCTGGGCAATCTGACAACTTCTGATCTCCCTAAACACCAGGCCAGAATGTGGTACATTTACACACATGCAGGCATAAATAAAATAAATACATCTAAAAAAATTCTTGTTAAGGGATAATAGAAAGTCAGCCAGAGCTGAGCATGGTGGCACACACCTTACTTCCAGCACTCGGGAGGCAGAGGAGGTGGATCTCTGTGAGTTCAAGACCAGCCTGGTCTACAGAGGGAGTTCCAGGACAGCTGGGACAGGACAGAGAAACCCTGTCTCAACCCCTCCCTCAAAAAAAAACCCAGTTCCCAGCATCCACGTGGATGTTCACAACCACCTGTAATTCCAGCTACCAGGGTCTGATGCCTTCCCCCGGCCTCTGAGGTCACTGTACTCACATGCACAGACACACAAAGAATCATCCGAAAACACGTAACTAAAAAACAAAAACACAGGCATGGTGGCGCACGCCTTTAATCCCAGCACTTGAGAGGCAGAGGCAGGCGGAGCTCTGTGAGTTCCGGGCCAGCCTGGTCTACAGAGCGAGTTCCAGGACACTTCAAAAAAAAAAAAAAAGAAAAAAGAAAGAAACAAGCCAAGCTAAGGCTGGGAACTCATAACTAAGAATAAGCCTCCATGTGTGATTTACTTGGGAACTGGGTGGTGGGCCTCTTAAAAAGGCCAAAAGAGTAAAACACAAACAATACTGAGACCTTGTGTCAATTTTTTTTTTTAAAGAGGTCAACGGCAGCAACAAAAACCACATAATGTCTGGGGCTTTGGTTCACTGAATGGAGTTCTTCCCTAGCATGCAAAATTTCCTGGGCTCCATATCTAGCGTAATATAAACCAGGCCGGGTGAAGCATGCTGGAAGTGGAGGCCTGAGGATCAGGAGTTCAAGGTCATCCTCAACTACATAGTGAAGTCAGGCTGGCTAGAAAGGGTTCAGTAGGAGGGAGGGAGGGAGGGAGGGAGGGAGGGAGGGAGGGAGGGAGGGAGGGAGGGAGGGAGGGAGGGAGGGAGGGAGGGAGGGAGGGAGGGAGGGAAGATTGACAGGGAAATGCTCACGAGAAGTCAGCATCTATAGTCTCCAGACAGCAGAGAGTCAAGAGTCACGTGCAGCTAACAGCGTTGGCTGTGCTGCTGTGACAGTGGGGACAATACCCTTCTATGTAGACAGAATATTAACACAGCAACCAGCTATGCAGTGGCCACCAGCAAGCTCTGGCATTTTCTTTCCTCACATGAAAACCCAAAACTTTCAGAAAATCTTGCAAATAAGCCCAGAACCTTTGTTCACAGTGAAGAGTTGTCTCCACTCCCTTGTGCAATCTTACAGTCTCGAGTTTACCTCGTCAGCTGCCGTCCTCCCCAGAGTCCTTCCGGAAACCTCTATGATTTCACTTACTAAGAAGAAGGGGATGGCTCTTAAAAAACATAGAAACTTACTTTCAGAAACCCCCAAAACCGCCGGGCGGTGGTGGCGCACGCCTTTAATCCCAGCACTCGGGAGGCAGAGGCAGGCGGATCTCTGTGAGTTTGAGACCAGCCTGGTGTACAAGAGCAAGTTCCAGGACAGCAGGGCTACACAGAGAAACTCTGTCTGACATATCCCAAAATCCCTTTCTGTAGTGCAGTCAAGAATCTCGGCCTTGGGAGCTGGAGAGATGGCTCAGAGGTTAAGAGCCCTGGCTGCAATTCCAGAGGTCCTGAGTTCAATTCCCAGCAACTACACCGTGACTCACAATCATCTGCAGTGAGATCTGGTGCCCTCTTCTGGCCTGCAGGCATTCATGCAGGCAGAACACTGTATACATAGTAAATAAATAAGTCTAAAAAAGAATCTCCCTTCACCTGAGAGGAAGTCTCTCTGAAAAGACTCAGGCTGGGAGACTGCAGTGGTCAAGTACCCTTGTTCTGGAAGAGGACTTGGGTTCTGTTCCAAGAACCCACAGGGCAGCTCCCAACCATCTGTAACTCCAGTTCTAGAAGGTCAGATGCCCTCGTTGAGCACCAGGGATGTATGTGTTGCACACACATACACGCATGCAGTCAAATCACTCATACACAAAAATAACAGCACTTTTGTAAAAAGGGTAGCCCAGTCTGGTAGTGCACACCTTTAGTCTCACCACTCAGGAAGCAGAGGCCAGCCTGAGCTAAATAGTGAGACCAAGTCTAAAAAAGAAAAGCAAGGAAATGGGGTATGTCATTCTGAATGCTGTGAATATGTTTCTCTCTCTCTCTCTCTCTGTCTCTGTCTCTCTCTCTCTCTTTTTCCCAGACAGGGTTTATCTGTATTGTTTTGGAGGCTATCCTGGAACTAGCTCTTATAGATCTTTATAGATCAGGCTGGCCTCGAACTCACAGAGATCCGCCTGCCTCTGCCTCCCGAGTGCTGGGATTAAATGCATGTGCCACCAACGCCTGGCTGGAATATGTTTTTCTTACTGGTTGATAAATAAAGCTGTTTTGTCCAATTATCAAGCGGGATGTAGCCAGGCAGGAAGTACAGGCGGGGCTACCAGACTAGGAGAATTCTGGGAGAGGAACCCAGAGAGTGAGTTGTGAGAGAGATGCCAAGGAAGAAAGAGACTTGGGCATTCTCTGGTAAACCAACACAAGGTTTGTTACTTGTGTTTGTGCTCTGGAAAATTTATTTAATGATGCAAAGATGTAACTGATTAAATAAAATTCACCTGTGGTTAGGAGATTGAGTCAGCAACTAGCTGACAGGAAGTGGTAGGGAGGAACCAGGTGGAGAAGGGTTTAAAAGGAGGGTCAAGGAGCCGCATGAGGACTTCTAGAGAGAGTCAGGAAGGATGGAGGTGAGCTACTTGCTATTCAGCCTCTCTGAGGAGCAGAATTCCACCTCAACCTTTGAATCTTGAGTTCTTTAGAGGGACAGAGATTTAGGTAAGTTCCTTTGGTAGTCATGAAAGAGTCAGGACAAGAACGGCCAAGATTATACAGAAACTGCTTTCAAAAAACAAATAAAGTAATAATTTTAAGATGTTTTAAAGGTTTTTTGTTTTTTTAGATCACCCCTCCAGGCAGGGTGTTTCTGCTGTCCTGCTGTGGCTTCCCCTCAGTTATCTAATAAACTCTGCCACCGCCTTCTGCTGTCTTGGCAAATTCACCGCCTGTCAGTGCTGTCCCTGGAGTGGCATTTTGGTGACCTGTATGGGGACTTCTCTTTTTCTATCTCTTGGCCACTTCTTCCTAGGGTGCCTGAGGTCATTGAGTGTACAGAGTCTACTCACTCCCTAGAGTGACCCCAGGGTGGCCAGGCTGCTACCCTGGGCTGCTGTCGCCTCAGGGGTACAAGCAGGCTGAGGAGTTCTTTCAGCCCCTTGTGAAGAGCCTCACATCATAGTTGCAGCGCTGACAGACCCTCTCTGAAGGACACTGGTGATAGCTCATTGTTGTAGCCTGCAAGCGTAAGAGGACACTTTTCTTTCAACTCATCCTTGGTGTGGTGTGGCAACTCCACTAGAGAAAACTGTCTTTTTTTTTTTTTTTTTTTTTTTTTGAGGCAGGGTTTCTCTGTGGCTTTGGAGGCTGTCCTGGAACTAGCTCTTGTAGTCCAGGCTGGTCTCGAACTCACAGAGATCCACCTGCCTCTGCCTCCCAAGTGCTGGGATTAAAGGCGTGCGCCACCAACGCCCGGCTGAAAACTGTCTTTTCTCTCCTATTACTTTTTGTTGTGTTTTGATTTGAGAAAGGTTCCCATGTAGCCCAGGCTACGCCTGAACCTTTACCTCCTGAGTGCTGGTGTTATAGAGAATACCAGTTTGCTTACTATTGCTGCGATAAATGCCACTACCCAAACCCTGGGGAGGAAAGGGTTAGTCTCATCTTTCACATCCCTTCATGACGGGAAGTCAGGACAGGAACTCAAGCACGAACTTGGAGGCAGGAGCTGACGCCGAAACCAGGACAGCTGCTTACTGGCTGGCTCAGCCTACTTTCTGATGTAATTTAGCAGGTGGGCTGGGTCTCCTACATCAATCAAAACTCAAGATGTCCCCACAGACTTGCTCACAGGCAGATGCGATGGAGACATCGTCTCACTTGAGGTGCTGTCTCCCCAGATGACAGCAGCATGTGTGGAGAACTAAAGCCACAACCGCCACGCCCATTTTATGTGGCATTTGCCAGGTGAGCGATGGGCCAGCTGGTCTCGATCCCCAGATCTCCTCTCTCTTCCTGGCCCAGCACTTCCTTTCAGCCCCAGGGCACGAGGGGACAGCCATGGGCACTGTCCTGCTCTTCCCAAACAGGTCCCCCAGCACCTTTTCGTGACCTGTTTGTGGCCGGTTCTAGTTTATTAGTCTCGATTATCGATCACTGCAGCCCAAGGAACTGAGGTCATTTGGTACTTAGCTTCTCCTCCACCAGGCTGGAGGGCATCATTCTTAGGGTATGCCCAGTCTAAGGCACAGCTCAGTCAAGTCAGTGCTGCGAGCCTGGGTCTCACCCCTGGAGTCAGGGAAAGTCTATGACGTCTAGAAATACTCTTCCCTGGAGCTGCATCTTCAGTGAGGCCTGGTGAGTCTCTTCTGACTCACCCTTCAGACTTTAACACAAAGTCAGGGCCTGGTTCAGTCTCCGTGAGCCCCTATGAGCCCCGTTAGTTGTTTCTGTGGGTTTTCTAATGATGTCCTTGACCTCCCTTTCTTCAGCAGGATTCCCTGAGCTCGTTCTAATGTTTGGCTGTGGGTCTGCATCTGTTTCCATCAGTTGCTGGATGAAGCCTCTCTGATGACAACCTGTAATTCATATTAAACCTCGGAGTCGGTTATTTGGGACCAGGTGGTCGGGACAGAAAACGTCTGTTTACATATGGCGCCCGATGCTGTGGAATAACCCTCTTGTACACTGCTAAGATTTGTCACTCAAACTGGTTTAATAAAACGCTGGTTGACTTGTAGCCCGGCAGAAAGAAGAGGCGGGACAACCAAATCAAGGATGATGGGAAGGAGGAGGGCTGAGTCGGGAGTCACCAGCCAGATGCAGAGAGAGCAGGAGATGAACATGCCGTACTAATAAGGGTACTACGACTGCCGCACAGTGGTGGTGCATGCCTTGGAACCCAGCACTCGGGAGGCAGAGGCAGGCAGATCTTTGTGAGTTCGAGGCCAGCCCGGTCTACAAGAGCTCCAGGACAGCCTCCAAAACAATACAGAGAAACCCGGCCTTGAAAAACCAAAAAATATAAATAAAATAAAATAAAGGTACCACCACATGGCAGAGTGTAAATAAGGAATATTGGTTAACTTAAAATGTAAGAGCTAGCCGGGCAGTGGTGGCGCACACAGAGGCAGGCAGATCACTGTGAGTTTGAGGCCAGTCTGGTCTACAAAGGGAGTTCCAGCACAGCCAATGCTGCACAGAGAAACCCTGTCCTATAAAAAGAAAAAAGAAAAAGCTAGTTAATAACAAGCCTCAGCTATTGGCTGAGCATTTGAAAGGTCAGAACCCCAGACCCTCTAGCCTCCTGGAGCCTAGGGCCAAAACTGAACACAAAGGAACTCCAGACCCTACCATTCCTGGAAACTCTGTTTTGCCACAAAGAAACTTCAGGGAAGACCAAAAACTTCCCCTGTAGTCTCCAGAAAACTATTGGTATCTATGTACAACAGGCCACCTGCAAGTAACAGATAAAAGCCATAGAAACCACAGAATGTTCCCTCCTAGTATCAACCAATGAAAATAATTGGTACACGGATATTACATGCCAATAAGATTTTGAAAATTTTCCCTAATTGTTCCCAAATGTAAGCCAATCAGGAACCGACCCATACCTCTTCCCTCCCGCTGATGTAACACTGCAGGTTTTTTTCCTTTAAAAATCCTAGCAGAGCCTGGTGTTGGTGGCGCATGCCTTTAATCCCAGCACTCGGGAGGCAGAGGCAGGCGGATCTCTGGGAGTTCGAGGCCAGCCTGGTCTACAGAGTGAGTTCCATGACAGCCTCCAAAACAATACAGAGAAACCCTGTATTGAAAAACAAAAAAACAAACAAACAAAAATCCTAGCAGTAGGGCTGGACAGATGGCTCAGCAGTTAAGAGCACTGGCTGCTCTTCCAGAGGACCTGGGTTCAGTTCCCAGCACCCACATGGCAGCTCACAACTGTCTGAAACTCTAGTTCCAGGGGATCTGATACCTTCACACCAATGCACATAAAATAAAGTTTAATGAATTTAAAAAAATCCTAGTGGTAGACAAGGAACTCACCTGCTCTGGAGGCGATAAACCTTGTGCATTTGCATCGGTGAGTCTGTCTCTGATGGTGGTTTTTGGGGATCTTCAGGACTTGGGCACGACACATTTATAAATAGTACTAAGTCTCTGTGTGGTGATTTGGAAGCAGCTGCCAGGTTGGGGAGCAGGAGGTCAGGACAGAAACACTTGCCTTTACACACTGTTGTTGTCTGCTTTGGGGACACGTTCCTCCTACTGGATCGCCTTGTCCAGTCTTACTAGAAGAGGAGGTGCCTGGTCTCAGTGCAACTTGATGCACCATGGCTGGATGATATCATGGGAGGCCCACCTGTATCTGAAGAGAAACTGAGGAAGAGGAATGGATGGGAGAGGCAGGGAGAGGGGAGATGTGGTGGGAGGGACTAGGGGAAGAGGAGGTTGTATTTTAATTTTTGTGTATTGGTGTTTTGCCTGCATGTATGTCTGTGTGAGGATGACAGGTCCCCTGGAACTGGAGTTACAGACAGTTGTGAGCTGCCATGTGGGTGCTGGGAATTGAACCCAGGTTCTCTGGAAGAGCAGGCAGTTTTCTTAACTGCTGAATCATCTCTCCATTTCAAAATGAATAAATACTAAAAAAAAAATCAGGGTGTGGAAATAGCCATTAAAGAATAAGGTTCATAACCAGAGAGTCAAGAGTTTGACTCACAGAACCCAAAGTTCATCTCCCCAGTCTAAAAGGAAAATGAGATAACAGTCATGACAGTACACACATTTAACACCAGGACTCAGGGGGCAGAAGCAGTCACCATCTTTGTTAGTTTGAGGTCAACATGGTCTGTAGAAAGAGCTGTAGGCTGTCCTGGGCTACAAAGTGAGACCCTATCTCCTGGAAATTGTTCTCTGCCCTACACACACACACACACACACACGCACACGCACACGCACACGCACACACACACACACGCAATTTCCAGGAGTAAGGTGTCTTCTGCTGGCTCCAGGACTGAACTGAGGCCATAGGGTTTATGCTGCCTCCAGTTTTACTCACTAGGCCATTTCCTTGACCTCCAAGAGCTTACTTGCTCATTTATTAAATTTTTCTTTGTAATTGTTAGTGTGTTTGTGAAACGTGTGTACAAGGACACGTGTCACGGCAAATGTGTGACCATCAGAGGACAGCTTCACGGAATTGCTTCTTTCTTCCCTCAGCGTCCCAGGGATGAACTCAGCTCAGGGGCCATGAGAAGAAACTTCACCTGTTCCCTTTACTCTACTAATATCTATTACCTACCTACCATCTGTCCATCTAGCTATCATTTTTGAGGAGGTATCACCGTGCAGCCTGGATGGCTTGGAGCTCTCAATGTAGGCCAGTCTGGCCTGACAATTCTCAGCGAGTGGCCTGATTCTGCCTCTTGCACTGGGATTGAAGGAGTGCACTGTCACACCTGGCCAGATCTCACTCTTTCAGAGAGTATCTTTCCACTACACAAGGTGGCCGGGGAGGAATCTTCCAATGGGTCCCCTTCTATACAGGCTTTCTTGGACCACCAGCCCCCATGATATGGAGACTTAATATTATGAATGCTCAGCCTTATGCTTGGTCCACTGGTTCTTTTCTGTTTGTTTTGTTTTGAGATAGGGTCTCTGTGTATTTTTGGAGGCTGTCCTGGCACTTTTTCTGTAGACCAGGTTGGCCTCAAACTCAGAAAGAGATCTGCCTGTCTCTGCCTCCAAAATGCTGGGATTAAAGGCGTGTGCCGCTGCCACCGCCTGGCTTCCCACTAGCTCTTTTTTTTTTTTTTTTTTTTTTTTTGGTTTTTACGAGACAGGGTTTCTCTGTATTGTTTTGGAGGCTGTCGGTCCAGCCTGGCCTCGAACTCACAGAGATCCTCCTGCCTCTGCCTCCCGAGTGCTGGGATTAAAGGTGTGCGCCACCACCGCCCAGCCCCACTAGCTCTTATAACTTCCTTTAACCTGTTTCTCTTCATCTACTTTTCTCCTTGGGGATGTTTGCCTTTCTTTCCTGCTGAGTGTTCTACTTTCCTGCTTCTCCGGTGTCTAGCTGGTTGGTGCCTCCCTCTATTTCTCCCTAAACCTAGATTCACCCTCCCGCTGCTTCTCTCTGCCAGCCCCACCCATCCCTTCCCTGCCTAACTATTGACTGTTCAGCTTTTTTTTTTTTTTTTTTTTTTTTTTTTTGGTTTTTCGAGACAGGGTTTCTCTGTGGCTTTGGAGGCTGTCCTGGAACTCGCTCGGTAGACCAGGCTAGTCTCGAACTCACAGAGATCCGCCTGCCTCTGCCTCCCGAGTGCTGGGATTAAAGGCGTGTGCCACCAACGCCCGGCTGACTGTTCAGCTTTTTATTAGAGCAACCGGATGCCTTAGGCAGGCAAGGTGGAACAAATGTAACATACCCAAATGTAACATAAACAAATGTAACACACCTTTACATAGTTGAATATTCCAAAACACCCTTCTTTGTGGCTGTCCTGATTCAAACACCAACTCAATATGCAGCTAGCCAACCCTGGTCCCTAGAGTCCCCTGTGCAGCCTACAGCACTGAGCACAGTTCTCCGGTTCAGTCTCTGTCTTGCTCTCTCTCCTCCCTCTTTTTAATTATGTTTAATTATGGGGGAGGCATGCCAGCCATGCACATGTGTAGAGACTGGAAGACAACAGCAGAAGCTGGTTTTGGCTTCAGCTCAGCAGAATTGGCAACAAGCACTCTTACCCACTGAAGCCTCTGCCCCCTTTCCTAATCCCCTTTAAGAACAGCTTGTGGGGGCTAGAGAAATGGCTCAGCGGTTAAGAGCACTGACTGCTCTTCCAGAGGTCTTGAGTTCAGTTCCCGGCAACCACATGGTGGCTCACAACCATCTGTAACTAGATCTGCTGCCCTCTTCTGGCAGGCGGAACACTAGGCAAAGTAAGTAAGTAAAAAAACAAAACAAAACAGTTTGTAGGAGCTGGGTGATGGTGGCCACACCTTTAATCCCAGCACTCAGGCAGAGGCAGGAAGATCTCTGTGGAGGCCAGCCTGGTCTACAGAGCGAGTTCCAGGACAGGCTCCAAAGCCACAGAGACAGCCTGTCTCGAAAAACCAGGAAAAAATCTTTTTAAACCCAAGGAGCAATACGTTCTGCCCAGGACACACAGAGGACATCGCTGCTGGAGTCAGGGAGGATATGGATGGGACAACGGACTTAGCACTCTGGGTGGAAGCGGAGTCGACCTCCTGGTGATTTTTTTTTCCGAAGCAGGGTTTCTCTGTATTGTTTTGGAGCCTGTCCTGGAACTCACTCTGTAGACCAGCCTGGCCTTGAACTCTTTTATTCACCTGCCTCTGCCTCCTGAGTGCTGGGATTAAAAGCGTGGGCCACCAACGCCCGGTTTTAAATGTGTAGCTCAAGCTGGCCTCGAACTCGTGATCCTCCTGCCTCTGCCCCCTTCAGCAAATCCTAGCAGCCTGTGCCACCACAACCGGCCATTCGCTTATATTGCTTTTGTTTACTACGGAAAGATGTGTTGCTCTGCCTGCCTGAGGTGCCTGGTTGGTCTAATAAAAAGCTGAAAGGCCACAGCTAGGCAGTAGAGGGACAGGCAGGGAGAGGAAGGAGGAGGAGGAACCTAGGCTCATGAGGGCAGAAGAGAATGAAGGAGAAAGACATTCAGAATGAAAGAAAGATAAAAAAACCTCGAGGCAAAACGTAGATGATGAGGAATGAGTTAAACTAAGTTATAAGAGCTAGTGGTTCGAGCATAAGATAATCCAAGCATTCATAGCTAATATTAAGTCTCCGTGTCATGATTGAGAGCTGGTTGGTGGCCCAAAAGAAAGTCTGTTGCAGATCTCTGTGAGTTCAAGGCCAGCCTGGTCTACTTAGATAGTATCAGTCCAGCCAGCACTAACGTTCATTATTTCTTCAAGACTGGGCAACCTGTCCACCGGTGTTTAAAAGAACTTAGAGACCTCAGCAAGTCAGTATGGCAAGACAGAGGCCAGTCGATATTTTGACCCTTGTCCTCTGAAGTCATCCAGGATTCAGAGGCAGCGGGTCCCCATGAAAGGGCTCTGCTGCTGTGATAAGTCACCTGTCCGCTAGACTAGAGACAGAAGTTAGACTTTCATCACTGCCCATGTTACATGTCCCTTGTGACTCCAACGGAAGCCATGCAGTCAACAAGACCCTGAGCTACCCCAGCAGGTGCCACGCTGGCAGAGGAAGAGCTGAGGAGGCAAGGGCTCCTCTGTCTCCTACAGAACTGCCTGCCCCTAAGAGGTCGCAGCTGATCTTCACAGTGACAACACATGTGGCCCGGAGGGTGGTCAGTTCACAAAGTGCTTGCAGTGCAAGCATGAATCTGGGAGTTTGACACCCAGGGGAAAAGGTGAGCATGAGCACACCTACAGTCCCAGCAGTCGGGAGGCAGAGGCAGGCGAGTCTCTGTGAGTTCGAGGCCAGCCTGGTCTACAGAGCGAGTTCCAAGACACCCTCCAAAACTGCAGAGAAACCCTGTCTCAAAAAAACCAAAAATAAATAAATAAATAAAATAAAACAACAGACACAAAAGTGTTGTGTGACTAGTATTTAATTCTTAATGCTCCTTATATTTCTGCCCCTCCAATTATAGTGATTAAGTAAAATCTTACATTTTCATATAAATAAATAAATAAAATAACAACAAAGTCCAAAATAAATGAATAGGTCCAGAAGGATTGTTCAGTGGATAGAGGTGCTCTGAATGGCCCGAGTTGGATTCCTGGGGCCCACATGGTACAAAGAAAGAACTGAAACCAGAGTGCTGCCCTCTGGGTTCCAAACCTATGCTGTGGTTCTCCCACCTACACCGTCAGGCTCTTCTCCACTGTCCCCTCCCCCACTGTCCCCTCCCCCACTGTCCCCTCCTCCACTGTCCCCTCTCCTCCACTGTCCTCTCCTCCACTGTCCCCCCCTCCTCCACTGTCCCCCCTCTCCTCCACTGTCCCCCCCTCCTCCACTGTCCCCCCTCTCCTCCACTGTCCCCCCCTCCCCCACTGTCCCCTCCCCCACTGTCCCCTCCCCCACTGTCCTCTCCTCCACTGTCCCCTCCCCCACTGTCCTCTCTCCTCCATTGTCCCCTCTCCTCCACTGTCCCCTCCTCCACTGTCCCCTCTCCTCCACTGTCCTCTCCCCCACTGTCCCCTCTCCCCCACTGTCCCCTCTCCTCCACTGTCCTCTCCTCCACTGTCCTCTCCTCCACTGTCCTCTCTCCTCCACTGTCCCCTCCCCCACTGTCCTCTCTCCTCCACTGTCCTCTCCTCCACTGTCCCCTCTCCTCCACTGTCCCCTCCCCCACTGTCCTCTCTCCTCCACTGTCCCCTCTCCTCCACTGTCCCCTCTCCTCCACTGTCCTCTCTCCCCCACTGTCCCCTCCCCCACTGTCCTCTCTCCTCCACTGTCCCCTCTCCCCCACTGTCCCCTCTCCTCCACTGTCCTCTCTCCCCCACTGTCCCCTCTCCTCCACTGTCCCCTCTCCTCCACTGTCCTCTCTCCCCCACTGTCCCCTCTCCTCCACTGTCCTCTCTCCTCCACTGTCCCCTCTCCTCCACTGTCCCCTCTCCTCCACTGTCCCCTCCCCCACTGTCCTCTCTCCTCCACTGTCCCCTCTCCTCCACTGTCCCCTCTCCTCCACTGTCCCCTCTCCTCCACTGTCCCCTCTCCCCCACTGTCCCCTCCCCCACTGTCCTCTCTCCTCCACTGTCCTCTCTCCCCCACTGTCCCCTCTCCTCCACTGTCCTCTCTCCCCCACTGTCCCCTCTCCTCCACTGTCCTCTCTCCCCCACTGTCCCCTCTCCTCCACTGTCCTCTCTCCCCCACTGTCCCCTCTCCTCCACTGTCCTCTCTCCCCCACTGTCCCCTCTCCTCCACTGTCCTCTCTCCCCCACTGTCCCCTCTCCTCCACTGTCCTCTCTCCTCCACTGTCCCCTCTCCTCCACTGTCCTCTCCTCCACTGTGCCCTCCCCCACTGTCCCCTCTCCCCCACTGTCCCCCCTCTCCTCCACTGTCCTCTCCTCCACTGTCCCCTCTCCTCCACTGTCCCCTCCCCCACTGTCCCCTCTCCTCCACTGTCCCCTCCTCCACTGTCCTCTCTCCTCCACTGTCCTCTCCTCCACTGTCCCCTCCCCCACTGTCCTCTCTCCTCCACTGTCCTCTCTCCCCCACTGTCCTCTCTCCTCCACTGTCCTCTCTCCTCCACTGTCCCCTCTCCTCCACTGTCCCCTCTCCTCCACTGTCCTCTCTCCTCCACTGTCCCCTCTCCTCCACTGTCCTCTCTCCTCCACTGTCCCCTCCTCCACTGTCCCCTCCCCCACTGTCCTCTCTCCTCCACTGTCCCCTCTCCTCCACTGTCCCCTCTCCTCCACTGTCCCCTCTCCTCCACTGTCCTCTCCCCCACTGTCCTCTCTCCTCCACTGTCCTCTCTCCCGCACTGTCCCCTCTCCTCCACTGTCCCCTCTCCCCCACTGTCCCCTCTCCTCCACTGTCCCCTCTCCTCCACTGTCCTCTCTCCCCCACTGTCCCCTCTCCTCCACTGTCCTCTCTCCTCCACTGTCCCCTCTCCTCCACTGTCCCCTCTCCTCCACTGTCCTCTCTCCTCCACTGTCCTCTCCTCCACTGTCCCCTCTCCTCCACTGTCCCCTCTCCTCCACTGTCCTCTCTCCTCCACTGTCCTCTCCCCCACTGTCCCCTCCCCCACTGTCCCCCTCTCCTCCACTGTCCTCTCTCCTCCACTGTCCTCTCTCCCCCACTGTCCCCTCTCCTCCACTGTCCCCTCTCCTCCACTGTCCTCTCTCCCCCACTGTCCCCTCTCCTCCACTGTCCCCTCTCCTCCACTGTCCCCTCTCCTCCACTGTCCCCTCCCCCACTGTCCCCTCTCCTCCACTGTCCCCTCTCCTCCACTGTCCTCTCCTCCACTGTCCCCTCCCCCACTGTCCCCTCTCCTCCACTGTCCTCTCTCCTCCACTGTCCCCTCTCCTCCACTGTCCCCTCTCCTCCACTGTCCTCTCTCCTCCACTGTCCTCTCCTCCACTGTCCCCTCTCCTCCACTGTCCCCCTCCTCCACTGTCCCCCTCTCCTCCACTGTCCCCCCTCCTCCACTGTCCCCCTCTCCTCCACTGTCCCCCCTCCCCCACTGTCCCCTCCCCCACTGTCCCCTCCCCCACTGTCCTCTCCTCCACTGTCCCCTCCCCCACTGTCCTCTCTCCTCCACTGTCCCCTCCTCCACTGTCCCCTCTCCTCCACTGTCCCCTCTCCTCCACTGTCCTCTCCCCCACTGTCCCCTCTCCCCCACTGTCCCCTCTCCTCCACTGTCCTCTCCTCCACTGTCCTCTCCTCCACTGTCCTCTCTCCTCCACTGTCCCCTCCCCCACTGTCCTCTCTCCTCCACTGTCCTCTCCTCCACTGTCCCCTCTCCTCCACTGTCCCCTCTCCTCCACTGTCCCCTCTCCTCCACTGTCCTCTCTCCCCCACTGTCCCCTCCCCCACTGTCCTCTCTCCTCCACTGTCCCCTCTCCCCCACTGTCCCCTCTCCTCCACTGTCCCCTCTCCTCCACTGTCCTCTCTCCCCCACTGTCCCCTCTCCTCCACTGTCCTCTCTCCTCCACTGTCCCCTCTCCTCCACTGTCCCCTCTCCTCCACTGTCCTCTCTCCTCCACTGTCCTCTCCTCCACTGTCCCCTCTCCTCCACTGTCCCCTCCCCCACTGTCCTCTCTCCTCCACTGTCCCCTCTCCTCCACTGTCCCCTCTCCTCCACTGTCCCCTCTCCTCCACTGTCCTCTCTCCCCCACTGTCCCCTCCCCCACTGTCCTCTCTCCTCCACTGTCCTCTCTCCCCCACTGTCCCCTCTCCTCCACTGTCCTCTCTCCCCCACTGTCCCCTCTCCTCCACTGTCCTCTCTCCCCCACTGTCCCCTCTCCTCCACTGTCCTCTCTCCCCCACTGTCCCCTCTCCTCCACTGTCCTCTCTCCCCCACTGTCCCCTCTCCTCCACTGTCCTCTCTCCCCCACTGTCCCCTCTCCTCCACTGTCCTCTCTCCCCCACTGTCCCCTCTCCTCCACTGTCCTCTCTCCCCCACTGTCCCCTCTCCTCCACTGTCCCCTCTCCTCCACTGTCCTCTCTCCCCCACTGTCCCCTCTCCTCCACTGTCCCCTCTCCTCCACTGTCCCCTCTCCTCCACTGTCCCCTCTCCCCCACTGTCCCCTCTCCTCCACTGTCCTCTCCTCCACTGTGCCCTCCCCCACTGTCCCCTCTCCCCACTGTCCCCCTCTCCTCCACTGTCCTCTCCTCCACTGTCCCCTCTCCTCCACTGTCCCCTCTCCTCCACTGTCCCTCTCTCCTCCACTGTCCTCTCTCCCACTGTCCCTCCCCACTGTCCCCTCTCCTCCACTGTCCCCTCTCCTCCACTGTCCCCTCTCCTCCACTGTCCTCTCTCCCCCACTGTCCCCTCCCCCACTGTCCCCTCTCCTCCACTGTCCCCTCCCCCACTGTCCTCTCTCCCCCACTGTCCCCTCTCCTCCACTGTCCCCTCTCCTCCACTGTCCTCTCCTCCACTGTGCCCTCCCCCACTGTCCCCTCTCCCCCACTGTCCCCCCTCTCCTCCACTGTCCTCTCCTCCACTGTCCCCTCTCCTCCACTGTCCCCTCCCCCACTGTCCCCTCTCCTCCACTGTCCCCTCCTCCACTGTCCTCTCTCCTCCACTGTCCTCTCCTCCACTGTCCCCTCCCCCACTGTCCTCTCTCCTCCACTGTCCTCTCTCCCCCACTGTCCCCTCTCCTCCACTGTCCCCTCTCCTCCACTGTCCTCTCTCCTCCACTGTCCCCTCTCCTCCACTGTCCTCTCTCCTCCACTGTCCCCTCCTCCACTGTCCCCTCCCCCACTGTCCTCTCTCCTCCACTGTCCCCTCTCCTCCACTGTCCCCTCTCCTCCACTGTCCCCTCTCCTCCACTGTCCCCTCTCCTCCACTGTCCCCTCTCCCCCACTGTCCCCTCTCCTCCACTGTCCCCTCTCCTCCACTGTCCTCTCTCCCCCACTGTCCCTCTCCTCCACTGTCCTCTCTCCTCCACTGTCCCCTCTCCTCCACTGTCCCCTCTCCTCCACTGTCCTCTCTCCTCCACTGTCCTCTCCTCCACTGTCCCCTCTCCTCCACTGTCCCCTCTCCTCCACTGTCCTCTCTCCTCCACTGTCCTCTCCCCCACTGTCCCCTCCCCCACTGTCCCCCCTCTCCTCCACTGTCCTCTCTCCTCCACTGTCCTCTCTCCCCCACTGTCCCCTCTCCTCCACTGTCCCCTCTCCTCCACTGTCCTCTCTCCCCCACTGTCCCCTCTCCTCCACTGTCCCCTCTCCTCCACTGTCCCCTCTCCTCCACTGTCCTCTCTCCTCCACTGTCCTCTCCTCCACTGTCCCCTCTCCCCCACTGTCCCCTCTCCTCCACTGTCCCCCTCTCCTCCACTGTCCCCCCCTCCCCCACTGTCCCCTCCCCCACTGTCCCCCCTCTCCTCCACTGTCCTCTCCTCCACTGTCCTCTCCTCCACTGTCCCCTCCCCCACTGTCCTCTCTCCTCCACTGTCCCCTCTCCTCCACTGTCCCCTCTCCTCCACTGTCCCCTCTCCTCCACTGTCCCCTCCCCCACTGTCCCCTCTCCTCCACTGTCCCCTCTCCTCCACTGTCCTCTCCTCCACTGTCCCCTCCCCACTGTCCCCTCTCCTCCACTGTCCCCTCTCCTCCACTGTCCCCTCCCCCACTGTCCCCCTCTCCTCCACTGTCCCCTCTCCTCCACTGTCCCCTCCTCCACTGTCCTCTCTCCTCCACTGTCCCCTCTCCTCCACTGTCCTCTCCTCCACTGTCCCCCTCTCCTCCACTGTCCCCTCTCCTCCACTGTCCCCTCCCCCACTGTCCTCTCTCCTCCACTGTCCCCCTCTCCTCCACTGTCCCCTCTCCTCCACTGTCCTCTCTCCCCCACTGTCCTCTCTCCTCCACTGTCCTCTCTCCTCCACTGTCCCCTCCCCCACTGTCCCCTCTCCTCCACTGTCCCCCCTCTCCTCCACTGTCCCCTCTCCTCCACTGTCCCCTCCCCACTGTCCCCTCTCCTCCACTGTCCCCTCTCCTCCACTGTCCCCTCTCCTCCACTGTCCCCCCTCTACTCCACTGTCCCCTCTCCTCCACTGTCCCCTCTCCTCCACTGTCCCCTCCCCCACTGTCCCCTCCCCCACTGTCCCCTCCTCCACTGTCCCCCCCTCCTCCACTGCCCCTGGGCTCTCCTCTTCTGCCCCCTCTACAACACATGGACCTTTGCAGCTTCTGCAGCCTAGAGAACTACTCCAGGGCAAGACTGACAAATCATCATTTGTCACCATACTAGGACCTAAACCTCTACTGCTTCTAGAGGATTCAGTCAGCAGGTGGACAGAAGCATCCCCGTTAAAACAGGGTATCTAAGGTCACCAAGGTACCCTTAGAACTCACCGCCCTGGCTTTGGGCTACACCCATCGCCACAGCTTTCATTCTCTATAGCCCTCATGGAGAGAGGGAAGCTCTGCACAGTCTGTCACCCTCCGTTTTCTGGAAGGATCTAGAGCCACGGTTCTCAACCTTCCTAAAGCTTCCACTCTTTAGTAAAGTTCCTCATGTTGTGGTGACCCAACCATAAAATTATTTTCGTTGCTACTCCATAACTGTAATTTTGCTACTGTTATGAATTGTAATGTAGGGTATCTGATATGTGGCCCTGTGAAAGAGGTCATGTCCTACAAGGTGAGAATGCCGCTCTAGAGGGCCAATGGAAGTCTTGAAAGGCCCCCCCACTCACACATAGTCTTGTACGTCTGTGTGTTTGCATGTGTGCATTCACATTTGTTGGGGGCGCACATGCTGACACACAACTGTGGAGGCCCAGAGCTGATGTCAGCTGTCATCTTCGATGGCTTGCCATTCAACTGAGGTAGGGACTCTTACTGAATCCAGAGCTCACCAGTTCTGGCCACTCTGGCTGGCCAACTTACTCATTATCCCCTCTCTGAAGCCTCCAGTGCTGGGGATACAGGAAGGCCACCAAGTCTGCCCATTTTTCATGTGGGTCCTGGGGATCCAAACTCTGGTCTTCATCTTTTCTTGGCAGTCTTCATCCACTGAGCCATTTCTCCATCCCCAACAGGGCTCTTTTTGCTGTTTTCTTAGCTTTGTTTGGTTTTGGTTTTTTGAGACAGGGTTTCTCTGTGTAGCCCTAGCTGTCCTGGAACTCCCTCTGTAGACCAAGCTGGCCTTGAACTCAAGAGATCAACACTTGTCTCTGCCTCCCAAGCGCTAGGATTTAAGGTGTGTGCCACCACACCTGGCCTCCCAATAATGCTGTTGAGGTCCTATATTAAGGGCTGGAGAAATGGCTTAGTGGTTAAAAGCCCTGGCTAGTCTTCCTGAGAACCTCGGTTCAGTTCCTAGCTGGCATCTACATGGTACCTCACAAACATCTGTAACTCCAGTTCCGGGGTAGTCAGCTCCCTCTGTAGCCTTACTTGACACCAGGCATGCACGTGGTCTGCAGACACATGTGGAAGCATGTCACCCACACAAAATAAAAAGAAATAATATATTACTTTTAAGAAATTCTGGCTGGATGGTGGCGCACGCCTTTAGTGCCAACACTTGGCAGGCAGAGGCAGGCAGATCTCTTAAGTTTGAGGCCAGCTTGGTCTACAGAGCTGGTTCCAGGACAGTCAGAGCTACACAGAGAAACCCTGTCTCAATAAAATAATAATAATAATAAATAAGTATGTAAATTCTGTATTACTGTGGAGTGCATAGCCCCATTTAGACTCGTAAGTCCTTTCCAGCACACGTTTACCCCATACAGATCTCTCTGAACCCCAGACATCTTATCTCCGTGTGTCATATCTTAGGAACACCCGTCAAGTCCCTGAGGCCCAGAGTAATGACTGACTTCAGCCTCTCTGGAGTGCCCCTCGCATTAAGTGGGGAGACTGGGTTTATCTGAAACCTTCCTCTAGGATAAGACATGTCTGGACTTGAGCTTATCCAAGCTTGCCAACGTAGTCAAGGTACAAGCTAGTCCTGGGACTGTGGTTAACTGGCCCCAGTTAAACTGTTCCACCGTGGAAGGTCAGACCACAGCTTCCTCCTGAGGGCCTGGTGGACACCACTGTCTGTCTTTGATGACACCTGGGTGACACTCACCCATAGACACTGCCAGACTCGTTAGAGTAGCCAAGGTTTTGTTTGTTTGGCTGTTTTGTTTTGAGACACGGTCTCTCACTGAACCCGGAACTCAAAGCTCGTCTGGACCAGCCAGCCAATAAGCTCGGGCCTCCATGTGTCTCACTTTCCCCACTCAGTACCGAATGTAAAAATGTGCTCAGGCCACAGCAGCCCTTTCAAAGACAGCTACGGGTGCCCTGCTGGATGGACTCAGTCTGTGAGTCACTGACTCACCGTCATCCAGGAAGGGGAGCCGGGCGGGACCTCTCACCTGGGAAGTCATTTTACATACGAGTGGGTATAGATGACCACACAGGCTTCTCTCCTCCCCTCCCCTGCCTCCTGCTTGGGAACCAGAGAGCCTAGCTTCAGGGTCTCACTGTGAAACCTTTCTCACTCTCAGAAAGGTGCAAAAAAGATCCCAGCCGGGCGTTGGTGGCGCATGTCTTTAATCCCAGCACTCAGAAGGCAGAGGCAGGCGGATCTCTGTGAGTTCGAGGCCAGCCTGGTCTACAGAGCGAGTTCCAGGACAGTCTCCAAAGCCACAGAGAAACCCTGTCTTGAAAAACCAAAAAAAAAAAAAAAAAAAAAAAAAAAAGATCCCACTTCTGCCACTTGGGCTCTGTTTCTCTCCTCAGAGCCCAGCTATGCTGTTGCCTCTCTGTCTGTCTGTCTGTCTGTCTGTGGCATTAATAATTCCAGTAATAAATAAATTACTCCCCAATAATCCCCCTTAGTGTCCCTCTGAAGCCCTCACTGGGATCCTCACAAGGTGGGATGCTGTGGCAGGCTGTTACACAGGTGCTGGGGATTTGAACTCAGGTCCTCGTGCTTGTACAGCAATCCCTACCAAGGGAGCCTTCTCCCCAGATACTTCCTGGTCAAACTGTGCTTTGTGTCTTTAGCTCCTGCTCCCTCAACCACCAGGCTGATGGGTCACTTCCCAATGACAGGCCTTAGTCTCCAGAGGGCGCTGTCTCAGGTGTATTGGCCACGCCCCGCAGCATCAGCGTGGCCTTGCAGCAAGCCCCTCCATCTCCTGAGACAGACCCTCTCTCCCGTCTCCCAGGCTCCTCTGCAAGCTTTTATGTCCTGAGGGCCTATGACGGGGGTGGGGGGTGGGGTGGACAGGACACTGCCCAGGCCTCACGATGATCTCAGCAGTTAGCAGTTTCAGGAGATGACCCTTAGACCCCACCTTGGGACGTGCAGATCTGTGGTGTGGGTGGGGGGTAAGTACTGTAGGAATTTAGCAGAGTCACGGAATCTGGGCAGACTTTAAAATAAATAGTTTTCACTGTATCCAGGGTAACCATGAGTGTTTTCTAGAAGTACTGTAACTTTGAAGAGTCATTGTGAAAGCTAAGCTGTGGTGGTGGTGGTGGTGCACACCTTTGGTCCTAAGACTCAAGAGGCAGAGGCTGTGAGTTCGAGACCAGCCTGGTCTACAGAGCGAGTTCCAGGACAGCCTCCAAAGCCACAGAGAAACCCTGTCTCCAAACAAACAAACAAACAAACAGTAGGTATGCCTTTGTATGGTGGCTAGAGGTTCAGGTCAGTGTATCTAGGCTGGACCTTTCCGCTGCCACACAGGCCTTAAAATCTCATCTCTGAGTGACCGCTTTCTTCAACCGGCCCACAACACAGAGCACCCCAACACTGGACACTCAATGACATGGAGCTTAAGGAAAGAAGGGTCTGGACACCCACCCCAACACGGGAGGTAAGGTTCACCCATAGTAGTAGGTGAGAGTCAGGGACAGGGCAGGAACATAGGGGATTGAAATTCCCATCCCAGGATCTGCAGCAAGAAAAATGGCTCCGGGAACATTGAATAAGAAAAGAAGGTGGGGCTGGAGAGATGACTCAGGGGTTAAGAACACTGGCTGCTCTTCCAGAGGTCCTGAGTTCAATTCCCAGCAACCTCATGGTGGCTCACAACCATCTGTAATGAGATCTGGTGCCCTCTTCCTGGCCTGCAAGGATATATGCAGACACAACACTGTATATGTAATAAATAAAGAAACCTTTGCTGGGCTGATTCTAACAATCGTTTGTCTTGTATGATTATATGGTATTTTTGTAATGTGTTTCATGTTATAACATGTAAAAATTGTTTTATTTTATTGGAAACATCAGCAGGAGTATTATCAATTTTTAATTTGTATTGGTATACCCTTTACAGCCACTGTCTCTAATACATGTGTAATTACAGAATCAGCCCTTTTTTTGGTTGGTTTTTGGGTTTGGGTTTTCGAGAGAGGGTTTCTCTGTAGCTTTGGAACCTGTCCTGGAGCTTGCCCTGTGGTTTCTGGGAATTGAACCCTGGTCCTCTGGAAGAGCCGGCAGCCCTCTTAACCCCTGAACTACCTCTCCAGCCCCATATTATTATTGTTGTTTTGTTTTGTATTTGAGACAGGGTTTCTCTGTGTAACAGTCCTGGCTGTTCTGGAACTCACTCTGTAGACCAGGCTGGCCTCAAACTCACAGAGAACCACCTGCCTCTGTCTCCCCAGTGCTTGGATTAAAGGCGTGAGCCACCACCACCTGGCATCTGGTTTAAATTTTTTCAATGCTAATTAATGAAACATCTGCGGAAAGGCATTGCACCGTAGAAAAAAGTGTTGTGTTGAATCAACCCGTGCACCACAAGGATGTTCAACATCAGAATGGAAATTAGCGTAAATGTTAATGATGGGCTCCAGGGTATGTTTATGTTTCTGCAGGAGAGAAGTTATGAATAACATAAAAATCAACAAAAATTTGGAAAACAAAAGTCTGAATGCTACAACTCTGTCTGCGGTAACTGTACAGGTAACAGGGATTGGTCATTAACAAAGGGATAAATTAGCCAGGCGGTGGTGGCACATGCCTTTAATCCCAGCACTCGGGAGGCAGAGGCAGGTGGATCTCTGTGAATTCAAGGCCAGCCTGGTTTACAGAGCAAGTTCCAGGACAGCCTCCAAAACAATACAGAGAAACCCTGTCTCGAAAAACCAAAAAAAAAAAAAAAAGGAAAGCCAACCCCCCCAAAAAAAACTAAAGGGATAAGTTGGGGAGACATGGATATTCCTGTTGTGGTCAATGAAGCCTCTTGTCTCTCTGGTCCTTATGAGCATAGAGGACCTGCTTAGCCTGAGGAAGAGGGGGAGGAGATTACAAACTATACTGTGGGAGTACAAGGAAGTCCTATTTGTGTGGGTAATGGCACTCACTGTAAATAGAACTTTTCAAATTTTACTATCTATAGTTAATCATAGCATTACCCAGAGTTTTCATGATAAATTTTTTTTTTTTGGTTTTTATGAGACAGGGTTTCTCTGTATTGTTTTGGAGCCTGGCCTCGAACTCACAGAGATCCGCCTGCCTCTGCCTCCCGAGTGCTGGGATTAAAGGTGTGCGCCACCACCGCCCGGCTGATAAATTTTATATGCTTCATGCATCTGGCTTCAGAGGACAGGAGATTAATGCTACTCCAGCCATAAAACTACTGTTCTGAGAGATGAGGTTTACCAACAAGGAATCTGACTGGCCGCATTGGCACAATGTAAGAGTGAGAAGCCTCGTGTGATAATTACTATCTCCCATGGAGACATCATTGTCTGAGTCCTTACAGCTTCCCTCAAGGAAAGTATTCTCACTCAGAGTTAAGACGGCTGTGGTATAGTTTCACTGGAGCTGTGGGAATCAGCTCTACTGTTGATAAACCTATCCAATGGTGTGGAGTTGGAATGTCAGGTTCTGTGCTACTATTTGGCAATTGAGTTCAGACTAATCTGTGGAAGTTAGCAAATGACTTACACCATCTTAAACTTTGGAATGAAAAGTTAAATGCTTATGATGGTAAGTATACTTTGTCCCTTAGCTTGACCCAAAGTCACACCTTTGTCGCATGTATACCATTACCTCATACATTATTGAAAGGGCCTGTGCAACAACACCCAAATAACTGTAGTATCACTTAGGAACGTTGTACTCTCCATACCTGCATTAATGCTATTATGTTATCGGACGTCACTTCTGAAAGTTTATACGTTCTTGGGTGCCAGCGACATTGTTACGGCCATGGCAAGACTCACCTGTGCTGATTCTAGTCCAGAAACTCACTAAAAGAATCATAAGACGGGGGCTGGAGAGAGGTTAAGAGCACTGGCTGCTCTTCCAGAGGTCCTGAGTTCAATTCCCAGCAACCACATGGTGGCTCACAACCATCTACAATTCAATCTGGTCCCCTCTTCTGGTATGTAGGCAGAACACTGTATAAGTAATAAATAAATAAATCTTTAAAAAAAGAAGAATCATAAGACGAACGTGCCAAATGGCTGGACTGGTTGTTGCTGCAGGCATGGACCGCTACTGCTGCCACAGCCGATGGAGCCTTCCTAAGGAAGGAAATCCAAACTGCTGAATCTGTTAGAGACTGGCATCAGCATTCTGCAGAACTTTGAGCTCAACAGAACCAAATAGACAGTGAGATAGTAAATGAAATTGCTGATTTGTGAAAGATCAGTTAGAAACTTTAAAGAAACAAATTAAACAAAAAAAATGTGATTGAGGCCGGGCGTTGGTGGCGCACGCCTTTAATCCAAGCACTCAGGAGGCAGAGGCAGGGGGATCTCTCTGATTTGGAGGCCAGCCTGGTCTACAGAGCGAGCTCCAGGATAGCCTCCAAAACAATACAGAGAAACCCTGTCTCGAAAAAAAAATGATTGAAATGTTACAACTTACTGTATTACACCTTTAAGTTTTAATGAAAGCAAGTGTGATTGGGAAAAGGTTAAAATGCATTTGTTGAGTCACCCTAGTTTTTCTCCAGTGATTTACAAGAAATCAAGGAACCTTTTCTAGTAAATTACCTGATGTCTCTGGGATGGATGTTATGGAAAGCCTTATAGACACCCTACCTTCATTTAACTCTATGAATCATTTTGATAGTTTTCTTTCCCAACAATTGTTATACTTGATTTTGCTATAATAATTTTACTGGCTTTCAAAGGTGTTCCGACTTACATATATAAGACTATGAGACGCCGGGCGTTGGTGGCGCACGCCTTTAATCACAGCACTCGGGAGGCAGAGGCAGGCGGATCTCTGTGAGTTCGAGGCCAGCCTGGTCTACAGAGTGAGTTCCAGGACAGTCTCCAAAGCCAAGGAGAAACCCTGTCTCGAAAAAAAAAAAAAAAAAAAAAAGACTATGAGACAGCATGATGAAAAAGAAAAGGCTGTCTTCACTGTGTAGCTGCATAATCTTCAATGTAACTAAAATAGCTTAAACAAAACGGGAAAATGTAGGAATTTAGCAGAGTTGTTGTATCTAGAGTGGGCATTTAAATGAATAGTTTTCACTGTACCAAGGGTAAACATTAGAACGAGTTTTCTCTGTATCCAATGTAAACAGAGTGAGTAGTTGTTTTCTAGAAGTACTTTGACCTTGAAGAATCTCTGTGGAAAGCAGTGATTGTTTCCATGATTTGTAGAACTGTTTTTCTGGGGGCGTTACAGCCTTTGCATGACTTTGGTCACAAGACGCCTCTGGCACACCTGAGGCTCTTAGATAATCGGGTGCTGCAAATGGTACACAGTGAAGGACTCAAGTCACGAGGGATGTGACGCTCTCCTTTAGAGGGACATATGGGTTAGAACAGGGACCTCGGCAGGAGGAAATACTTCACCCGGAAAACAAACAAACAAACAAACAAACAGCTTTGTGTAACAATCAATGAATGTGCCATTGTATGTATGTCCATCAGAGGCTGGACCTTTCTGCTGCCACACAGGCCTTAAGATTTCACCTTGGAATGACCTCTTTCTTCCACCGATCCACAACACAGAGCACCCGACAGGTGAGGAGATTCCTCATTTTAGTCTCAGGGTAGGTTGGCTTTGCGTTTGAAACAGGCTGGGCTCTGAGCAAAACCAAGCTCACAAGTCAGGCTGCAATCTGTGTCAGGGGTTCCTGATGCCATGGCAGAACTTTCTGCTCTGGACGTACGCATGCGGGCTGGATGTACGCATGCGGGCTGGATCTACGCATGCGTGCTTTTAGCTAGGTAATTTGCTAGTTAGTCTGCAAGTGCTGGAGATTGGACCTCAGGTCCCCAGAGTCTAGATATGTGCGGTACCTCTGAGTGACAGCCTCGGCCCCAGTAGTGGCTGTTTTTTCTTTCTTTCTTTCTTTCTTTCTTTCTTTCTTTCTTTCTTTCTTTCTTTCTTTCTTTCTTTCTTTCTTTCTTTCTTTCTTTCTTTCTTTCTGTTTTCTCTTTATTTTGATTTCGTGGGTGTGGGTGCTTTGTCTGCATCTGTGTCTGTGTGCTTTGCGCACGCCTGGTGCCCAGGGAGGCCAGAAGCGAGTGCAGGATCTTCTGGAACTGTAGTTAGAGATGGTTGTGAGCCTCCGTGTGTGTGTGCGGGATCTTCTGGAACTGTAGTTAGAGATGGTTGTGAGCCGCCGTGTGGGTGCGGGATCTTCTGGAACTGTAGTTAGAAATGGTTGTGAGCCTCCGTGTAGGTGCGGGAATGAATCTGCATCTTGAGCCATCTCTCAGATTCAGTTCCAACACTCCCCACAAGTTTCACAAGTTTACTGTGTGTGTGTGGTGTATGTGTGTGTGTGTGGTGTGTATGTGAGTGTGTATCTGTGTGTGGTGTGTGTGTGTTTGTATGTGTGTGAGTGTGTGTGTGGTGTATGTGTGTGTGTGGTGTGTGTGTGAGTGTGTGGTGTGTGAGTGTGTATGTGGTGTGTGTGAGTGTGTGAGTGTGTGTGAGTTTGTAGTGTGTGTGTGGTGTGTGTGAGTGTGTGGTGTGTGTGTGAGTGTGGTGTGTGTGTGTGTGTGTTGGGGAGACAGGGAGAGGATGCGCGTCCATGGGTAGTGGGTGGTTCGTGTAGCAGTCACAGGCTAGCTCTTTTGAATCGTTTCTCTCCTTCCACCAAGGGGTTCTTGGGGATCAAAGGAAGGTCACAAGGCTGGTGTGTGAGTGTGTGTGTGTGGGTGTGTGAGTGTGTGTGTGGTGTGTGTGAGTGTGGTGTGTGTGTGTGTTCTTGGGGATCAAAGGAAGGTCACAAGGCTGGTGTGTGTGTGTGTGAGTGTGGTGTGTGTGTGTGAGTGTGGTGTGTGTGTGGGTTCTTGGGGATCAAGGGAAGGTCATAAGGCTAGTGTGGCACTTTTGAGCCGTCTCACCCACCCTAACACTACTCTTTTTGTTTGTTTGGTTGGTTTTCCGAGACGCTTTACTAAGCAAGCTCGCATCGCTGGGATTTTGACCCTGTGACCCATGCTTGCAGCCAGCCAGCCCCAAGAAGAGACAACCCACACTGTCAAACTCATTCCTCAGCAAAATGAGATGTCCACGTGGGCAGGACATGAGTCCCACAGGAGTCCTCCCTGACAAGATGTAAGTAACCAGGGTACGGTGACAGAAACATGGCTCCAGGAGGAGCCCCTGGAGCGCCTCTGCCCACAGGGTCTCTCAGCTGCATCTAGTAAACTCTCCCACGGGCCCTTCTGTCTTGGTGAATTCAGTCAGCGCCTGGCTGTCAGCAACATCCTAGGAGCAGGAAAAATGTTTCCTAAATTTTACAGAACTAAAGGACAAAAGGTACCACAAAGAGAAGGGGAGATGCCGGGCGGTGGTGGTGCACGCCTTTAATCCCAGCACTCGGGAGGCAGAGGCAGGCGGATCTCTGTGAGTTCGAGGCCAGGCTGGACCGATAGCCTTGAAAACAATACAGGGAAACCCTGTCTCGAAAAAACCAAAAAAAAAAAAAAAAAAAACAAAGAGAAGGGGAGATGCTTGGTGGGTAGAGGTGTTTGCTGCCAACCCGTCATTGGCGTCTCAGTTCCATCCCCAGGAACCTATAATGCTGGAATGGAACAGAGCCCCAAAAATGGTTCTCTGACCTCCGCAAACACACTATGACACATACACACAATAAATATAATAACCTCCGCAAACACACTATGACACATACACACAATAAATATAATAACCTCCACATATACACTTTGACACATACACACAATAAATATAATAAGAATTGGGGGGCTAGACAGATGAATCACAAGTTAAGAGCATTTGCCGTTCTTGAAGAAGGGTTCAGTTCCCAGCACCCACCTGCTGGCTCACAATGTTCTGCAGCTTCAATTCCAGGGCAGCTGATGCCTTGTTTTGACCTCTTTGGGCACACTGGTGGTACACACATTCATGCAAGCAACACACGAAAAACTTCAAAATAAGAGACCCACGCCCGTGGCGCACACCTTTAACCCTTTAATCCCGGCATCAGAGGCAGGCAGATCTCTGTGAGTTTGAGGCCAGCCTGGTCTACAGAGTGAGTTCCCGGATGGCCAGGGCTACACAGAGAAACCCTATCTTAGAAAGAAAAAAAAAAAAAAAAAAAAGGAAGGAAGAAGGGAAGAAAGAAGGAAAAGAAGCCGGGCGTTGGTGGCGCATGCCTTTAATCCCAGCACTCAGGAGGCAGAGGCAGGTGGATCTCTGTGAGTTCGAGGCCAGCCTGGTCTACAGAGCGAGTTCCAGGACAGCCTCCAAAGCCACAGAGAAACCCTGTCTCGAAAAACCAAAAAAAAAAAAAAAAAAAAAGAAAGAAGGAAAAGAGAAAAGAAGAAACAGGAAAAAGACAGCAAGTCATAACAACTAACCAAATTTGTGGTGACAGCTGCTTACAAATGACACATCCCTTCTATGTATCAAAATTTCAAGGAAATACAAAATTGCAACAAAGTATGTTTAAGGCCAAGCATACATGACCCTTGAATTTATCTTACTCCTTTCCCAGCTGTGAACCTGCAAATTTTCCTGGAATTTTGCAAACAAGACTATAAACTGTGTCAGTACAGACACATCTTAAGCCCCTTGTGTTGCCCTGCGACCTGTGTCTTTATCAGCTCTGGTCCTACCCTGAGCCTCTCAGCAAACACCCTGTGAGTTCATTTACCAAAGGAAGTGGAGGAACCAGCCCTAAGAAAGTGTTTGCAGAGGGCTGGAGACTTAGTTCATCACAGAAAGGTGCTGGCTGTGCAAACCCAGGACCTGGGTTCAATCCCTGAAGGCCATGTGGCAGGAGGGACTGACCTCTGGAAGTTGTCCTCTGATGTTTAAAGAGTTGTTTGCACAGTGACTTCAGAAGCCTTCAAAATCACTTATAAAGCTATTGATTTTTTGTAATTTATTTAAATTTATTTTATGTGCACTGGCATGAAGATTTCAGATCCCCCTGGAACTAGAGCTACAGACAGTTGTGAGCTGCCATGTGGGTGCTGGGAATTGAACCTGGGTCCTGTGGAAGAGCAGACAGTGCTCTTAACCACTGAGCCATCTCTCCAGCCCCTTATATAGCTATTGTTAGGACCCCACAGGGCACTGTCTCATAAGCTGGGCAGTGGTGGCGGAGAAACCCTGTCTCAAAAAAACAAAAACAAACAAACAAACAAACAAACAAGAAAGGACCCCAGAGGACTGTCTCTTGAGAAGCCCAGAGCTGCATTTGGATGTGCACTGTTCTTTCTCTGTTAATGTTCATATATAGATCACATGATGCATGTGCTTATACTCAGGCACATATATATTATATATTTATTTTATTATTATTTTTTAGACAGGGTTTCTCTGTGTAGCTTTGGAGCCTCTCCAGGTACTCACTCTGTAGTCCAGGCTGGCCTCGAATTCACAGAGATCCGCCTGCCTCTGCCTCCCGAGTGCTGGGATTAAAGGCGTGCGCCACCAACACCCGGCTGAAAAAAAAAATTTTTAAAAGATTATAAATATGTATAGCCAGGCATTGGTGGCACACGCCTTTAAGCCCAGCACTAAGGAGGCAGAGGCAGGTGGATCTCTGTGAGGCCGAGGCCAGCCTGGTCTGCAGAGTGAGTTCCAGGACAGCCTCCAAAGCTACAGAGAAACCCTGTCTCGAAAAAACCAAAAAAAATTATTTTTTTATTATTTTATGCACATCAGTGTTTTGCCTGTGTGAGGGTATGTTAGATTTTTTTTTTTGAGAGACAGGGTTTCTCTGTCTTTGGAGACTGTCCTGGAGCTACTAGCTCTTGTAGACCAGTCTGGTCTTGAACTCAGATCCGCCTGCCTCTACCTCCCAAGTGCTGGGATTAAAGGCGTGTGCCACCAACACCCAGCCACTGCCCAGCTTTTAAAGGTCTTTTTTGTTCGTTTTTCAAAACAGTTACTTTTGGTGTAGCCCTGGCTGCCCTACAATTTGCTCTGTAGACCAGGTTAGCCTCAAATTTACAGATATCTGCCTGCCTCTGCCTCCTGAGCGCTGGGATTAAAGGAGTACATCACTACTACCAAGTTAAGAAAAAAAATCATTATTTATTTATTATGTAAGCCTGCATGTCAGACCATGTCAGATGTGCGCCACCATGTGGTTGTTAGGAATTGAACTCAGGACCTCTATAAGAACAGTCAGTACTCTTTTTTTTTTTTGGTTTTTTTTTTTTTTTTTTGGTTTTTCGAGACAGGGTTTCTCTGTGGCTTTGGAGGCTGTCCTGGAACTAGCTCTTGTAGACCAGGCTGGCCTCGAACTCACAGAGATCCGCCTGCCTCTGCCTCCCGAGTGCTGGGATTAAAGGCGTGCGCCACCACCGCCCGGCCAGTCAGTACTCTTAACCTCTGAGCCATCTCTCCAGTCCAAGAAAAAAAGTGCAAAGCATTCTGGTTTGGGGCTTGGAGACGTAGCTCAGTTGGCAGAATTCTTGCCTAGCAAATGTGCAACCCTGAGTTGGATCCCAAACTCTACATAAATGGGGCATGGTGGAGAACACCTGTCATCTCAAGACACAAGAGGTAGAAGCAGCAGGATCACAAGTTCAAGGTCACCCACCCTCAGTTACTGGCTGCAAGGCCAGCTGGGATTCAGTGACACTGGGAGGGGGGAGGCAGGAATTTGCCACAAGTTTGAGGATAGCCTAAGGTCCATAGTATGGCCCAATCTCAAAACAAAAACAAAACACAATAAAAAACCAAAAACAGAGGCAGACAGTGGTGGCACACACCTTTAATCCCAGCACTTAGGAGGCAGAAGCAGGTGGATCTCTGTGAGTTCAAGGCCAGCCTAGTCTACAGAGTGAGTTCCAGGACAATCATGATTCTCTCATAGAGAAACCCTGTCTTCAAAAATAAATTAAAGAAAGAAAAAGAAAAGAAAAAAAACCTAAAAAACAAAAAGCAAACAAACCAACAAAAACAGAGCCAGGCATCAGGCATAGGACATTTAATCCCTGCAGGAAGCTCTCTGTGAGTTCAAGGCCATTCTGGTCTACGCAGTGAGATCCAGGTCAGTCAGGACTATGTCGAGACCCTGTCTCAAAGCTAACAAACAAAAGTCAGTATGTATACAGCCCGGGCTCTGCACCTGTGTTAGTATTTAGGCTCCCGTTATGCCAGCCCACGGGGAGCCCAGGCATCACACCTACCTGCGGTCCCAGCACTTTGGAGGCTGTGGCGGGAGAGTGGCTTTGAATCTCAGGTTAGTTGGGCTAAACAGTGACTTCCCTGACAGAGAGCTACAGAGTGAGACTGTCTCAAAACAAAACAAGACGTAACACAAAAACCCAAAAGGAGTAGCAGCAACACCTGCTGGCCCTTCTGCCTCCCTTAGAGCAATCCAGGGATCTTACTAGGGAAGTACTAGCCACGCCAGGCCTGCCCTGTCTGCAGCTTGGTGGGCCTGAAGCCTGCCATCACCAACCAGGACCCTGTGACAGGCAATGGTGGCACAGGCCTTTAATCCCAGCACTCAGGAGGCAGAAGCAGGTGGCTCTCTTCAAATTGTAGTCCAGCCTGGTCTACATAGTGAGTTCCAGGACAGCCAGGGCTACACAGAGAAACTCTGTCTCGAAAAACAAAACCAAGGCCAGCACCCTGCTGAGGAGTCTTACCTGGAGCTAATTTCCTGCCATGGTCTCCTCCAGCAGATATGCCACAGAATCTTCCAGGAACATACTAAAACGACGGCAGAGCTTGCTCTTAAAGACCTAAGGCTCTACACCATAGAAAACCTCTGCAGTGACCTGCCAAAGGTCACTGTTGTAGTGTCGCACCTGCACGGCTGCTGACGGCCACCCTTCACAGACGAGGAGACTCGGGGTCTGTGGTTGAGTCAATTATCCAAGGCCACAGAGCTGCTGGGAGCTGGGGCTCAGCCTCAGGACACCCGAGCTGGGAGTTACCTGCTGGTTTCCACTTCCAGGGATGAGGGGTGCAGATAGTCTCAGTGTTTGCCACAAACAGGCAGGAAGTAGGTTAAGCTGATTAGGAGAATCAAGGAGGAAGTGTGGGCTAGTGGGATGGTGTTGGGTAGAGGTACTCGCTGCCAAGCGTGAAGGCCTGTGTTTGACTCGTGGGACCCACATGATGAAGAGGACTACTTTGACCTCCGTGTGGGAGTCTGTGGCAGGCACACTCTCACATGCATATTTTCATTTTTGGAAAGGATTCTTACTATGTAGATAGGCTGGCCTCAGACCTGTCTGCCTGTTGAGTGCTGGGATTAAAGATGTGCACCACCATGCTTTTTTTTTTCAGACAGGGTTTCTCTGTGTAGCTGTGTAGCTCCACCTGCCTCTGCCTCCCGACGGTCTCCTCCTCCCCAAATGCTGACATACCAGGTGCTTGCAGTGGGTCTGTGGGGCTCCTAGACAAGCAGTCTGCCGTGGAGCCGGTCCCATCCCCGCTGCTGGACTCTGGGCAGGCATTAGAGCTCTGAGTCACATCCCCAGCTCTAGCCTTCCATTCTGAGGTAGGGTCTACATCCCCAGGCTGGTCTCGGACTCTTGGCAATCCTCCTGCCTCAACTCAGCCTCCAAGGCATCTGGATCACCACTGATGTCTTCAAATGACTGGAGCTGGACATTTGCCAGATGGAAACAGGTGCCAAGGTTAAAGACTAAAACGGACTGGGCGTTGGTGGTGCTCCCTTTAATCCCAGCACTTGGGAGGCAGAGGCAGGCGGGTCTGTGAGTTTGAGGCCAGCCTTGGGTACACAGCTAGTTCCAGGACAGCCAGGGCTACAGAGAAACCATCTTGAAAACAAAAACAAACAAACAACAAACAAAAAAGAGAAACGAAAGAAAGATCACAAGGGGCTGGAGACAGGAGATGGGAAGAGTTGCTAGACTGAGGTCAATCTGGTCTACACAGAGCGTCTGGCCAGCTAGGACACATAGCAAGAGTGTCAAAGTAATTTAAAAAATCAGGGAGGACACTTCTACCTGGAGGTGCCAGGTCTGGCTGGGTAGGGTATTGGAGCAAGCAATAGTGCAGTGTGGAGGAGGGGAACTGCCGGGCTCGGTCAGTCAGGGAGCTGTTCAAGGAGGGGCCCAATCACAAGCTCCACTCTTCAGGTGAAGTGTCTAAGGGGCACCAGGAGTGTTTCCTTTCCTCAAGGCCCATGAAGGGTACTGAGGAGACACCCCAACCACCACTGGAGGAAATGAGGGAGCTAGGCTGTTGTAAACACAGGCCCCACCCGAACGGAAACACCTGTGGTTGGGGGGCCACACCTCTCAACAATTGGGCTCAGATTCCTCAGGGTCCCTGTCCCCTGTAGTCCCTCCTGGGTAGCTGGCAGGCTCCCAGGTTGGGCGGTGGCCCCCTGACCTGTCCCTGCCCCTTCCTGCTCGCTTTGATGTGGGCCCACTTCCTTTGACAGGAACCCCGCCCTCAGCAGCCTACTAGAAGGCAGAAGGCACCAGAGGCAGTGAGCGGCATCTCTTGCAGGCACAGGCGGCGGACTCTTCCCAAGGCCCTGTCTCCCAACCCTTGTACCAGTGCTGTGCTCCAGACCCTGGTACAGGCCTGGGGGACAGGGACCTGGGGACCCCGGCAGCGGCAGCTTCTCCATCCAGGTTTGCCCCCTTCACACATACCTCGGGATGCCCTGGAGGTACTTTTCCTGAGCGGGTGTCCCCAACCCCACATCCATACCTCATTTCCCCAATTCTCAACCCCATCCTGTCCTCCCTGTCCTGGACACAGGGCCTCTCAAGAGTGTACAGGATCTCCGGAAGTAGGCATTTAAGCAGGTACTCCGGTGTCAGTCCTGCAAGGTGAGTGTGGGACCCTGTTTTCTCTTTAGCTGCAGGGATGCCAGAAGCCCAGTTGGAAAGCTCAGACTGCTCCCTGGGGCACTCTAAGGCCTCACCTAACTTCCTCCTAAGGGAGGGGGGTGGGAGGCCAGGGGCTGCTGCAGCAGGTAACTGTCCATCCGGTGCCGGGGTTTATCGAAGCTCAGAGAAGCCCTCCCTCATGAGAAGCCCCTGGCAATGCCCACTCTGGATCAGGACATAGACTCCAAGCCAGTTCTTCAGTGGAAAATAACTTTTATTCGTCCCAGGGAGTTGGCTAGAGTCCCCTCAGAACTTCTGAAACTGCTTCTTGGTGCCAGCAGCTTTAGTGACCTTGAGTACATTGAAGCGCACAGTCTTGCTCAGGGGCCTGCACTCTCCCACGGTGACAATGTCGCCAATCTGTACATCCCTGTGGAGTTAGACAAGTGGGGGTCTTTAAGAGGGGCCTCCTCAGTAACCCCCTTGTCCCCAGTGGCAGGCTGAGGGTCCCGCCTTGGCTCCGCCCACATTTGCCATTCAGGTGGTAAGAGTAACAAACCCTCCCTTTTATCTCCCAGATAAAAGTTTAGCAGTGTCTCCCCTTGCCCGCCCATCCCCAGCAGTCCACACAAGCGGAGCCAGCACTCACGCCTCTGCTCTGCCCACACCCCACCAGCAGCCCTTCCGGACAGGTGTTCACCTGAAGCAGGGGGACAGGTGCACAGACATGTTCTTGTGGCGCTTCTCAAAGCGATTGTACTTTCGGATGTAATGGAGATAGTCCCGGCGGATGACGATGGTCCTCTGCATCTTCATCTTGGTCACCACACCTGGGGAAGGGAGGTGTTAGCAGGCCAAGGGTAACCCAGCCGCTGAGTGGGGCTCCCCCAGAAGCCCCATTTCTGGCATCAGCCTTGCCAACTGGCTGTTCTCAGCAGTGTCCGTGGGAATGTCTGAAGACCATCGTGAGAATGGACATCATCTGCCAGCGGCCGGTCCCAGACTCGGGAACCCAGAGCCACTTTCAACTTCTCACTCACCAGACAGGATCCGCCCTCTGATGGAGACGTTACCAGTGAAGGGGCATTTCTTGTCTATGTAGGTGCCCTCGATGGCCTGAAAGGATGAGAAGGCGCGGTTTGGATTACCGGTTCCTAAACTGAACCAAGAATGAGCCTCAGGGGCCCCAGAGGCAATGCCCCCACATCTGCAGTGTGTCCTGTACCTCCTTGGGCGTCTTGAAGCCTAGACCGATGTTTTTATAGTACCGAGGGAGTTTCTCCTTGCCAGTTTCCCCCAGCAGAACACGCTTCTTGTTTTGAAAGATTGTAGGCTGCTTCTGGTAAGCACGCTCGGTCTGTAGGAATCAACAAATTTGGTGAGATTACAGGTAAACTTCCAGCGTCCCACAATGAACCTAAACAGTCACCCCAAACTTAAACACACTAACGTTCCAGCACGTTCCACGGCCTCCAGAGTTTGTCTTAGGCCAGAATCATGGCCTTTGGGCATGCTGACTTTCCAAACACACAGGTTCAGCCACTCCAGGATTCACACCATACATAAGTAACTGAGCCTGGTGGGCCAGACGCGTCATCAAGCCATTCGCCAAGCTGAGGCAGGAGGATGACAAGCGCTCGTCCTGTCTGACCTACTAAGGGATCTAAAGGCCAGAACCTGAGTCAAAACTTAAATTTACGGCGAGGCTTTCCGGTGAGCACGAGGCCCGGGCTCAGCCCCGCTGCAGGGCTCTGTCCGGCCGGCCTCCGTCTTGGCTCCTCCGCCGGGGCCCAGCAGCCCCCGCTCGCAGAGCACTCGGGACCCCCCTCCCGCGGACGCCCCTCCCTTCAGCCAGCTCGGAAGCGACCGAGAAGCCGAGGACCAGGGCGCACCCTGCCGCGCGGGGCCCGCAGGCTCGGCGCCGGCCGCAGCTCCAACCTGAATGTCCGCCATCTTCCCGGCAGCCTGCGAAAGAGAGCGCGGGGCGACTCCCGGCTTCCCTTATCCACAGCGCGAGGCCTGAGCGGAAGTGACGCAAGGGCCAGCCCTTTACGGATCAGGAGGCACTTCCGGTACGGAGCACGCGATTTCGGGACTGTCCGTACGCCGCCATGACGGTGGGGACCGGAAGCAGAGCCTATCATCTCGCGAGATCCCAAGCGGCCGTTGCATCTGCGGTATCGCGAGAGTCGGGGGTGGGGCTGAGTCCCGTGGGATCGGGGCCGGGCGCGGCGGCGGCCATCTCTCACCCGGGCGGCGGACCCGTTTCACGGGTGCCCTGGGTTGTGAAATGTGGCTGTTGTCACTGAAGTGGTTGGCTTTATTCTGTCACAGAACTTAAGCACACATGCACACGGGGCTGGTGTTGAGTGCTTTCGTGGCACGGTCTCTGTGATAGAGTTCTTTACATCACCATATCCCTGCCCCAGGCTGCCTGGCGGCCGGAGCTGCAGGCGTTTAATGAGCTAGAATTAACCAGTTCATCCGCTCCCCTGGGTTCAGGTGCCGGTTACTGAGGCGGCCATTCCTCTCTGAAACGGAGGGAGCCCGCGCAGTAAATTAAGCCAGGGCTCAGGAGGCAGAGCTTGTGACAAATGGAGTTTCATGCTAGATGCAGGGCAGGGCAGTCATTTTCAAAACAATGACTTTCGTGAATGGTGTTGGGTACCTTTAATCCCATCACTCAGGCCGGCCCCGGGCCACGCAGTGAAACTGTCTCATAGTTAGACTGAAACAAACGACTTCATACGTTCTCATGACTGAATGATACATTGTAGTTGTCTCTCCCCATCAGGAGTAGCAAAAACTTCCTGTTACAATTTCACAAAAAGGGTTATCATGGGAAAGATTTGATATATATATATATATCACCAAGACCCATTTCTATCCAAAAGTGCGTTCATGGTAATATGCCCCTACCCCTAGGAAACTCCACTGAAACCCTTCTGACATGTGGACTTATATTCTGCCAGCTTAACTAGTCCAGGCTGACCATCATCCACCCTAAAATTACAAGGATACAATTAGGACGTGGTTTTCCAGACTGAAAGGTTTTGTGTTAAACAGATCTGGCCTTCTTGGAACTCCCTTCCTGGACCAGACTGGGTCAAGGGATTATTTTCAAGACAGGTCTGGGTAGCTGTGGCTGTCTAGATCACTCTGTAGACCAACCAGACTGACCTGAAACCCACAAGGCCCTAGGGTCCCTGCCTTCCAACTACTGAGGTTAAAGGCTTGTGCCACACTGCCCATCCCATGGCTTTCCTTTCAGAGGGAATAGAAATAGTTGAAGGTGACTTGGAACCATCCATATGTGTAGACCACTGTCACAATTCTACATCTAAACTCCTCACAACTGGGCAGCGACGTCTTCAATCCTATCAGAAGGCAACAATCCACATTTAAACTCCTCACAGGTGGTTAAGTGGTGGCGCACACCCCTAAACCCATCCCTAGATTTGAGACAGCCTGGTCTACAGAGTGGGCACCGCACAGCCATGGGTACTGCAAATAGAGGGGGGGTCCTGATCAGAGATGGATGTGATTCTTTATTACAGCTGCCTGCACTGCCCATGCTACTCATACCTGGTATAGGTTGGCAGGAAACGCCTAGTATGTACAGGGTTTCCGTGAGGGTCACTAGTGCTATTAAGTTGGGATGCTTATAGCCACCAAGATTAAAGCCCTCTTGGGAAGAAAACTGATAATTTCTCACCCCTCCCTGATTTTTACAGTTACAATTTCAGATAGAGCTTACACACTAGCCATGATCTCCTTCCCATTTTCCAAGATCCCTAAAGCTAGCAAAACCATCTCAGACAGGGATCCATTAAGATTTGTATTTGCACCCTTTGAGAAACACAGCACACATCAATCATGCCTTCAAAAACAAAAAAAACCGGCAGGGACCATGAATGAAGCACAGCGCTATGTGATCTGATACTTTTTGCTTCTTGTGACAGGTTTTCTCTGTGGCTTTGGAGGCTATCCTTGAACTCAAGATCCGCTTCTGGCCCCCCCATGCCCTATTGCCCCCTGACTAAACAGCACACACAGCAAAGACCAAGTTTAATCGTCAAAAAATAATTTATTAACAGTAGAACCCTGCAGCAAGAAAATATAGCTGCTTTCTTTCTGGTAAGTGTTGCAACGGAGCCAGCCAACACTTTCCCGTTTCTCTTTTTAATCTCAGCCCAGGTATGGCCCCCATTCTCATTGCTACAGAATATGGCAGTGGGTCAGACTCAAACACTGGAGGCCAAGAAAGTCTATGGTTATCACTTCAGCTTCCTAAGCACCCTCCTCCTACAGGAGCAGTGACTACAGCACCTTTGTCCCACTCCCCTGGTCGGCGATGGAGGAAGAGCAGCACAGGCAGGCATTAGCACAATGTCTTTATTGGGCTCACACCAGGAGTCCATTGGTCTTGAGGACCTCTGTGAACTTGCTTATTTTCTTCTCCACGTTCTTCTCTGCCTGTTTCCGTAGCCTCTGTGGGGTGAAGTAACAGTGGTGAGTGGCTGCTCTCCCAGGACAACCCTCCCTCCCCAGGGCGCAGGGCCTGTCCTTACCACCAGCTGCTTCTTCTTGCGGTAGTGGATCTTGGCCTTTTCCTTCCGCTTCTCTTCCAGTGTGGCCGTTACTGCCTGGTATTTCCACCCGACCTCATGAGCCAGACGCCCCAGGTAGGCAAACTGCAGGGGCACAAGGCTGTAAGGACAGGGAAGGTGCCCGCCAGCACAAGGGTGAGCTAAGGACCCTAGAGTCTACCAAAGGACACCCCTGTACAGGAGCCCCTCCTGGCATCAGCTGAGCCTGTGGCATTCTCGGCACTGCCCGTCAGTGGCCTCCGCAGACCATCGTGAGAAAAAACCATCATCTGCCAGTCCTGAGAACCACGCCTAGACAGACCACTCTGCAACTTTGAGCTTACCTTTCTGGTAGGCTTCAGCCGCAGAACCTTGAGGGCGGCAGGGACCACCATCCGCTTTTTCTGTTAGAGAAGGAGAGGGCTCAGAGACCTTTTGTGAGTAACACCTGGGAAGGAGGCTGGTGGGGCATGCGTCTCAGCCAATGGAGTTTCTCATGAGGCTCAAACAATGTAGGTAATAGCAGAACATCACAGACGCTGGACACAGGCAGTGGGAGGCTAGGCTTGCGCCGCTCACCTTGTCATAGGGTGGAGGGATCCCATCCAACACCTTGAGGCGTTCCAAGGCAGCCTGGCCTCGCTTAGTCTTGTGGGGCAGCATGCCTGTGGGAGAACAGGACTCCTTCAGAGGGGCTGAAAAGGCCCTCGTAGCCCAGAGCAGGGAGATGAGTCAGCCTCAGATGGTAGTGCATGTAGAGTTGTCTCATAGTTGGGAAACTCGAACATGAGTGGGAGACATCCTCATCACAGGCTGCAGATTCCCCATTCTCCATGGTACCCACAGGCCCAGCTTACCTCGCACAGTGCGCCAGAAAATGCGGCTCGGGGCTCGGAAGTGGTAGGGGCCTCGAGAGGGGTTGGTGTTCATCCGCTTTCGGAGAAAAGCCAGGTACTTTACTGTCAAGAAGAAAGTGGATGAGGTCTCCTCAGTCCCAGAAACAGTTCCTTATACCAAAGACCTGTTTGTCCAGGACTCAAGTCAACACCCCACCTGGAGACGATGCCCGGGCCCTCACTCACATTTGTTTCTGTAGAAATTTCCAGAAATGTTGATGCCTTCACAGCGAACAACAACTACCTTCCGGCCTAGACAGAAGAGTCAGAAATGTCACAACTGAATACCCACCAAAACCACATCCCAGACCGGATGCAAATCTGCTCCAAAACCAGGACAAAGAGGGGCTGTCAAGTCTCAGAGCGGTGCATGGGTTGATCTCACAGTCGTGAGACTCAAACGAAAGATGGTGATTGTTGCTCATCACTGACTTGCAGGCAAACAAGTTCCTAATGAAACTTACCCAGTAGCACCTGCTTCGCCACAATGGCCGCCAGGCGGCCCAGAAGATGGCCTCTGCCATCCAACACTAGAACCTGTGGGAGACAAAAGGTTTAGGAAGCAGGTTCTCCTAGTTAAGTTACCAACAGCATGCCTTATCAACCAGATAGTGTCCCAAAGGGGTACAATAAACCAAAAGCCTAAGGCTGCCCCAGCATAGACAAGACCTCAAGTGCCTGCAACCTTAGCTTCACCACGTTTCACGCCACGCCTCAAGTAGCTAGACAGCTGGCATCTATTCAATGCTAAGTCTAGGCTACAGCGGCTCTGCATCAGTCTCAACTCGCTCATAAGCAACAGAAGTCATCTTACAAGCCGCATAAAGCGAGCTGGAGATGGCTCAGCCGTTAAAGGCTAGGCTCACAACCAAAAACAAACCGCATAAAGCAAAACCTACTAGTTCGTAATTCTGTAAAGCCAGTGGACACTCAACTCACATACGGTGGCTGGCATGTGCTTGTAACCCTGCCCAAACCACAAGAGATCCTCCAAGCATTTTCGAGGGAGAAAAAATTTTTCCACAGGCAGCATCACTACAGACTTGTCTAAGACATCTTAAACAGAGGTGAAATTCGATTCCTGAATAACCTCAAAATCAGATGCTTCTGCCGAAGTCTGGTCTGCACGTGCTCACTCCGTATCAGCTACGGACTTTGCGAGCACCCAAGAGGACTGCATGTTATCGCACCAGAAGCTACAGGAAACGGCAGCCTCCACCTCAGCAGTCTCCCGCTCCCTCGGACCGCACAAACCTACAACCCCAGCAACGAGCGACCAAGCTCCCCGCATCCCATCGGCCTGAGACGAGGCCTCTGGAAGTTGGTAGCGGAGCTGGGAACCAAGCCCCACTCCCGTCTTCCCAGAAGCGTAGCGTCCTCGTCGCCCCGTACCGAAAGGCATCGGCGGCTCGCTATGCCCACGTTACACACTCCCCTCGCGTCCCAGCGTTCCTCTTTTGCTTAGCTGCCGTCCTCACGTTCCATCGCACACGTGGAGTGCAGCGGAGGCCCCCAGCCCGCTCCCGCCCGGAGCACACCCGACCCCACACCGCCCGCCGCGCGCAGAGCCCAACCTGTCCCTCCGCCATCTTCGGCAGCCGCCTGGGAAAGGAGGAGGTCTTGGCGCAGGGTTTCTTATCCCTTGCTGCAGGGGCGGAGGAAGTGACGCAGCCAGGGCCGAACGGAAGGCTTTCTGCCTTTTCATTGGCTGAAGCGCCGTGCATGCGCACGCTGGAAGGTGGGCCGTCTTTACCTTGTCCAATCAAGGTTGGACCTCGGCGGCCATGGCTGTGCGGGGCGGGAGGTCACGTGGGTCCCGAGGCGGCTTCGGCGGCACCAGGCCGTCCCGCCGCGGCGGCCATATTTTGGAGGGCGTGCTCCTCTCCGTGCGTGGGCCCGCCTTGGGGAGCGCCATGACGCCCCTCTAGTAACCACGGACGCAGAGCACGTGGTGACCATAAGGGGGCGAGCGTAAGCCCTGGCCGGCTCTGCAGTGTGTGCGTCGGAAGTCTTGCGGGTGCGTCCCCTCACTTCAGCCTCGTGGTGGGCGAGTCTAGGAGTTTCCGAATATTACACAGGTAGAGGCAGCTATCCAAGATGAAGAGATGGTGGAAGGAGGCCTTGCAGGTCCTGAGCCGCGCACACCTGCTTGTGTTTCCACGGGCCTTCGTATCAGCTAAGCACGTTATCTGAGATGCCCTCCCCGATGTGCACCTATAGCCCCCCCGCGAAAAAAAAGCAGTAGATTGGGCAGTCTCGTTGACTCAGTTTCTCTAGAGAAACTCCCCAAACATCCCAGCCTGAATCGACTCCTCCTGGAGGCTCCAACACTTTGTTCTCCTGCCACTCGGCTATGATCTCCGATTGGGCTGCTTCTGCCTCTTAGAGTTCTGTTAGAGCATTACCCAGCGCTGACCTGGGCCATCGGTGGCTTCAGAAAACAAGCAGAACCTGTTGTCGTGGTTTTGGCTTTTAACACAGGATTTCTGCAACTCAGGCTCGCCTTAAACTCGATCCTGCCTCAGCTTCTGGGGAGCTGGGATTACATCACAAAGCACCGCAAAACCAAGATCCTGAAGCCTAAAACAGCCCACCCATTCCCTGTCCCATCCACAGATAGGTCCGGAAGAGCTGGTAAAAAACCATTTATATACAAATTCATGGGAGCAAGGTCTTTGTACAGAGTGGGGTGAGTGGGGCTGGGTTCTGATGTTGACTCCATCCAGGGGAGAGGGCTGGAGGGGCAGCGAGGTCCAAGAGGGGGCCAGCCTCCACCCAACTTTCCCTGTGTCCAACGTCTGTCAGGTGAGTCGTGCTGGGCCTCAGTATGCTCTGTGAAACTGGATCATCAATGGTCTGTCTGAGGCCTGGAGTTCTCAGTCTGCCCCTACCTGTGAGCCACGCCCCCAGCACCTTTCAGGCCAGCCCTCTGCCCCTGAGCTACACCCTCCCGCCCCGCCCCGCCCCCATTGAGGTTAGCCTCGAATTTCTATGTATTAGTAGATAACCCAGAATCCTGACCCTTCTGACTCCTCTCCAGGGTGTAGGAACTACGGACTTGCACCACAAAATCTGCTCCAAGTTTTTTTGGTTTTGTTTTTTTTCCAAAGGGAGTCTTACAGGCAGGTGTGGTGACACACACCTTTAATCCTATTGCTGAGGAGGCAGAGGCAGGTGGATCTCTGAGTTGCAAACTAGCCTGATCTACACAGCAGTTCCAAATCAGATAAGACTACAAGAGACCCTGTCTCAAAACAAACAAAACAAATCGTGGCCCTCAAGCTGGCTTAAAGGATAAAAGGTCTCTGCCACCAACCTGCCACAAAGCCTGAAGACCTGAGTTCCATCCCTGGGGCCCACCTGGGAGAAGAACCAGCTCCTGCCAGTTGACCTCTGACTTGCTCACAGGCATCACGATACACTTATGCAGCCCCCAGGAATTCTTATTTGTTGCCAGGCGGTGGTGGCGCATGCCTGGAATCCCAGCACTCGGGAGGCAGAGGCAGGTGGATCTCTGTGAGTTCGAGGCCAGCCTGGTCTACAAGAGCTAGTTCCAGGACAGCCTCCAAAACAGGACGGTCTCGGAACCCCCCCCCCAAAAAAAGCAACATTTTTGTTTTGGGAGGGTTGAGTGTAATTTTCTCAAAAGAAGAATTACTGTGTGGAGTGATAGTACACAGCTGTGATCCCAGCACTCCAGAGGTGGAGGCAAGAGAACGGATTACCTAGGAGTTCCAGGCCATCTGAGCTACAGAGACACCATTTCAAAAAAAATAATTGGGATTATGGACATGTACCACTATGTCTGATAAATGGTGTGCATTTCAGAAACATCCCCAGAAAATGGGAAACCACAGAATTTAGGAACTGTTCCAGCTCGTTTTAACCGAGCTGACGACGGGGTCTGTTTTGGCAGTGTAGATGGTGAGTGTAGGTGAAGGGTCTCTGGTGACTCTAGTGACTGTGGTGGCCCTGCCTCCAGCTCCAGCTCCACCTCAGCATCTCCATTTTACACTTATTGAGAAAGATCTCAGTAAGTGGTCCAGGCCGGCTGTGACATTCATTTCCTCCGCCTCAGCCTTTCGCATCCTAAGATCCCAGCAGTTGCTTTGTTTTAAGGAGCAACCACACAGGCTACAAAGTTCTTCTGCCTCCCTCTTTCCAAGTCAGCGTCCGCAGCTTCAGCATCCAGTTCAGAGGTGCTGGACCACAGGCGCTCGTCGCCGGACCCGGACATCGAGTCCTCTGGGCAGGGATGTGGTCAGCGCTTGGGGCTTGCCTAGCTTGCTCCTTGTTTTGGTTCCCAACTCTAGCACCCAGAAAACAATGAAAAAAGAAAAAGGAAAGCCTCATCTATGACATGCCTATAGGCCCAGCTATTCAGAAAGCTGAGACAGAAAGATTCATCGACGTGTTCAAAGTCAGTTTGGGGAACATACTGAGCCATTGCAAAAAAAATAAGTGTAACTGGACTGAGTTTTTGTTTGTTTATTTGAGACAGGAGACAAGGGTGCACTGTGTATCTCACAATGGCCTTGAACTCACTGTGTAGCCCAGGCTGGCCAGACCTTTGAGCAATCCTGCTCTGGCCTCTCAAATTCTGGGATTACAGGTGTAGCCTCCACGTTATGCGTATTGTGAGTGTAAAGCACACGGCCAACTCTAAAGTATGGGTACTTTTGGGGGGACCGGCCTTCTCACCTTCTTCCCTGCCTCCTGCTTTTTCTCCCCATGCCACTCTTCCCTCTCAGCCTCCCGAGGCTCTCTGCTGCTCGTGTGGTGGCCACTTCAGAACCCCCCTGAGCTTCGTCACACTGGAAGTCTATGGAAGGCTGCTCTTCCCCGACACACCCCACTTCCCTGAACCGCTGTCCCTCCTAAGAGACACAGGGAGACCCGCCCTCACCTTGGACTGACTCTCTGTCCCTGAGCCTGACCCCATGTTCCAGTATCAGTGGAGGACTCACCGAGATAAGACCCTGGCTGAGTCAACGCTGCCCAAGTGTCAGATCCTAGGGACGGGAGGTGAGGGGCACCTGAGGCCCCCACAGCGCCAGCCTCAGTACACTTGCAAGGCCACATGCCACCCTCACCCCTTGCCACCCTCCCCATCCATCTGCCCTGGGCTCTCGCTCACCCCAGGTCGGAGCTCCGCCCTCCTTCTCGCCCTTTGCCAGCGAAGGCCCCAGGCAGCTGCCAGCAGCACGAGCGTGAGAGGCAGCAGCAGCCAGAGCAACAGCTGGCTGGACTGAGGCTCTGGAATTTCTGTGACTTCTAGGGCTACAGGACTCCTTGGGGGCAGCAGGGTAGAGGAGTCTGGGGAGAGAACAGAACCAGGTAACTGAGGGGTCGTCAGAGCGAGCGCTGGGAAGTCCTGGAGCACCACGGGTGATGGTGCATGAAGGGTTTGCAATCGACCGACCAAGATCTGGGGCAGGGGAGGGGGGAAAATAGGCCAGGCAGCACATGCCTTTAATCCAGCATTCTAGAGACATAGAAAAAAAGAAAACGAAAAAACAAGAAAAAAAAACTGTTACCCAGAAACCCAGGGCTCACTCAGTCTCCCTTCCTGCCCTAGACAGACAGACTGAAGTTCTGTTTTCTCAACAACAGGTAATCAGAGGTCATAAAAAGGCAAATAGACGTTTTCTTTAGTAGTGTAGCAATTGGTAAGGTGCCCTGTAAATAACTTCTCAAGCAGAGTTCCTGTAGTCAACCTACCTCATTGGCTTAAGAAAAATAGTAGAGAGACTAGTTGGACAGAGGATCAGTGATAAAGGGAGCCAAGAGGAAGTAAGAATATAATAAAAATGTGTACATGTTTCATGAGACACATTTTTTTTTTTTCGAGACAGGGTTTCTCTGTATTGTTTTGGAGGCTCTCCTGGAACTCACTTTGTAGACCAGGATGGCCTCGAACTCACAAAGATCCACCTGCCTCTGCCTCCCAAGTGCTGGGATTAAAGGCGTGCGCCACCAACGCCCGGCTGAGACACATTATTATATATAAATATATTGATAAAAACTTGAAAAAAAGAAAGGCAACAAAGCCAGACTTGGCAGCTTCACACCTGTAATCCCAGCAATCAAGGCAGCCAGGAGGGTTTCTTTGAGTTCAAGGCCAGACTAGCCTACGTAGTATGGAAATGTCTTGAGACATATTATTTGTTGTGAAATAGAATATTTGTTTAGAGTCAGGCAGTGGCAGCACACGCCTTTAATCCCAGCACTCAGGAGGCAGAGGCAGGTGGATCTCTGTGAGTCTGAGGCCAGCCTGGTCTACAGAGTGAGTTCCAGGACAGGCTCCAAAGCTATACAAAGAAATCCTGTTTTTAGAAAAAAAGGATGTTTAATTGTGTTACATTTATTTGTGTTGCAGAATAATTGTTTAACTATGTAAAGATGTGTTACTTTTGTTGATTCTGCATTTATTTAAGGTGTGTTACATTTGTTTATGCTGCCTTTGCTAACAGTGTAAAAATATATTTGTTTATGCTGTATTTGTTTAATTATGTAAAGATGTATTGCTCTTTCACTGAGCCTAAGCCACCTGATTGGTCTAATAAAAAACTGACCGGCTAATAGCTAGGCGGAGGAGGGATAGGCGGGGCTGGTAGGCAGAGGGAAAAGGGGAGTCAGCCAGACAGACTCAGAGGAAGCAGGGCAGCAGGATGGACGGCACACAGATGAGGTAAACAAAAGCATACAGATGAACAGAAATGGGTTACTTTAGTTAAAAAAGAAAGCTAGTTAGAAACAAGGCTAAGCTAAGACTGACAAGTTTCCATGTCTTTATTTGAGAGCCCAAAGACAAAGCCTGCTACAATCATATATAACTAATGTGAAAAAAGAAAAACATGGTGGCTTCACACTTATAATCCCAGCACTCAGGACAGGCAGGAGGGTTGCTTTGAGTCCAAGGCCAGACTAGCCTTCTTCCCTGCCTCGAAAAAGAAAAAAGAAAGAAAGGAAGGAAGAGAAAGGAAAAGGATTGGAGAGACGATCAGCAGTCGAGCTCACTCACTGCCCTTACATTGGACCTGGTTTCCTTTCTCCGCACCTATGTTCACAACGACCTGTAATGCCAGTTCCAGGGAAGCTGATGCCCTCTTCTGGCTTCTTACAGCACCAGACACACATTCAGTGTAAAACACTTATACACAAAACATTAATTAAAAAAAGTCAGGTGGTGGTGGCACACGCGTTTAATCCCAGCACTTGGGAGGCAGAAGCCAGATCTCAGTGAGTTCAAGGCCAGCCTGGTCTACAGAGTGAGTTCCAGGACAGCGAGGGCTACACAGGGTAATTCTGTCCCAAAAAACAAAAACAAAAAACCAAAAAAGAAGGAGAAGAGGAAGGAGAGGGAGAAGGAGAAGAAGAAATAAGAAAAAGAGAGGTTGTCTCAAGGCTAAATCACGCCTAGTGGAAGCAGAGGCCTCTAGGGCATGCAACAGGCAAGACTGTGGGCTTGGGCTGTGAGCCCGGTGGCACTGGGGGATGCTGGGCTCCGGCGCTGCTGTTACCGGGCTGGCACTGCACCTCCAGGCACCGAGAGAAATTCTGGCAGGCCTTCCCCATACAAGGCTTCAGGGCCAACAGCTGCGTGCAGGTGTCCTGCAGGAGGTGGGAGATGTTGGTCTGGACGAAGCGAAGGCATTCTGGGAGAGGCTGGGAGCAGGGAGGGATAGGTCATTATCATGTCACACCAGTGTCTCCACCAACCCATCCCCCAAACCTGCAGAGGACACGGAGCCAGCGGGCCCAGGTCTCAGACTCCAGGGTTGCCCAGCTGTTAGGGAAGAGAACCCCTTAGTAACGGCCTTCTTCACCTACTGATCCCCAGGTGACCTGAGGGCGTGGAGGTTCCAGCTCTACCACTGTGCTATGCTGTGGGCAAAGGGACTCCCCGCAAAAGACCTAGGGGAGCTGTGTGTGCTTCACGGCTTGGGGAGGGACTTGGCTCCCTTCATTTGTTACCAAGTTCCAGTGCTAACCCGGAAGGCACACGAGGTGACAAAATGTATCTCCGTGTTGACAACCTCCAGGAGCTTTTGCATTTCAGACCCTGCCACGGTCTTCAGTCTCTCCATCCAGCGCTGGGCCAGGAAGAGGCTCCATAAGGCCTTGCAGTGTTTCTCCTGCAGATCGAGAGAGAGGCCAGGTCTCAGGGAGGCGGGGCGGGAGCAGAGGACTAGCAGGGGGTGGCCCGAGTCTCAAGGGTGATGGTCGAAAGAGACGGCTGGGCCCACATGAGGGCGGGGCTAGGTGTCAGAAGAGGATGGGCGTGGCCAGATGCCTAAGGTAGGTTGGGCGGGGCCGGGGTCCTGAAAGAGGCGGGGCTTGCTAGAGACCCGAAGGTTCAGAACGGTGGGCTGGTACTTGTGTGAGGTGGGGCCTGGCCAGATACCAAGGGGGAGAAGTGTCAGGACTATAGGTCTGAGGACCCCTGGCGGAAGGGCGGGGCCCGAGAGGGAGAAACGGACAGTGAGGGTAGGCTTGAGAGCTTCATGGAGGGAGACTGGCGGCCCAGACTTGTGGAAGATCGAGCCAGGTCGTCTGGGTCGGGTGGGGGCGGGCCGAGGGTCTAGATCGCCAGGGCTGAGGGAGCAGGAGGTGGCCCACTAGCCTTGTCCCTTAAAGGGCGGCGCATCTTGAGTCTGGTTCCCACCTCCATCCCGGGGCCCTCCCGACAGTGACTCACGTCCTGAAGATTGATGGCCACAGTGACTGGGTAATCTTTAAGCAGGTAGTCAGTCTGTGGGAGAAAACAAGCTGAGATCTGACTGGAAGCAGGAGACAGGCTATAGTCAGGGGAGACAGACCCTGAGACAAGGGGACACAGAGAAAGGAAGACAGAGAGGTGTCCAGAGAGAGAGGGACACAACGGACGGAGCATGGACCCAGAAACAGAGAGAGACCTAGAGACAGTGAGAGAGAGACCCAGAGACAGAAACCCAGAGACACAGCGACAGAGACCCAGAGACAGAAACCCAGAGACACAGCGACAGAGACCCAGAGACAGAAACCCAGAGACACAGCGACAGAGACCCACGCAGAGAGATCCAGAGACACGGACAGAAACCCAGAGAGGAACGGACACAGAGAGAGATGGGCAGTGGTGGGCGGCAGGGGCCCAGCACGGTGGCCTGGCCTGGGTGGGAGCCGGCTCACCAACTCGCTGATCCTCACGTGGAAGTTGGAGGAGATGGGGCTGTGGCTGAAGAAACAGTCAGGTGTCCCCCGCAGGCAAGGACTCAGCAGCAGCAGCAGCAGCAGGGAGGACTACAGAGAGGCGGCATCCATGCAGGGGCTGGCTCCCTGCACCCTGTTTCCTTCCTTAACTGGGTGTTATCTCCCCTGTCTCTGCCTGTCCCGCACTTGGCTGGTGTGACAAACCTGTGTCCATGTTTCTCCATCTCATCCTTCCGACCCTGTCCCGGGTCTGTCCCTCCATCCCTCGTCCATCTCCCTTCCCCGCCCTGCTCCATCACCCCTCAGTATACGCACATTTGGGTTCCAGGCTGGCACCAGCACTGTCATCTCGGCCGGGGACCCCTCATGCCTGTGGCAGGGTCTTGGAAGGGACAGAAGGACAGGCCTCACACCCTGCAGCCCCTTCCCTGCTCGCCTCGGTACCCCGCTCCGCCCTGTCGCCTTTGATGTGGGTGCGTTTCCGCCTCCTGCTCCCTCAGGCTTCCTGCATGATCCCCAGTTACAGTGAAAAGTCATCTCCTCTTCTAAGAATTCCGACAGACGGTCCCATCCCCAGAATCCTCCCGAGGCCTTGCACCCTGCTCCCTCGGCCCGGGAGTGGGGACCCTGGAACCGCCCCTCGGGGACCTGGAAAGCCATTCACCCCACGCACCAGGCTTGCCCCAGCTGGGTGTGGAACGATCAAGCTGGGTGACAGCCAAAGACCGAAAGTGAAACGAAGCTTTGGGGTAAGACAGTGCAAGGGGTGAGTCCGTGCCCGGGCAGGACGCGCCACCTAGTGGTAACAAGTGGCGTGCTCACAGGCCTCAGCACAGCTTATGGACAGCGACAGGGTGTAGTTCACCTTAGCTAGTTAGTTGCAACCAGGCCTTCCAGCTTCAAAGTGTATATAGAATCCGACCAGTGCCCATCACATCAGCTGCCACCATGCTAGCCTTGCCTCCACCGTCTCCCACAAAGAATGGCATAGTGGCCTCCTGAGGTCCCTATTGCCTAGCTCCCTGCTGCCCCGGGAGCACAGACCTTGTGAACCTGTCAATCCAGTCCCTCCAGTCTCTGGGTTCCTGAATCTTTCGAGATAAAAGTCTAGGCTTCAAGCTGGGAATTGGTGGAGCACGCCTTTAATCCCAGCACTCAGGAGGCAGAAGCAGGTGGACCTCTGTGAGTTCGAGGCCAGCCTGCTCTACAGAGCAAGTTCCAGGACAGTCTCCAAAACAATACAGAGAAACCCTGTCTCGAAACAAAACAAAACAAAAAAAGGTCTTGGCTTCAGCGTGTGTGGTGATGGTGCAGACAGGTCACCCCAGCTACCAAGAAGCCTTGGAGGCAGGAGGACTGAAGATTGAGGGCTAGATGAGTTCAAGGCTGGCCTGGGCAATTTACTAAGACCCTGTCTCAAAAATTAAAGCAGGACAGATGCACAGCTCAGCTGGAGAGCAGTTGCCTAGAAGCCACCAGTGAGTCGGTGGCACAGTGCTTGTCTAGCATGGTCCAGACCCTTGACTCAACCCTTTCCTGCCTCAGGCCTCCAGATCTGCAGTATTTGACCCTGTGCTACCCTAACCTCTCCCTGCTAACCTCATGCTATGTTCCTTTCCAACACTAGCCAGCCTTGGTGTGTGTGAGGTGGGTATACTCTTACTCCACAGCCTTTGCACGGGCTGTTTCCTCACTGGAGAATACCCTTCCCTTCCAGATACCTATGTCCTCCCCCATCTCATCCAAGTCTCTGCTTAGCACAAGGCAGAGGCTTCACAAACACCGTCTTCCAAGTCACACCCCTGCAGCAGGGACTCACCCTGCTTTGTTCTTATCGGCACTGAGCACACCCTGTGGCTTACTTATCTTCCCCACTGTCTTGGCTTCCGCAGTGGCTGTTTCCACCCTGCAAAGCCCTCGCACCGACAACTACACCTGCCTGGCTGCAGCATCAACTACACGGATGTGTATCTGATGACTGCCTGGCAGGCTCTGTCTGGCTTTGGTTTTGGTTCCTGGGATTTTCCCAGTAGGGGGAGTGTTGTGTGTTCACCAGGACTGGACCTGGACTGCACCCGAGTTTCCGCTGAGGCGATTCAGAAAGAAGCAGGTTGTGTCCCAAAGACCAAGAATGGAGAATATGGAGGCAGGAGGACCAGGAGTTCAAGGTCAGCCTGGCCTACATAAGACACTGTCTCCAAATAGGCAGGGCAGAGTGATGCTACCTTTAGTCCCAGCACCCAGGAGAGCAGAGGCAGGTGGATCTCTGCGAGTTCAAGGCCAGCCTGGTCTACACAGCAAGCTCCAGACTTGCCTGGACTACGTGGTGAGACCCTGTCTCAAGAACATAAAACAAAAGAAAACACATCAACCAAACAACCAAACAAACAAAACCAAGGCCGGCTGGCAAGATGGCTCAGTGGGTAAAGGCACCCACTTTGAAGCCAGATAATCCAAGAGTCAAATCTCTGGGGTCCACGAGAGAGCCTATTTCCAAACTGGTCGATGGCCTTCATGTATCCTCATGGCACCCGCACACACAACATAAATAAATTCAAAAAGGAAACAGAGGCTAAGGGCAGCGCTGGTTTCAGTGCCAGTCTGTGTACAACTCAGCCACCTATTGGAAGATTCAGGGCTCTGTCTGCCTATCTGCCAGGACCCCGGTGTGAATTCTGAACACTAAAAAAGTCTCTCCTGTGTTTTAGCCTAGCTTGGGCTACATGAGACGCTGTCTCAAAAAGTCAGATGATGCTGAAGGTGATTCTGGTCTTAGCCTCCAGGACCCCCAGTCTTTCCAGCAAAAGCCCCCAGCCTGGACCACAGTCCGAGAGATGATGTGGAGCCTCTGCAGTCCTTTTCCCACAATGCTGGTTCCACCACGGTGATCTGGGACAACTCTTGTGTTAGCTTCCTGCTCATCCAACAAGAGATTACAAATTCAGTGATTGGAAACAAGAGCTTATCCCCAGCCAGGCAGTGATGACGCATGCCTTTAACCGCAGAGGCAGAGGCAGAGGCAGGTGGATCTCTGAGTTTGAAGCCAGTCTGGTGTACAGAGTGAGTTCCAGGACGGCTAGGGCTACCCAGAGAAACCCTGTCTCAAAGGAAAAAAAAAAAGCCCATTAAATCCGAAGGTCATAAAGTCCAACTGGCTCCCTCTGCAGGACCCAGGGGAGAACTTTGCTACTACAGCTCCTGACATTCTTGGTTTTGTGGCAGCTCCCTCCCCCCTCCCTTCCTCTCTCCTTCTCCCCCCCTCCCCCCCTCCCCTCACCCTTCTGCACACGCTTCTGTTGTGTCTTTTCTTGGATTTAGGGTCAACTTAGGTAATGTACGGCGACCTCATCTCAAGATCCTGGGGCTGCAGACAGCACAGTCCTTGGCTGGAATCCACCGAAACCCTGGATGCCAGCTCCGGCATGGCGGAAACAGGGCTGCGCAGTGCACACCTGTAGTTTCAGCAGACCCACTGAGACTGAAGTCCTCTGCCAATGTGTGCTCCCTGTGCTGCATCCTGCTGCTGATGCAGATGGTGGGGTGCACAGGCCATGGTTAGCTTGTTGAGCAGTGTTGTCTTCAGAGCACCAAAGCTTCAAGGAATTTGTCACCAGTCTGACAGATGTCTGGCTAGTGCTGGCTTTGTCACTGTGAGCTTGGCTAGCCCCTAGTCCTCTCTAAGTTGAAGTTTTTCTACCCTGTGCTGAGAGGTGAGGTAGTAAACTGGACAAAAACACAAGGGATCTTCTTTTTTTTTTTAAGATTTATTTATTGGGGCTGGAGAGATGGCTCAGAGGTTAAGGGCACTGACTGTTCTTCCTGAGGTCCTGAGTTCAATTCCCAGCAACCACATGGTGGCCCACAACCATCTGTAGTGAGATCTGGTGCCCTCTTCTGGTATGCAGACATACATGAGACAAGATGTTGTTGTATTCATAATAAATAAATCTTTTAAAAAAAGATTTATTATGTATACAGTATTCTGCCTGCATTCATATCTGCATGCCAGAAGAGGGTTGTGAGCCACCATGTGGGTGCTGGGAATTGAACTCAGGTCCTCTGGAAGAGCAGTCAGGGCTCTTAACCACTGGACTGTCTCTCCAGACTGGGATCTTCTTTTTTTGGTTTTTCGAGACAGGGTTTCTCTGCATTGTTTTGGAGGCTGTCCTGGAACTCGCTCTGTAGACCAGGCTTGGTCTCGAACTCACAGAGATCCACCTGCCTCTGCCTCTGCTGGGATTAAAGGCGTGTGCCACCACCCCCTGCTCAAGGGATCTTCTTTTTGTGTAGTCCTAGGGATTGAACCCAGGACTTCCCCCATGCTAGGCAGGCATGCTACTGTTGAACCAGGTCCCAGCCTCTTCCTGGGGATTTCTATGCAGGAGCTCTACTGCTGAGCCACACCTCCAACCCTGTGCAGTTCCGTCTCTTCCTTGGGCCACCTGAGGTAGATGGCTCCAAATCTCTAGCCTGTCCACAGCCTTTCCTGTAGAATCCTAACTCCACCCCGGCCGGGAACTCTGGCATGCTTGTATGTCTTGCTTTGGCCAATGACTTGAGAGAAGGGACTGAGGGTCCCCTGGGTGAAGCTCTCTCTCCTCTCTCTCTCTCTCTCTCTCTCTCTCTCTCTCTCTCTCTCTCTCTCTCTCTCTCTCTCTCTCTCTCTCTCTCTCTCTCTCTCTCTCTCTCTCTCTCGTCTTACTAAGTATACTTGTAGCCCTGGCCTGGAACAAGATACAGACAAGGCTGCCCTCAAACTCAAGGAGACCCTCCTGCCCTGCCTCTGGAAATTAAAGGACTAGAAGGAGGACTCGAGATTAAAAGCACTTACTACCCAGGCCCTGAGTTCAGGTCCCAGCTCCATGGTATCCAATTACTCTCTTCTGGCCTCGCATGCCCACACCCACTTACATAGTAAAAGCAAAGGACATACTGTGCTGGCTTGTTTTGTTATTTGTTTCAAGACAGGGTTTCTGGCAGCCCTCGCCGTCCTGGAAGTCACTGTGTAGACCAGGCTGGCCTGGAACTCAGACTCCCCTGCTGGGGTTAAAGGCGTGCGCCACCACTGCCGCGCTTGGGCTGGGTACTCTCATGACAACTTGACAAGCTACAGTCATCTGAGGGGAGAGACTCAATTCTCAAATTGCCTCCATAAGATGTGGCTCAGGCAAGCCTGTGTGTGGGGCATTTTCTTAATCAGTGGCACTGGAGAGCACAGCCCAGAGAGTGCCACCCCTGGTGGTCACGGATGCTGGAAGAAAGCAGGCTGAGCAAGGCTTTAAGCACTCCTGCATCAGCTCCCAGGTTCCTGCCAGGTTTGAGTTCCTGACTTGGTTTTCTTCAGTGAATTGTGATTTGGAATGTGCAAAGTAAATAAACGCCCCCCCCAAGTTGCTTTTGGGCATGGTGCTACAACACAGCAACAGTGACCTTAAGTAAGACACAGAGAGGCCAGTGTTGGTGGCGCACGCCTTTAATCCCAGCACTCGGGAGGCAGAGGCAGGCGGATCTCTGTGAGTTCGAGGCCAGCCTGGTCTTCAGAGTGAGTTCCAGGACAGGCTTCAAACAATACAGAGAAACCTCTCTAGTGCTGGGATTGTCAAGAGCATTCTAAAAAGCTGTCATGCTACAAGGTAGCCTCCATCTCATCATCATACCAGGAAGGCCTTGCAGATGCCAACCAGATGGGGCCCACCTAGTTTCCACAGCTCTGTGCTGAAAGTTTTATTCTTGGCAAGTGACAGTCTATGATAATCAGTTGTAGCCACAGAAAATGGACTAAGAAAAAGTTGTGCCTAATGGCTCACGCCTGTCATCCCATTGGCAGAAGATCAGGAGCTCAAGGTCATCTTTGGTGCCATAAGAAGCAGTTCTGGGATGTGTGTGTGTGTGCGAATGGACTCCCATAAGTTGTTTGCTGACTTTTGTGTATGCCCACAACACACACACACACACACACAAAGACAGACAGACAGACACACACACACAGACAGACAGACACACACACAGAGTTCCAGGTCAGGCCTGCAGGCGCATGTCGGTAACCTCAGGCTGAGGCGTGGGGATCAGATGTATAGATCAGCTGAGCTACTCCTTGAGACCTTGCTGAAAACATCAGTGGGAAAAACAAACAAAATCCCCCACAAACCTAAAAACCAAACTAAAGCTAAATCTGCTGAGAGGGATCTGCTGTGGGAGCACACACCTGGTCCGTTGAGCTGCTCCTTAGGAAGCCAGCTCTTGCCTGGCCGCATGCCCTCAGTACCTGGTGGCCCCTTGGGGATGTGCTGGGGTCAGACCTTCCAGTTCAGAAAGAGGACTTATGGGAAGGAGGTGACTCTGCAGCCAACCCAACTCTAGAATCAAGCACGAAGGGGACAGAGCCTTCCAGGGACTTCCCTCTAACTCCTCACACCCTAGAGTACTGGGTGGGGCTGAGTTCTCTTTATCCATCCGATAAACAGTGTTGTTGCACAGTTGCCTACCGGGCCACACATGAAGAAGCGTCTGTTCCCAAATCCTCAAAAGCAGTAAAAGTCACTCAGTTTATTGGAAACCACGGGAAGTCTGAGAAAAATTCCAAGCATCTGGTATCTCTGGGCACGCAAGACGGAGTGGACAGCTTCGGGCATCAGTCCCCCATTGGCAGCCACAGGGCCTTGGTTCGTGCTGCATGCAGACTCAGCTCTGGTCCTGCCCCCTCGACCTCCTCATCCCAGGCCCTCGGGAAGCCCCTGTTTACCCACACAGACTTGAGGTTTCCTGCAGAGGCCCATTCCACAAACTGGGAGCCCTGGGACGGGAGACAAGCGATTAGTACTGCCAGTGGTTTAGGTGCTAAACGTCTGCTTCTTAGCAATGAGGCCTTGAGAGACCTGAGGGCCTGATAGAGATGGGTATTTGGATCCTGGCCAGCATTCTTTCCAGACACAGAGGGAGTAGACCTAGGGAATCCCTGTCTTTCCCAGAATCTTGCCAACAGGTGACTCAGGAGGGTAGACCTGGAGCTTGGAATGTTGCTATGGTTCAGTCCCTTAGCAACAGGTCTTCCAAAAAGATGATGTCTTTGGGCAGGGGAGGCATTTAGGCCCTTATTATGAAGACGACTCTCTTCCGTTAGGTAGTGGTGGCGCACGCCTTTCATCCCAGCACGTGGGAGGCAGAGGCAGGCGGATCAAGCTTAAGGCCAGCCTGGTCTACAGAGTGAATTCTAGGACAGCCAGGGCTACACAGAGAAACTATTAAAAAAAATGACCCTCTGATGACTGGACTTTTACCAGGAGAGGATCTCGGAAGGTGCTGCCAAGGAGTCTCTTCCTCTCAGCGACAGGGGTCCCCAGGGGATGAAGTCAAAAGACTCTGAAGTACCTGGGCAGGGCCGAAGTACCACAGGGCCTGGACGTCCTGATGTAAGGCCAGGCAGCGGGTCAGGTGGTCCCGGTCTCCCGTCACTACACTCACCAGGCCAGCAGGGAACAGGGTGGCTATATCCTAGGATGTGAGAGGGCAGGACAGCCAGGGTGAGGACTGGGCATCTGGGAGTGGCTGCAGGGGCTCCTAGAAGGAATAGGACCTGGGTGACAGACTTGGATGGGATGCTGGGACTCAAGCTGCCATGGCCACTAGGAAGAGGCCGGCTGGCTTCCTTAAGAACTCGAAGCAGTCGCAGGCAGGAGGGGAGGCAAGGGGTTTTACCTGACAGACCTCCAGGGCCGACAGAGGATAGGTCCCACTAGGTACTAAGACGACAGCATTGCCATGGGCCAGGGCAGGGGCCAGCAGCGACACAAAGGCCAGCAGGGGCCACTCATCTGGGCACACCACGGCCAGCACTCCAAGTGGCTCTCGAAGCCGGAGCACAGGGCCTCTCAACCCTGTCACCTATATGGACAGATGACACATCCAGGGTAGGTTCCCAGAGCCTGTTCCATCTTCCCCACATCTGACAAGTTCACATCCCCAGAGTAACTCCAATAAAGTGGGCCACTCATTGGCTATGTGGGTCTGCACGAGTCAGACCTCTGCCTTAAACCTGCCCGCGGCACAGCCTACGGAGAAGCTGGGATTAGGCCCAGTGCCAATACTGTGTTTTGTGGTACTGCAGAGGGCTCCAAGCATGCAGATAGGCAAGTGCTCTACCACTGAACCATATTCCAACTCTTGTTTGCCTTCTGGTTTTTTTTCTTTTCCTCTCGTTTTTCGAGGCAGGGTTTCTCTGTGGCTTTGGAGGCTGTTCTAGAACTCACTCTGTAGACCAGGTTGGCCTCAAACTCCACCTGCCTCTGCTTCCCAAGTTCTGGGATTAAAGGTATGCGCCATAACTGCCCAGCTGTTTTCTGTTTTGTTGTGAGACAGTCTCCCTACGTAGATCAGGCTAGCCTACTCAGAGATCCGCCTGCCTCTGTGTCCTTCAGGCTGGGATTAAAGTTGTATACCACCACTACCCAGCTTGATTTATATATATTGTGTGTGTATATATATATATATATATTTTTTTTTTTTTGGTTTTTTCGAGACAGGGTTTCTCTGTGGCTTTGGAGGCTGTCCTGGAACTCACAGAGATCCGCCTGCCTCTGCCTCCCAAGTGCTGGGATGAAAGGCGTGCGCCACCAACGCCCGGCTTATATATTGTATATTTATTTAACTATTTTTGGTTTTTTTCGAGACAGGGTTTCTCTTAAGTAGCCCTGGCTGTCCTGGAACTTGCTTTGTAGACCAGGCTGACCTTGAACTCAGAGATCCATCTGCCTCTGCCTCCCAAGTGCTGGGACTTAAGGAATGAATGCGCCATCACACCTGGCTTGGTTTATTTAATTGTGTGTAGGTGTGTGTGTTGGGGCGCAGCTACGTGCACTTGTGAGTGCTAAAAGGGGCACAAGATTACCCTGGAGCTAGGCAGGGTCACAGGAAGTTTTGAGCACCCTGATTTGGGTGCTGAAATCAATCCCACCCTCTGAGCGAACAGAAAGTGCCCCCCACGCCCTCTTTGTTGCTCTGACAAAGGGTTTCACTATGTAGCCAAGGCTGACACTGAGCTTGAACCTTTTTTTTTTTTTTGGTTTTTCGAGACAGGGTTTCTCTGTATTGTTTTGGAGGCTGTCCTGGAATCGGCTCTGTAGACCAGGCTGGCCTCGAACTCACAGAGATCCACCTGCCTCTGCCTCCCAAGTGCTGGGATTAAAGGCGTGCGCCACCAACGCCCGGCGAGCTTGAACCTTTGATCTTCCTTCCTGCCTCTATTTCTACATGCTGAGATTTTAGGCCTGCACTACTATGTGTGTTTACAAAAGCCTGCTTGAATATAATTGAGCTTACATTACAAAGACTTTAAATGAGCTGGGCTGGAGAGATGGCTCAGAGGTTAAGAGCACTGGTTGCTCTTCCGGAGAGCCTGAGTTCAATTCCCAGCAGCCACATGGTGGCTCACAACCATCTGTAATGAGATCTGGTGCCCTCTTGTGGCCTGCAGGCAGACATGCAGGGAGAACACTGTATACATAATAAACAAGTAAATCTTAAAAAGACCAAAGGAAACAAAAAACCATAGACTTTAAATGGCCACCTGAGCGGTTCTGATGTGCGCATGAACACTTGCTTCCCTGCAAGCATCACCTTCCCTCCTCCGCTGGTCTGAGTCCTCCGGGTTCTCATCAGGGTTAGCTGTACTGCCTAGAATTCCTAGGGCTGAGCCTAGACACATGCCTGGCTCACTGGAGCCTGGGCTCTGACTCTTGCCCGGCTGCCGAGCCTGTCCACCCGCTTAGAGCTGTCTCACCTGTAGTGTCTGGCCTTGGTCTTGAACCCGGGTGCCCCAATTCTGGAGTCGCCTCACACACAGCTCTACTTCGGTCTTGGCAACCATAGGGGCTACTCCGTGGCTCTCTAGTTGCGAGGCCAGGGCTGACTTCCTCCGCTCCAGTGCAGCTGCCAGGGCCCACAGCAGGCGTGCTCGGGCCCCTGGGGACTGGGCCCCCCAGCTGTGGGCAAACAATGCAAGTTAGGGAGAGGTATAGCGGGGCCCTAGCTAGTCCCAGATAGCCACCTCTGTCCACAACTCCAACCTAGGGCTACAGGCCCAAGTTTACTCCCCTCCCAGCCACCCTGATATCTGGGCTTCCGTTGGGCCCCCTTACCCAGGGGCGGCCTGATGAGCAGTCTCTACGGCATCTTGGATATCCTTGGCTCCACCCTCGGCCACATAGCTGTGGAGTTTGCCTGAAGAATCCTGGATGGGCCTGGAGCTCCGGGCCCCAGGAGCCTGGAAACGGCCCCCAACGAACAGCCCATAGGGGGGTGCTGGGCTGCACAGAGAGAGGTGTGAGGAGGTGCTGGGCCCGCTTAGGCCCCACGATCCACTATATTAGTGCGACCATCTCAGTTCCCATGAACCTTTTGGACTCAAATTTTTATTCTCATGAGCTTTTTTTTTTTAAGATTTTATTTATTTATTATGAATACAACATCCTGCCTCCATGTATGTTTGCACATCAGAAGAGAGCACCAGATATCTTTACGGATGGTTGTGAGCCACCATGTGGTTGCTGGGAATTGAACTCAGGACCTCTCGAAAGAGCAAGCAGTCAGTGCTCTTAACCTCTGAGCCATCTCTCCAGCCCTCTCATGAGCTTCTTGAAGGATTTAAACACCTGCTCCCATGAGCCTCTACCGGATTGTGAATTCCTGTCCCATGAGCTTATGTTTATTGTAATGAACCTCCAGGATGCTCAAATTCTTGTTCCCACATGCATCTGATACCCCCTGGATTCTTGCTTCTGGGAAAACTCAAACTGTTAGGTAGAGCTGACGGTCTCCAGGCCTAGGGTTAGGGCGTGGAGGCCCTAAGACCCAGAAAGCTACACTCAGAACTGGCCTGCCCCTCCACCTCCTTACCCTCACCCTTAGACTACCAGGCCTGCAACAGCTCACCTGGGCCCCGTTTCTGGCCCCGACAGCAGGCTGGAGGGCACGGCAAGGCCAAATGTGTCATAGTTGAGACTCTCACAAAGGAAGGGCTCCCAGGAAGGCGTGCCGGAGGGCCACAGGTATTCATACAGACCCTGTGAGGGATGCATGGACACAAGGAGGCCAGACGGACTCAAAGTGCCTCAAGGGTGCTGGGTGTCAGGACACACAGGGTAAGACGGGCACTCACCTCCAGGCCCCCGTGCCAGGAAGACCCACTCTCCTTGCAGCCACCCGTGGGCACCGCAGGGTCTCGGAGGCCATGCGCATTGATCCACACGGTGCCCATCTTGAGCCTGTGAGGCAGGTAAAGACACCGGGGTGGGGGAGGGGCCAGGAAGCTGGGTCAGAGGAGAGGGAGACACCTGAGGGGGAGATACGGCAGGGCAGGGGAGCAAGCACCAACTCACCCGAAGCCCAGCTCCAGGGCCTGCCCGAGCCTCTCACTCCACACACTGGCACTGCCTCCCCGCGGTGTCCCATTGGCCAGGGCTAGCGCCTCCTTGGCTGTTCGGAAAGGCGAAGCCACAACCACAGGCCATGGTACCTAGGAGTGGTGTCAGGAGTTTAGCTGCAGAACAAGTTCCTCTTGTCAATACTGCACCTATTTGGGGAGCAGTCACTGGTGTTCACAGACCCAGGCCACAGGGTCACTCAGAATCACCCTAAGGATAGTGCTGTTGCCCATGCGTGACTTAGGACAGAAAGGCAGGGAAGGGTAGCTACAATCTCTGGGGGGTCTCACCTCGGCCTGGGCACAGGGGGCAGCTGGAGGCAGGCCAGAAACCAAGGCTGGAGAGAAGAATGGGCCGTCGGAGGGCACGTCACCAGCCTGGAATACCTGGGAGGAGGAGAAAACATAGATGTCTCTCCATCCTAGACCTGGGACTGTGTCTCAGCCCTCCTTCTTAACCCGTCAGACTTCAGCTCTCCTGTCTAAACTTAGGCATCTAGGCCCAGCCTCCTCCCTCAGACCCAGGGGTCCATGCCCCAGCCTCCTTCCTCAGACCCAGGGGTCCATGCCCCAGCCTCCTCCCTCAACCTGGGCATCTAGACCCTAGCCCTCCTCCCTCAGACACTGAAGTCCAGGGCCCAGCTTCCTTTCTCAAACTCAGGATTCTAGGCCTTGGTCCTCTCTCAGACCCAGGGGGCTCAGGCTTGTCCCTCTTGACTCTGAAACAGTCGTTGGGTAGCCAAGTTCTAAGACTCCAGTTTGTGGCTGGGGCTCACCTGTCCTCCCTGGCTTTGGGCCTCATCCACAAAGCTCTGGGCTAGGTCTCGGGCGGCAGCTCCTCGGGCCCCCATGTCCACAGCCCCATCCAGGCCTCGTCCACTCCGTAGCTTTGCCATCCTAGCCTGGAGTCGCTTCATAGCTTCATCCCATACAGATTCCTGGATGAGGAGCCTAAGTCCCCCCTGTTGGAAAAAGGGCATCAAAAGTAGGCAAAGTAGGGGCAATGTAGGGAGAACAGGCTCCCACAGAGGGCTGGGCCTCAGGGATGGGGGAGCGGCAGCAGGCCAGAAGCTGGTGACTTGCCCAAGTTTCCTAGGCTACACAGTGAGTTGGAAACCAGCACGAGCTACAAAGGTCCAAAGAGCAGGAAGTAAAAACAAGTTGGGAGTGAACACCCCAAGTATTAGGAGAGATATGGTGGAGCCCTGGACTTTGGTGGCATGAGCACACGGGTCTTACCAGGCTGCGGTCTGACCAGACGGCATCCACAACGCCCTCCACAGCTGAGTCTACATCTGCTGAGTCCATTAGCAGCAACAGTGACTCTGTGCCCAGGGCCAGGCCCAGCCTGGCCCCCTTGCCTGCTAAGGTCCGTCGCAGAGCACGTCCTTCCTGTGGGAACCCCATGGGTTTCAGCTGTGGCAGCAGCCTCTTGGCCCTTAGCCATGTCCATCCCAGGCCCAGCCCTGAAGATACCTCCACAGCTCCGCAGAAGGCCACCTTCTGGACTCCAGGTTGGGAGGCCAGGACAGGCCCGAGTGAGGCAGGGCCGCATACCACATTGAGGATCCCCGGGAAAGAGCCGAGCTCCCCTGCCAGCTGGGCGAGGAGGAGAGGCGTTGGGAGGGCTGGGGGCACAAGGACCACCACAGTGCAGCCTGGGAAAGGGAACAACCGAGGAACCCTGAAGGCCAGACCCCTCCCCTCCCCCCTTGCACAGGCAGGGGCCCAGGTGTCAGGCCTCCTCCCTTGGACCCCAAACATCCTCTCTGAGGGGAGGGGGTGGGGGACACCGCCCTCACCTACCCATAGCCAGGGCAGGGCAGACCCTCCACATCATGTCCAGGAAAGAGAAAGAAGTTGGCAGGATGAGGCCAATAACTCCTGCAAAAAAATCCATAATGAGGGACGGACGGGTTGGTCGACTGGGGCAGGAGGGCTCCGGGGGCTGCAGGTTCTCACCCATAGGCTCCCAGCCTGCCAGGGCCTTCTCCTGGGCATATGCCTGGACTGCATGGTACTGAAGCAGTTGCTGGGCCAGTGGGACATCTCCATCGCGAACTTCTCGAACAGCCCGCCCAGTGACCAGAGACTCCAGGGTCCACAGCAGTTGCTGATGCTTCTGGATAGTCTTGGCCAACCTTTGGAGAATACAAGGGGTTGGTCCTTGCCCAGAGCAACCTGGACTACAATCCCCACAAGCCTTTGGAGCAGAGTCATACTTTATCAGGGACAGCAAGCACCGAAGCTGTATAGGAAATGCAGTCTAGGGAGTCTCAGAACTCTGGCAGTACTATAGAGTGGTCCTAGTCACCAATTACCATCCAGTCCCAAGGATACCAGGAACGTGAATTTGAGCCTCTGATCCAATTACATTATGGGAAATGGGATCTTTTTTTTTTTTTTTTTTTGGTTTTTCGAGACAGGGTTTCTCTGTGGCTTTGGAGGCTGTCCTGGAACTCGCTTGGTAGTCCAGGCTGGTCTCGAACTCACAGAGATCCGCCTGTCTCTGCCTCCCGAGTGCTGGGATTAAAGGCGTGCGCCCGATCTTTTTTTTTTTTAAGATTTATTTATTTATTACGAATTCAACACCCTGCCTCCATGTACATCTACACATCAGCAGAGGGCACCAGATCTCATTACAGATGGTTGTGAGCCACCATGTGGTTGCTGGGAATTGAACTCAGGTCTTCTGGAAGAGCAGTCAATGCTCTTAACCTCTGAGCCATCTCTCCAGCCCTGGAGCTCAGATTCTAATGGAGCGCTCATGATACTATGATACTGTGAACTGTGAGAAATAATGGAGCGCTCATGATACTATGATACTGTGAACTGTGAGAAATAATGGAGCGCTCATGATACTATGATATTGTGAACTGTGAGAAATAATGGAGCGCTCATGATACTATGATACTGTGAGAAATAATGGAGCGCTCATGATACTATGATACTGTGAACTGTGAGAAATAATGGAGCGCTCATGATACTATGATACTGTGAACTGTGGGAAACAATGGCTGTCCTGGCCATTAAAGCCCCACATGCCTGTGGGAAACACCGGCCAATGATTGAAAGGCTCTTGGGAAATGGAATCTGTTTCCACAGCCTCCTGTGAACCCTGAGGATGAGGACTGTTCTTCCTCTGCAGGTCTAGCCTGGGCTTCTTTACCGGCTTAGGTGTTGGGCTCGAGCAGCTCCGGGGAGTTGGCTCCAGGTCTTGAATGCCGTCCTTGCCGCCTCCACAGCCGCAGTGACATCCTCAGCCTGTGCCTGCAGGCAGCTGGCCAACTCTTCTCCTGCAGACACGGGTGGGAGCAAGATGGAGGAGGCCAGCGAGGGAATAAAGACTGCCCAGCCCCCTCTTTCCTCACTCACTGCTCTCATCAAGTCCCAAAGCTGACCTTCCCTTCCCTCTTCTTCCCTTGCTTGCTGTCTTTCTTAAACGTTGATTTATTTGGATTTAGCTGTGTACATGAGTGTTTTGCCTGCAAGGATCTTGTACATCACATATATGCAGTGCCGACAGGGGTTGGGAGTCAGACTCTCGGGAAAATACAGATGCTTGTGAGCCACCAAACAAAACACTGAGACCTAAACCCAGGTCCTTTGAAAGCAGCAGCCAGAGATCTTAACCACAGCCATCTCTCTAGTCCCTCTTTTACTGTGTCTTTTCAATTCAGGATTTGTTTGGTTTGGTTTTCGAGACAGGGTTTCTCTGTGTAGCACTGGCTATCTTGGAACTCACTCTGTAGACCAGGCTGGCCTTGAACTCAGAGATCCACCTGCCTCTGCTGGCTGTCTGTGTGTGGGTGCCCCTGGAGACCAGAAGAGGGGACAGGATCCCTGGAGCTGGAGTTACAAGTGGTTGTGAGCTGCCAGCATGGGTGCTGGGAACCGAACCTGGGTCTTTGGAAAGGTCCTAAACACGTTTAACCACTGAGCTGTCTTCTTCAGCCCTCCCCTCCTACTCTTTTTTAAGTGCCTCCCTATGAAGTCAAGGCTAGCCTGGAACTCACTCTATAGTTTAGGCTGGCTTCATGATCTTCCTGCTTCTGCCTCTGGGTTGCTGGGATTAGAGACATGAGCCACCACACTCAGCTTGAGGGAGGGCAGGCCCCTTAGTAGAGAGGGCCTTCAAAAAGCCTTTTTTGGGGTGCACTAGTGAGACCGCCATCAGGAGAAATGAGACCCCTCATCCTCATGACCACCATCAACGGCTCCTGCACTCAGGAGCTTGAGCACAGCTACGGACACAGCTGCAACCCCAAGAAGTCTTTGTCCCTCCCAAAAGACCTGTGATGGGATCCTGGCAAGGCACTGGGTTCCTGTGTTCTGGCTTCAGCCACGTCCCGTTGACATAGTGGCCCAAGAGGCGGTTGTGGGTATCCAGCCAGGCCTGGAGGAAGAAAAGAGTTTGGAGAGGGGCCTGTGGCAGCTGGGACAGCTCAGTCCTTAGCCAGAGGCCCCTGAAGAGACGCCTGCACTCCTTTGCCCCCGGCCGATTCTTTCCCTCCTGTGTCTGGGTTTGTTTTGTTCTGTGCTGGTTATTGGGCTCAGGACCCAACACTTCTATCAAATTATACTTCTAGCCCGGTTTTGTTTGTTTTTCGAGACAGGGTTTCTCTGTGGCTTTGGAGGCTGTCCTGGAACTCACTCTGTAGACCAGGTTTGTCTGGAACTCACAGAGATCCGCCTGCCTCTGCCTCCCGAGTGCTGGGATTAAAGTCGCGCTCCACCAAGACCCAGCTGCTCTTTATCTTATTTTCTAGAAGACTCACTGTTGATTCATTCTTGTATGTATGAGTGTTTCCATGCATGCACCCGAGTGCATTACACACATGAAGTGCCACAGAAGCCAGAGGCAGTGTCTGTGGACTGCAGTTACGGATGGCTGTGACTTGCCACGTGCCTGGGTCCTCAACAGGAGCAGCAAGCTCTCTTAACGGCTGAGCTTGTCCACCCGTCTTCTTGCCAGAGAGTTCTCACGAAGCCGAAGCTCGCAGTTTCAGCTAGACTGGCTGCCAGCAGGCCCAGGCTCTCCCAGCTTAGTCTCCTTCACACAGGATTACATGGAGGCTGCTGCACCGCTTCACTTACCCGCTTAGTTTTGTTTGAGACACGGCTTCACTACGTAGCTCTGGCTGGCTGGCCTGGAACTCCTCACAAGCAATCCATCTGCCTCTGCCTCCCAAATGCAGGAGTTGAAACTGCGTACACCACGCCCGGCTGCACTGGGCTTTGACTGAGTGCAGGGAATCTGAACTCAGGTCCTCATTCTTGTGTAACAAGCACTTTACTAACCGGGACTTGCTTGCTTATTTATTTATTTATTTATTAATAACCATTACTTTTCAAGACAGGGTTTCTCTGTGTAGTCCTGACTGTCCTGAAACTCGCTGTGTAGACAGCCACCCGCACCCAGCTTAGCCAGGGATCTCACGCCTCTGCTAGCCATCCCCAAGCCTGCAGACAAAGGAAGGATTCGAAGCACGCAAACACCCGGCCGCGCTACTTCTTCCCGGGACCTTTATTACCCGCCATGCTCGCTCCATGCCGCCTTCTCTTCTGCTCACATTTTTGTGGTTGTTAAATCAACATCCACTTCCCACTTTCTGTTCTTTTCCCTCAACTTGACAACTGGCCTTGTCGTTTTTATTTATTATTTTTTAAAGCAAAGTGGGCTTGGTATGGGCTGGAGAGATGGCTCAGTGGTTAAGAGCACTGACTGCTCTTCAGAGGACCCGGGGTTCAATTCCCAGCAACCACATGGCAGCTCATGACATTCATGCAGGCAAAATACCAATGTCCATAAAATAAAAAACAAATTAAAAAAATGGTCTTGGTATGGTGGCATAGGTCTATAATTCCAACACTTGGGATGATGAAGCAGGAGGATCACCATGATTTAAAGGGCAACTTAGGCTACATAGGGAGGCCATGTCTCAAAAATGGGGGGAAAAAAAGTGGCAGGCGAGGAAACATCTCTGCCAGTAAAATGCTCGTCTTACAATTATGAAGACCTGAGTTCAATCCCCAGGACCCACGCGGAAAAAGTAGACCATGGTTCACACATCTGTAATCCCTGTGTTGGGAAAGTGGAGGAAGAGAATCCTCGGAGCTCAAAGGAGAACCAGCTTAGCATATATGGGGGATTCTAGACCAGTGAGAGGCTGATTCAAAAGAAGGAAGGTTGGAGAGAAAAGCACATCCCACTCCTGCAGAGACAGCACCCACACCAGCAGAGCACAGCCACCTGCAAGTCCAGCTTCCGAATCCAAAGCCCCCTTCTGGCTTCCGTGATCACACAAGCACATGCACACACAGCCAGAAATAACAAAAGGTAAATCTTGTCCAGATGTGGTGGTGCACACCTTTAATCCCAGCACTTGGGATGCCAGAGGTAGGTGGACTGCTTGTGAGGTCAAGGTCAGTCTGGTTCACAGAGTGAATTTTAGGACAGCCAGGAAGGACTACATAGAGAAACTCTGTCCCAAAAAGTAAAAACAAGAACAAAAAACCAGAACAAACAGACAAAAATCTTTTAAAAAGAAAAATTTGAAGCCGGGCGTTGGTGGCGCACTCCTTTAACAGCACTCGGGAGGCAGAGGCAGGCGGATCTCTGTGAGTTCGAGGCCAGCCTGGTCTACAGAGTGAGTTCCAGGACAACCTCCAAAACAATACAGAGAAACCCTGTCTCAGAAAAAAGAAAAAATTTGTCATCCAAAAGTCCCAAATTACAGTATCCACAGGGACAGAGCCATTTTGGAAGTGGGGCCATGGGAACATGAGCTGGGCATTAAATACTAATAAATGTCAGTTAAGGCAAGGAGACCGAATAACAGAGTGCTGGTTGTGAAACAAAACTCTTATCTTTTAGAAACAAAGACTCAAATATTTATGGGAAAGAAGCATGACAGCTGGTATTTGTTTAAAGTACTCTTGAGAGAAAAGAAAAAACACAAGGGAACACTGGACTAAACGCTAACCGTTGAAGTTGAGTGATGAGTACATGGGAGTTCCTAATAGCAACTGCTGTGTAAAAGATGGAAAACTTCCCTTCAAAAGGAAAACAAACTCCCAGGAGAATGTCCACAAGGTTCTGGCAGGCCACGGGGGTGGGCGAGGAGCCCTGTTGGACACTGAGAGCTGAAAATGTCTCCAAAGTAGCCTAGACAATCGGTTCCAGATGAGTTCTGTCAGGGAGCTACAGCCAAAAGGTTGCCAAACTGTGGAATTTTATTTTCAAGAGAAATTAGAATCCAGGATGTTTAGATGGAATTAATTGTACAATAATTGACATTTCCAAAAACAAAGTTCAAGCCAAGGAAAACATGTTTTCTGATCGAGTTGCCCCAACTGTAAACTTAAGACCTTTGTTGGAGTAATGGGGGCAACTGGAGGGTCCAGAACCCAGGGCATGGTGACAGGCCCAGCTCTGTCATTTTGTGAGATTGTTTTGGAACTCATAATTGGGTTCCTGCCTTGGCCTTCCAAATGCTGGGGTTACTGGTATGTGTCCCCATAGCCAACTCCTTTAAGCAGTGTGGATTATGGACAAAATGACTCACCTCATCAAACTTGTGTTCTGTCACTAAAACAACAAGAATAATCCTGTCTGTTCTTTGGGCCTTTGGGGGATTAAGTGAAATCATGCTTAGCACAGGGGCTGGCACAACCCATCCACCCATGCACCCCTGCCTTCAAGCTATTACTGCTGTTCCAGGGCATTCCACTCTAACAAGCCTCCATCTGTGGGGATTCCCAGCTGTCCCAAATCCTCTCAGCGGCAGCTGTACTTCTAGTGATCCTAGTGCAGTATCTTTTTACAATGGCATCTCTCTGGTTGGTGTCTGCACTGCAACTGTTTGTCTAGAAGCAGAAAGACAAGCAACACTAGACCCCACCTCATGTCAGATTCAGTCTCCATGCCACCAGAGCTCAGTGCCCATCCTTTCCTGGACTCTCCATGCAGGAACAGCTCAGCAGCCCTAAGAGCCACCAGGGCTGGGATCCTGCCCTCTTAACCAGAGGCTTGAAAGCCATCTTAAAGACAAACTAGGCTCATCCTTATTTATGCTAAACCTATGTTTCTCAAAGATTGGGCTATGCCCCACCTGGAACCTTAACTACAAATGGTTCTGTACTGCCTGTTCCAGGAAATGGCAACCATGTCCTTGCGTCAAAAAATTACTACAGCCAACGTGGTTTCAAAAGTTTATGACTACCTTGCTACAACCACTTTGCAATCCTGTCTTTGTTTCAGGAAGATCTTTAGGGCTAACTTGTTATCTTATGTTCTGCTCTTGTAACCCCCAAAGACTATTTTGCCTGCCACATTCGCCATTTGGAAACCCTGAGCTATAAAAGCCTTGTCTTCCTCACATTCATTCAAGGCTGACCTCTTAGGGGAGTTTAATTAATTTTGCCTTGATGATTTGGGTCGGTGGTCTTTCTCCTCGAATCTTTGGGATTAACACTCTAAACTTGAGTGTTATAATGCTGTCCTTCCAAAGCTGGAGCCCTCCCCTCAAAGTCTAAAAGCTTTCACTGGACCGCCTCTCCAACCCCCCAATGCCTGCCTGGATGCTGGAATAATTTGTGGGACCACGGGCAAAAGACCCCAAGCACCCTCCTAAATTCCATCAGGACACCAAGGGGATTCTGGAAGACCCTGGGGGGTTACAAGAGCTCTAAGAAGCGCAGGGTCTTAGAGGCTCTTAAGGAATAATTATGAAATATGAAAATCTCCGAAAAAAAAAAACCATGAGGCGGGGGATTAAATGGACCCTGAGGGGCAACCCAAGGATAGTCAGACGGGGCAGGCAGTCACAGGAAGATCTTAGTGAACTTGAGGTTCTGAGCGTTCCCGTGAGCCTCAAAAGTGGCAGGGGCCCCAAGAAACTACGGTCGACCAAGGTGTGAGGCCTCGCGAGCACCACCGGTCCCGGAAGGGTTCTGAGGAAACAGCACAGCACGATCGTGGACCAGAACCACGAGCATAAGCATCACCGGAAGAACTCTAGGCCGGGTCCCTAAGCCGGGGCGAGAATCACGAGCTCAGGGGGCGGGGTTTCCGGGGGTGTCGCAGTGGATGACGGGAGCCCGCGCCACTTGGGGCCGGCAGGTCTGCGGACGGGGATAGATCGCCGCCGCCAGGCAAGCTCTCACCAGCGCGCATGCGTGGCTCTCAGGCACCGGTCCGTACTCCAGTGTCGTGAAAATCTCGCGGGCGCAGGGTCCTCCACGCGCTGCTGCCATCGCTCGCCGAACGCCTTCCGCGAAGGGCTGCCGGACGCTCCGCCTGGGGGAACCTGGAGGTCCGAAGGGCGGCCCCGCCCACTCCAGCCGAAGGGGCGGGGCCAGCAAGAACCGCGAGGCGGCGAGCTGTAGGGCGTGTCCCGCCCACCGTAGAGCCGCGCCAGGCCTCCTAGGGGCGGACGCTGGGAAATGTAGTTTCCTGGATAGCAGACCTGGGGGGCGGGTCTCCGCACTAGCTTTGGAAGGACAGCATATTGTCATCTTGATTCTTTAGAAAAAAATAGCTTTGTTTTGTTGAGACGGGGTAGCTCTGGCTGTAGACCAGTCCGGCTTAAATTTAAAAAGATCGGTCTATCTCTGCCCCCGAAGTGCACGGCCACACCTGGCAGAAAAAAAGTGATTTTGATGTTTTCCTACCTTAAAAAAAATTGGATGCAGGTAGGCTTTTAGTCCAAAAATCCATTAGGGAGCAGGAACGACCACTGGGTCTCAGTGATAGTTCAAAAACAATTTTTTGTTTGTTTGTTTTCTTTTTAGAAACATAGCCCTGGGAGTCACAACGTGGTGGTTGTGCATGCCTTTAATTCCAGCACTTGGGAGAGAGAGGCTGGCAGATCCCTGAGTTTGAGGCCAGCCCTTCTACAGAGCAGTTCCTGAACAGCCAGAGATAACAGAGAAAACCTGTCTCGAAAAACCAAAAAAGAAAAACAAAGCAAGAAAGGGCTGGAACACAAGACCAAGCTTCCAGCATAAAGGAGATTTATTTGCCCCAGAGGGACAAAGACAGGGGAGAGGAGACAAGGGAGAGGGGAGAGGGGGTAAGGGAGCCGGGTAGTGGTGGCAGTGCACATTTCTAATCACAGCCCTCGGGAGGCAGAGGCCAACCTGGTCTGCAGAGCACCAGGACAGGCTCCAAATGTGCAGAGAAACCGTGTCTCAAAAAACAAAGTGTGTGTGTGGGGGGGGGCAAAGACAAGGGGAGGAAGGACGTTTGTCCTGAAGGTACAAAGGTCTGCCTCTGGATAAAGTGGAGGCAGGCATGGCCCGTAGGCAAATGACAGTTAGAAAAGGAAAAGGGGAGCCGGGCGTTGGTGGTGCACGCCTTTAATCCCAGCACTCGGGAGGCAGAGACAGGCGGATCACTGTGAGTTCGAGACCAGCCTGGTCTACCGAGTGAGTTCCAGGACAGGCTCCAAAACAACACAGAGAAACCCTGTCTCGAAAAACCAAATAAAAAAAAAAAAAAGAAAAGAAAAGAAAAGGAAAAGGGGAAACTCCGTGTCAGGAAGAGTTGGGGTCTTTTTAAAAAATATCTTTATATATAGTTTATTTATTTTTATTTTCTGTGCATTGTTGTTATGCCTGTGGGAGGGTGTCAGATCTTGGAGTTAGAGACAGTTGCTGATTCCCATATGGGTGCTGGGAATTGAACCCAGATCCTCTGGTAGAGAGCAGGCAGTGCTCCTAACCACTGAGTCATCTCTCTAGCCTGAGTTGGTTTGTTTTGACTGGCCATGTTAATTAGGTGAGCCAAAAAGGGGTCTTCTGATTGCCAGACTTCAGTACTTTGACTGCTGGCCCTTGGAGGTCAGCCTCAGGAGGAGGGAGTGGCCAAACAAGGGGCCAGACCTTGGTAGCCGGCTTTAGGGTGTAATCTCTGCGATAGTTAGCAAAGGAGAAAGGAAGGACAAGCCTGCCATGCTCTGGCCTGTAGAGCCCATTCAGTCCTAGAATTTTCTCTGTAGACCAAGCTGGCCTTGAACTCAGAGTTCACCTCCTTCGGCTTCCCAAGCGCTGGGATTAAAGGCGTGGCCGCCACCGATTGAAGTTACTTAATCTTTGTTTTACTTGTCCCGGCGTTTTCCCGGCTGCATGCATGTCTTCGCTGCACGTGCACACAGTGCCGATGGCCGATGGAGGCCGGAAGAGACGGGGGGGGGCCTGTACCTGGGGTTACAGGCAGTGGTGAGCCACCGTGTGGGTGGTAGGAGCTGGGCCCCGGTATTTCCAAAAGCTGCATGTGTGCTTAACCGCTGGGCCATCTCTCCACCGCTAATATCTTCTTTTCTTTAAAGCAAGCAAAGATTTGCCTTTGTTTTACCTGCATGGGTATTTTTTTTTTTTTACATGCATGGGTATTTTTGCCTACCTGCATGTCTTGTGCATTGCATACATGCAGTATCCCAGTAAGCCAGAAGAGAGCGTTGGATCCCGTAGAACTGGAGTTACAAGGGATTATGAGATGCTATGTGGGTGTTGGGAATCAAACTTTTGTCTTCTGGAAGACCAGTCAGCACTCAAATGATGAACTATCTCTCTAGCGCCCCCCACCCCAACATACACTGTTTCTTTATAAACAAAAGACTTGATTTTGTTCAAAAAGGGCAGTTAATAGCATTGAAATTAAGGGTGTGTGTGTTGGGTGGGATCGGACGCTGAGCCTAATGCATGATAGACAAGAGCTACATACAGAGATACTAAAAACCATTCTGCGCTCTAACGACTGCAGTTGTTGGGGAAGGGCGGAAATGCAGGTTTTATGGATTCAGGAAGTGTATCATTTCACGGTCCTCCTCAGGCCTTACTTTTGATTGGTTGGTTAGGGGGCGTGACTTCAGCTTTCTAATACAAATGGTCGGCGTGGGTGCCTGCTTGCATGGTAGAGCGTTCGGGTGATCGGAAGTGTGCCTACTTCAGTTCCTTGGTTACAAAGGGACCGGAAGTGTGACTTTCTTTTACGAATCTGCCAAACAGGACCGATACAGAGACCTAAGTGACTTGAGGACGGTGCCGTCATCGTAATGGAACCGTAGACCATTCCCAGCCTAGATCTTAGGGTTCTGGGTAAAGAGCTGTGTGTTAAGAATCGACTGAGGCCCTGCGATAGGCTGGCTTAGTGTATCTCCACGTTTTGGACGCTTAGGAATTTTTTTCCCCAGGGCCATGGCGGACTCGAAGCTTCTGGTACCAGAGCTAAGCGACGCAGAGTCGATGGGTGATGAGACGGTGCGGTTTCAGGAGCTGCTACTGCAGGTGCGGGCCGACGATTTATGGGAACGTGGGTGTTTAAAGATTTATATATTGGCGCTCAGAGATGCTGCTGCTTCAGTTCCCAGAATGCCCGACGGCGGCAGCAAGGAGGCCTATGGGAATTGTAGTTGTTTGGTTCAAAGTTTACTAGGTTTTAATAGGAATGGAGTTGGGGTGAATTTGGTCATCAGAAAAGAAAAGGGGGGGCTAGATTGTATAATATAACAAGTGAGCCGGGTGGTGGCGGAGCACGCCTTTAATGCCAGCACTGGAGATGCAGAGGCAAGTGGATCTCTGAGTTCAAGGCCAGCCTGGACTACAGAGTGAGTTCCGGAACAGCCAGGGCTACACAGAGAAACCCTGTTTCGAAAAACAGAAAGCAAACAAAAATATAACATAAGTAAAAAAGACGTGATCCTCAGCTGTCACGTGAGTTGTCCCATAAATGTTTGGGAGGCAGATGGTTGGGTGTGACAGGGCAGGATCATCATGGATGGTGGCTTTTTTCCCACAGGCCTCCAAAGAGCTCCAGCAAGCCCAGACACACAGGCCAGAATCTACACAGATCCAGCCCCAGCCTGGTGAGAAATGTACATAGATCTAGGTATATTCTAGGTATATAGGAATATATATATATATATATGTATGTATGTGTGTGTATACACACACACATATATATATGATATAGATATAGATATAGAGATGTAGAGTATCCCGGAGAGAGGATGGGAGGCCCTGAGAGAGGTCAGTAGAAACTAGGGGCAGGGGATACAGAATGAAGGGGAGAGGTCACAACTGGGTACAGAGGCCTAGAGGTAGTTATGTGAGGGACAGGCAGGAAGACCACCTACAAATAGTGCACCACAGAAAGCAGAGTGGGGTGGAGATTCAGAGTAAGAAAACGCCGGGAAGCAGAGGGGACAGAGGGAAGGCAGAGGCATTAAAAGAGGGGAAGGGACTGGGAGTGCTGGTGAATGCCTGTAATCTCAGGAGTACCCCACGTCTGGGGCCAGCCTGGGCACAGAGGGAGAGGCCTTGTCTCAGAACAGGGAGAGGGGGTGAGAGTGAGGCTGCTGAGGGACAGATGGCCGAGACAAGCCCTCCCGTGCAGGTTTCTGCGTAAAGACCAGCTCAGCGGAAGGAAAGGTTTTCATCAACATCTGCCACTCCCCCTCCATCCCGCCCCCGGTGGATGTGACCGAGGAGGAACTGCTTCAGATGCTGGAGGAGGACCAAGCCGGCTTCCGAATCCCCATGAGCCTGGGAGAGCCACACGCTGAGCTTGATGCAAGTCAGTGCCCTTGGCAGACACCAAGTCTGCTCCCCCAGGAGCATGCGCCTCCCAGGGAGCCAGAGGGGACCGATTCAGGATGGAGGGGACACGCCCGGGCTCCTCCTGCTTAGTGCTGGTCTGATACGAGATTTGAGCAGTTAGCCAGGCGGGAGGCGGTCAGCACTCTGGAAGCAGAGGCAAGTGAATCTCTGAGTTCAAGGCTAGCCTGGTCTACAATGGGAGTTCCCTGTCTCTAAAAAGATTTTAAGAGTAGCCAGGCAAAGTCAGAGAAGAGGGTTTCAGGCAGAGGTGACAGTGAGCTTGGAATGGTGGCTCTCTCTCGGAATGTTAGCTTCTAGGATGCTGAGGCAGGAGAATTGTGAAGGCCGGAGACCACAGACCAAGCTCCATAGAAAACTGACCTGTGTCTGGGGGATGGGCCAACGTTCAGGAGACACTGGCAGTGTGAACAGTCTGTGTTCTCTAGATAGGGGTGGGAAAGAGTAAGATGATTCTTGGGGTCACTGGGGAAGATCAGGGTCTGTCTTGGGGATGTGGGCATCAACCTGGAGTTGAGCCTTGAAGCCAAGAAGGATGTGGTCTGAGTTGGCTGGAAGGCAGAGTGTGTGCTGCCTCTTACTTCCTGTGGCTTGGGTCTCTGGTCCTGAGCTAAGTTTTCCTTAAGTGCACTACATGGAGGCTTGCAAGAGCCTCATTCCCTCTCTTTCCACAGAAGGCCAGGGCTGCACAGCCTATGATGTCGCCGTCAATAGCAACTTCTACCTGAGGATGCAGGTGGGGTGTGTGCTATGGCCACGGCCTGGGGAGGGTGCTTCCTCCTGCCCCGCCCTCCACCACACCTCTTCTTCCTCTCACCTTAGAACAGCGATTTCCTGCGAGAGCTAGTGGTCACCATTGCCAGGGAGGGCCTTGAGGACAAGTATGGTTTACAGCTAAATCCAGGTGAGGGGCAGCGGGAGAATGGCACACTTGGGAGAAGTCAGTCCTGTGTGTCAGGGGTTTCCTAGACCAGCCTTCAGAAGGGGTGGAGCTTCTCAGAGTGAAGGTGGAGCAGATAAGGGCGGGGCCAGGAGCCTGGTGTTTTTGGGGGGTCCAGTGTGGGGTGTGGTGGCCACGGTGGAAGTGTCTTGATGATTCCCCAGGAAGAGCGGGGCTAAGGTGGCAGGGGTTCCTAGAGTCAAAGTTGAAGCGGTCAGAGGGGAATGCCCGCCTCTGCGCTGGGAAGCACCCCCTGAGGGAACCCTGCCTCCGCGCTCTCTCCCTCTGCAACCCCAGAATGGCGCATGTTGAAGAACCGACCTTTCCTGGGCTCCATCTCACAGCAGAACATCCGTTCCCGGCAGCGTCCTCGGATCCAGGAGCTGGGGAGCCTGCAGGGGTGAGCCTTCTGCCTGTCTGGGCTGGTGGCTACCCTGGGGCTCTAGGGACGCAGATGGAGTTGAAACACAGCGCTGGGTGGAGGAGAAAGGGACAGCAAGTCAAGTCAGACCAGGTGGTCACCCGCAGTCTGCCCTTGTTCCCATACAGTGCAGAACGGCCTCACCTGAACCTTTGGTTGGAAGCCCCTGACCTCCTCTTGGCTGAAGTCGACCTCCCCAAGCTGGTGAGTGCGGGTTCTTCAGTCAGGGAAAAGAGGTAGACTCTGGGCACACTGGGCCTGAGGCAGGAGGTCTAGTAGCCAAACTCCTAGGTCTGGAGGCGGAGACTGGGGCCTGGACTCCTAGGACTGGGCTATGTCTCCAGAGGCAGTGGTGTGGGCTGTCCCCAGACCTGCATAAGTTGCTTCTGCTGGCCCAGAAAACCAGCGGGTACAGCCACTGCTATCCTGAGTGTGAGCTCCTTGAGACTTATAAGTACTGCCCTTTGACTTTGTTTGTATTGTTGGTGCTGAGGACTGATGCCACAGCCACGCATGCTGTGACCTTGTGGAGCGCACCGCTTCCCAAAGCTAGGGCATGCGGCCTGACTCTACCTCATCACCAGGATGGACCTCAAGGGCTGACACTGGAGATAGGAGAGAGTTGCCTGGTGATGGGAGGTCCTCAGCAACTGTACCACCTCAATGCCTCCATTCCCCTGCGGATCAACCCTGAGGCCAGCAGGGCTGCCTTCCATCATAGGAGAAAGGTGCCTGGGGAGGCTTCAGGGAAAGCTGGGATATGGGGGCCTGGGGCCTGGAGTCCTGGATCTGAGGGAGGAGGCTGGGCCTGGAGTCCTGGGTCTGAGGGAGGAGGCTGGGCCTGGAGTCCTGGATCTGAGGGAGGAGGCTGGGCCTGGAGTCCTGGGTCTGAGGGAGGGGGCTGGGCCTGGAGGCCTGGGTCTGAGGGAGGAGGCTGGGCCTGGAGGCCTGGGTCTGAGGGAGGAGGCTGGGCCTGGAGTCCTGGATCTGAGAGAGGGGGCTGGGCCTGGATCCTGGGTCTGAGGGAGGAGGCTGGGCCTGGAGTCCTGGATCTGAGAGAGGGGGCTGGGCCTGGATCCTGGGTCTGAGGGAGGAGGCTGGGCCTGGAGTCCTGGATCTGAGAGAGGGGGCTGGGCCTGGAGGCCTGGGTCTGAGGGAGGGGGCTGGGCCTGGAGGCCTGGGTCTTGAATCCTTCTTCTCTTTCCTTTCTCAGCAACTGATGGTGTCCATGCCCCTCCTGTCAGTGTCTTGACCAGAGTCCCTTGTATTTCCAGATGTGGAGATGATGTTGGTGTCTTCTCTAAATGTGAAATAAACAGTTTTTCCAGTTCTCTCCAGCTTCACAAATTGAGAGATGGTGGGTGGAAGCTAAGAGGGTTATCAGCTCTGACCCCAGTGTCCCCTAGAAACTTGCATGCCTTTCCTGGCTTTCTCTGTCCTTCAGTACTCATTGTCCCGGAACATCCAGACACCCTCCCTGGTGCCCGGCAGGCCCACAGAATGTGTCCCGCCGTGCCGCCGCTGCCTGCTCTGTGCCCCCATCTTCGGGGTCACTAACAAGCCGCCCCTGGACCGTGGGTGCTCTCGTGGAGCGCACTCAAGCAGCGTCTCTAGGGTCTTTGGCCTGTACTCCATGACCTGTATCCACCCTGGGGTTCAGCTTCCTGTCACAGGCACACCCAAGTCAAGGTCCCCAAGCCCCCGGCTTCACTTCCTCCTGACTCCACACGTGCTGTCCCCTCTTGTGGGACACTCCCAGCACCCCTCACTTCTTTAGTGCTGAGGGTGCCCAGGGCCTCTAATGTCAAGCGTATGCGGGACGGGCGGCGGTGCACACCTTCAGGCCCAGCACTTGGGAGGCAGAGGCAGGCAGATCTCTGAATCTGAGGTCAGCCGGTGTACACAGTTCCAGAACAGCCAGGGCTACAGAGAAACCCTGGAAAAACAATGTCTGGCATACATTTGTTGTACCATTGAGTAACACTTCAGGTAACTGCCCCTCCCTTTATTTTTCTTTATTTTTCTCTTTTTTTTCTCTGATTAAAGAAAAAGCCTCATATAGCCCAGGCTGGTTTGAAGCAAAGCTGAGGATGACTTTGAACACACCGATCCTCCTGCCTCCCCTAAAGTGATGGGATTTTAGCTTGCACCACTACATTGGTTTATGTAGCTGGGGACCAAACCCAGAACTTCACACATGCTAGACAAGCTCTCCTGCAACTGAGGTACTTTTCCAAGCTCCACACCCATGCTGTAATGTCAGTTATATTGGTAAATTATTACGTGCTGTTTTATGATGTTGAAACCTGACCTTTTCTTTTGAGATTTATTTATTTTTACATTTATGACAGTTTTGTCTATATGTATTGTATGTGACCTCCTGTGGAGGTCAGAAGGTATTGATTGCATCCCCGGACCTGGAGTTACAGGTGGTTGTGAACCACCATGTGGGTGTTGGGAACCGAACCCTGGTTCCTCTGCAAGAGCCACAAGTGTTCTTTTTTTTTTTTGGTTTTTCGAGACAGGGTTTCTCTGTGGCTTTGGAGGTTGTCCTGGAACTCGCTTGGTAGTCCAGGCTGGTCTCGAACTCACAGAGATCCACCTGCCTCTGCCTCCCGAGTGCTGGGATTAAAGGAGTGCACCACCAACGCCAGGGCCCTGCCACAAGTGTTCTTAAACACTGACTCATCTCTCCAGTGCCAAAAGCTGACTCTTGAGAAAGGACAGGCCATTACCTTGTCTCAGATCCAAACACATTTATTTCAAATGTGCTCTGAGATTCCCTGTCCTGGGGCAGGCTGGCCCTGCAAAGGGAGAAAGAAGAATACATGCAGCTAAAGATATTTAAAACATCACTCCTGGCAGTCCAGATGATCTGATGGGTAAAGCCACTTGCTTCCGAGCCTGATGACTGGAGATCCATTCCAGGAACCACATGGTCGAGAGAACTGACTCCCCAAAATTGTCCTCCAACTTCCACAGGTGCCCTGTGGCATGCCTGCCCGAACACACACACACACACACACACACACACACACACACACACACCTGATTTATCTATGTGTCAGTGGTTTACCTGTATGTATGCTGTCTGGTACCTGCTGAATTCAAAAGGAGCCAGATCCTCCTCTTATGAGCCTTTGTAAGGGTGATTGGAACTGAACCTGGCTCCTCTTCAAATGCTCTTAACTACTAAAACATCTCTCCACCCCCAAATATATATGTGTGTGTGTGTGTGTGTGTGTGTGTGTGTGTAGTTTTTAGGTTTCCTTTGTTTGTTTTTTCAAGGCAGTATTTCTCTGTGTAGCTCTACCTATCCTGGAACTGTAGACCAGGCTGACCTTGAACACAGAGATAATATAATTCTGCCTCTGCCTCCCGAGGACTAGAATGAAAAGCCACCATTTCCAGGCATATATATGCGCCACTGCCTGACTTGATTTTTTCTTTTTTTTTGTTTTTCCAGACAGGGTGTCTGGTGGTGCATGCCTTTAATCCTCCTTGGGAGGCAGAACAGTGGGATCTCTAAGTTCAAAGCCAGTTTGGTCTACACATCGAGTTCCAGGAGAGGTAGAGCTACACAGAAAAATCCTGTGTCAAAAAATTACAACGGCCGGCCCATTGGTGGCGCACGCCTTTAATCTCAGCACTCAGGAGGCAGAGGCAGGAGGATCTCTGTGAGTTCGAGGCCAGCCTGGTCTACGAAATCAGTTCCAGAGCTGTTACACAGAGAAACTCTGTCTGGGGGGTGGGGGGGGAGTATATACAACTTCTGAGAAAAGTTGGTAAAGTCAGAAGTCTGTCTAGCACGTAGCCAAGCTTGGTGGGTACGCCTGCAGTAACATTCCTGAGAGGGTGAGGCAGGAGGATGACAGATTCCAGGCTAGTCTGTGCAATAGGAGATCCGTCCTGCCCTAGAATGCGGGCAAACAAACTGGAAAGTCCTGCCCACATGAGGGCGCAAGGAAGCCTTGGACTTTAGGGCTTCTTATAGCAAGGACAACCATAACTAGAAGCCGTTGGCAAGTAGAAACGTGGGGTGCAAAGGTCCCTGGGGTGTGTAGTCCAGACTGAGGTCCTCCCTGGGCAACCGAGGACTAGTTGCCAGGTCCTGAAAAAGCTTGAGGCTGGGTGCGTTCCTCCTTCCTCCGTCGCCATGGTGATGGTGCGGGCGCCGGCCCGGAGAATTGGCAGCGGCGGGGCCCCCTTCCCACACCCTCCTCCTCACCATCTGCTCCTCCCTCACACCTGGCCGGGAGCCGCGGACGCCTCCTCCGCACACAGTCGGTGACTCTACAGCCACCAGGTGGCGCGTGTGCGCGGCTCGCCGGCCTCCCTCCTCCCCCGGGACTCGACTGAGCTCTTCCGCGCCCGCCTGCCGCTCGATCGGCTTCTCTCGTCCCCTCCTGGGCCGCATCATGAAAATTTAATCCCAAATGCATTTGTGGCCCGACACGCGGGGGCAAGAGGCGGTGGGGAAACCAGCTCCCTGCTGAGGCCTGGAGCTGGGGGTGACCGGGAAAAGTGTTGGCCTGGCGGGCTTCAGGGTTTCAGAGCCACCGGAGAGCTGGGGTTCCCCACATAGTGTGGGACTGGAACGGGCGGGGACGGGTCCTGGGGCTGGAGTGGAAGTCACAACTGGGATAGACTTGGGGGGAGGAGACGGACTAAAGGGGAGGAGCCAGGCCCCAGATGGCAGGGACTAAAGGGGAGGAGCCAGGCCCCAGAAGGCAGAGACAGAATTTAGCATGTCCACAGGAGCAGAGGGACACATCTGGGGGGCGGGAGTAGAACTTAGAGGAGATCAGACTCAGCTGATGGGGCGCAGACTCAAAAGAGTGTCATAGAGCCGGGCGTTGGTGGCACACGCCTTTAATCCCAGCACTTGGGAGGCAGAGGCAGGTGGATCTCTGTGAGTTCGAGGCCAGCCTGGTCTACAAGAGCGAGTTCCAGGACAGCCTCCAAAGCCACAGACAAACCCTGTCTCAAAAAACCAAAAAACCAAAACCAAAAAAAAAAAAAAAAAAAAAAGAGTGTCATAGAGCCTGGGGATCTCCTAGGGTAGTGTGGAGGGAACCACCGGGCACCAAGGGCAGTGTGGTGGGCCTAGGTGTAGCGCAGAATTCCAAGGCGAGGGAAGAGAAGGATGGGGTGCGTGCCCATAAGTCCCGAGGAAAAGCAGAACTCAAGGGGAATAGTGGGATCTGAAACATACGGGAAAGCCAGTGTAGTCCAGGGACCTGTGTAGCTGCAGCAGGAGGATCATAAGTTCAAGGCCAGCCTGAGCTACAGAGTGAGGGCTGGAGGCTTGCCTAATGTGTGGGGATCTGGATCCAATTTCAAATATGACCAAAAAAACACAAAAAAACAAACACACACACACACAGGAAAGAAGGGGCCGGAGAGATATCTCTTTGGTAATTCCAGAGGTCCTGGGTTCTGTTCCCAGCACACACGTGGCGGCTCACAACTCCAGTTCCAGGGGATTAAATGCTATTTTTAGGTGTGCACGACCACTAGGCATGTAAGTAGTGCACAGATAGACATGTTGACAAAACACTCATATATAGAATCATCATCATCATCATCATTTGTTTGTTTTTCGAGACAGGGTTTCTCTGTGTAGCCCTGACTGTCCTGGAACTTGCGCTGTAGACCAGGCTGGTCTTGAACTCAGAGATTCATCTGCCTCTACCTACCAATTGCTGAGTGAACAGCGTGTGCCACCACGCCCAGTCTTAAAACAAAACAAAACAAAAAACCCAACTTATTTTATTTTGGTTTCTCTGTGTAGCCCTGGCTGTCCTCGAACTTGCTCTATAGACCAGGCTGGCCTCGTGCTCAGAGATCCGCCTGCCTCCATCTCCTGAGTGCTGGGATTAAAGGTGTGCGCCACCATCACTCACGTGTTTTTTGTTTGCTTATTTTGTTTTTTTGAGACAGGGTCTCTGCCTCCCCAAGTCGCGGCTCAAAAAAAATGTTTTTTCAAGGTAAAGAAAATAAGAAAGCCAAAGATCGGATGGGGAAATGAGCTCAGGAGTGCAGAGCTCTGGGAAGGAGGGACCCAGAGAGCATGGACCAGGCAGAGTAACTGGGGAACTGGATTGTAGCGAGGCACGAGATAATTCAGAGTTTAATCCCAGGGGCGTGGCCTTGAGATGGTCAGGTTGGGGGCTCTAGGCCGGGAGAACTGAAGGAGAGGAGGGTCTAGCCTGTAAGGCTTGGGGCCTAGCCGACTGGCCTAAAAGCCCCCAGGTAGGCGGGTGGAAGGAGGAAGGAGAGGGCGGGTCCTGTCTGCAAGGGGTGGGGCCTCGTTGGGTGGGCGTGAATGCCCCGCCCCGCCCCGCCCCCCGACGTTGAGTCCCGCTACAGCCCCGGGCAGCTGGCACTCTCAGCCTGGTTCCCCCCGAGCGGAGCTGCGGGGCCGGGCCGGGCCGGGGCGGACCCCGGGATCCCGGACGCGGCCGCCCGGGCCCGCGGGCGGGGGGATCGGTAGGGGACCCGCGTGGGCACAGCCACCATGGAGTTCCGGCAGGAGGAGTTTCGGAAGCTGGCGGGGCGCGCCCTGGGGAGGCTGCACCGGTGAGCCTGGTGGGGTTCCTGGGAGGGGAAGGGTGAGGACGCCCCCACTGCACCCGGAGCAGACGGACAGAGGGAGAAGAGACATGACATCCCGGCATGGTGCGGAAGGCCCACCCATCTGTTCAGGATTCTGTCCTGTGGATGCTGTTCTCCTAGCCAGCCTGGTCCATCATCTTTGCCCCTGCACCTATCTCACCGGGGCTTGCCTCTTTCTTTGAGATCGAGTATCCTCCCTCTTCTCTGACTCTCCACCTTTCCCCTGTCTTTTGACTTTAGGTCTCCTCTCTCTGGGTTCCTCCTCCCCCTATCTGTGGGTCTCAATCCCCTCACTAATGCCCATCGGTCCTGACTCTGCGCCCCTTGCGCTCCCCAGCCCTCCCTTCTCCCGGCCTCTGCTCTCCACTTTGATCTCTGCCTCTCCTGGAATCTCCCACCGTTCCCCGGCACTGCTATTTTCCCAATCTGGCTCTCTCCATCTATCCTCCTTCTCAGGTTCTGTCCCTAGAGGCGTTTAATCTGGAGCTAAAGCGGATTGGGGCTGTTGGTTCTTGTCCTTGAGGGGGGTTAAGCTGAGAGGAAAAAGCTGGGGTATCCCAGGTTCCAGGGCGGTGAGGGAGTTTCAGGCCACAAAACCAAATTAATCTTGGGGAGTAATATGGACTTCCCACGGGATCCAGGCTGGAACTGGGTGAGATATGCTCCCACCCAGAGCCGTGATTCCAGTGACCCCAGTGTCCCCTGAGGTAGCCTGGACACCTCCCAGCCTCTCACCCCCAACCCCAGCTCTGGCTCTAAGTCAGAGAAATTACTCAGCTCTTGAGAAGCCTAAAAATATCTGTCCACAGTGCGGGGAGGAGATGGCCTCGTGGGCATGGTGCCCTTAGACCCTGCTTCCTCCATCAGTGCCCTGGTCCATACATGGTCCCAGTCCATGCCACTGGGCCACCTGCGTCCAGTGTTAGCCTGGTAGTCCAGCTCGCCTCCTCCATCCAAAGTCCACCCCACCCTCTGGTAGCACGGGAGGGATAAGGTGGACAGAGGGAGGCAGGAGGGTGCCGTGGGGGGAGGGCAGCCGAGACAGCCTCACCTCTCTCTCCATTTTCCAATTCCCAGCCCCTCCCCACCCTTTTTTCTCGCCTCCTTTCACGAGTTTCTCAAAATACACCAGCGTGAAGTCAGGGGAGCAGCGGGAGAAAGACACGCCGGTGGAGGGGGCTGGAGGGAGTGATGGCAGGAGGGAGGTGTTCCTCCGGCCTCTCCCCGGCTCTCCATTCCCCTTCTGGGCCTTGCCTTCCCTCTCCAAACTCAGAGACCCCAGGAGAAGCAGCAGAAAACTGGGGAGGGGCAAGCTTTTATTTGCTCACAAAAATCCAGAATTCACTTTGACAGTGGGGGCATCCACGGCTGAGGAACATCATCATTGGAACGCAGGTCATTCTTCCCAAGCCTGGGACGAGAGCTAAGAGCCCACAGATGCTCCTGAAGGTGGAGATGAGTGATACTAGCTGGGGGTGGGGGCTTCTCTTGGACAGAGAAGAAGAGCCAGGAGACAGGGGTCTTGTTTCTTTCAGCCAAGTTCTGGGCAGGGCAATGCTGGGGGCCAGGAATGGACCACACCGAGTTGCTTTCCTTTGGTGTGACCTTGGACCTGTGACATCTGTTTTTGGAGTCTCAATTTCCTACTTCTATAATAAGAAGAAACCAGGCAGCTACCGAGGCATAGGATGAGGGAGTGGACAGGTATCTAGAGAGAGCAGTTGAGATCGGGGAAACTCCACCCTAAGGGACACGTTCCCTCACCAAGTCCTTGGCCTGGTTGGGGCTTCTCTATGACTCTTGTTATTTTGAGACAAGGTGTCCAGTAGCCCAGGCTGACCCTTGGGCTCCCGATCACCTGGCCTCCATCTCCGCAGTGCCGGGATTACAAGCACGCACCGCCTGGTCCCACCTGCTCCCGCAGTGATGGCTGTATTCTGCTCTTGTCTGATACTCAGAATCCCTGCTTGAACAGCTTGTCTTAGGTCTGCCATCCAACACAAACAACAAATATCAAAAGTCTGGGGCTGGACCCACACCTGCAGTTTCAGAGTCAGTCAGGTATCAGGAATCAGTGTCACAGGTAGGAAATGTGCTACGGAGGGGCGCACGCCCGGTTTGGTCGTTCTGGAAGCGTTCCTTCCCAGGTCTTGGACTCCCTCTTTCTCTTCCTTCCGTGGGCACTCTCTGCGCCATCTCTCTTTCTGTCCCCAAGCCCCTCTTTTATTTTTTTTGGGCAGGCTCTCATGCATCCCTGTCTATGTAGACCAGGCTGGCCTGGAACTCAGAGCTCTGTGACTAAAGGCGAGCGCCACCATGTGGCTTGAGTTGTTGAGACAAAGTCTGGTAAAGCAGGCTGGCTTCAGCTACGTAGCCAAGGATGGCCCTGAGCTCCTGATCCCCCTGCTTCTGCCTCTAAGTGTTGCAGTTACAGATGTGTTCTGATATGCCTGGTGTGCAGTGCTGAGGGTAGAGACCTTCCTACACGCGCGGCAAACACTGCAGACGGGGCTGCGTCCTGCTCTCCTTGTCTCTGTCGCCCAGGCTGGTCTTCACTTCACGACAGTCCTCCTGCCTCAGCCTAAAGAGTGCTGGGGTTGCAGGTGTGAACTGCCATGCTGGTCTCCGCCCCACCCCTTGCCCACTCCCCCGCCTCCTCAAGTCTCGGGATGGGGCTGTGGCGTGTTCTTTGGTCCCCCTTCCCCCCAGCCCGTCTGGCTGTTCTCTCCTCCCCCGTCCCTGTCTCCCTCGCCTCCATCTGTTCTCACCCCTTCCTGGGATCCGGCCTGATGCCCTGGTTGCTTACCCGCCTCAGAGGGCCACGGTGAACTCAGTATCCCCGCACTTCAGGCGCCTCACCCGCCTCAGATGGCTTGTCCTCCAAGTCTCCTCATCTCTCCATTTCAATATCAGGCTCTGACCTCCTCACCCCACCTCTGTGTCTCTTACTTGAATGTCAGTCAGTCCCTATTCTCTCCCTGAGCCTCTGTCTGTCTTTCTCTAGTTCTCTGACCCTCTCTCCTCCTTGTCTCTAGGTCTCTGTCATCTCCCCGCTCTAGTTTCTTACTCTCTGGACCACTCTATCCTTTGGTTCCTCTCTCTGTCTCTCTGTCTGTCTCTCTCTCTCTCTGTCTTTCTGTCTGTCTCTGTCTCTCTCTCTGTCTGTCTCTCTCTCTGTCTCTGTCTCTGTCTGTCTCTCTCTCTGTCTGTCTCTCTGTCTTTGTCTCTCTCTCTGTCTGTGTCTCTCTCTGTCTTTCTGTCTGTCTCTGTCTCTCTCTGTCTGTCTCTCTCTCTGTCTCTGTCTCTCTCTGTCTGTCTCTCTCTCTGTCTGTCTCTCTGTCACTGTCTCTCTCTCTGTCTCTGTCTCTCTCTGTCTCTCTCTCTCTCTGTCTGTCTCTCTCTCTGTCTGTCTCTCTGTCACTGTCTCTCTCTCTGTGTCTGTCTCTCAGTCTCTCTCTCTGTCTCTGTCCCTCTCTGTCTGTCTCTGTCTCTCTCTCTGTCTCTGTCTCTCTGTCTCTGTCTGTCTCTCTCTCTGTGTTTCTGTCTGTCTGTCTCTCTGTCACTGTCTCTCAGTCTCTCTCTGTCTGTCTCTCTCTGTCTGTCACTGTCTCTCTCTCTGTGTGTCTCTGTCTGTCTGTCTGTCTGTCTCTCTCTCAGTCTCCAGCCTTTCACTAGCCCCTCCCCCAGTCTCAGGCTGGTCCTCTATCCCCCCCCCCCATGCTTCTGTCCCGTAGCTCTTTGTCTGTCCACTCAGCCGTCTCCCACCTCTCTGGTCTCTCCTCCCCGTCTCCAGGTCAGGCCCCCTGCCTCCAGCAGCCTCTCTCTGGCTGGGAGACAGCCCCTCCATGAGCCCTATCCATCATCACAGACTCAATCCTGGATGCAGATCGGGCGGAGGCGAGAGTCACGCTGGGGAGTGAATGCGCCAATCTCCCTACCAGGGCCATCTGTCCCTTGCCAGGACACCAGTCCTCACTTCCCCAGGCTGACAGTCTGAACCCCAGATTCCCCAGGGGGCCCAAGCCGGACTGCTGGACTTCACCCCTGAGGAACTCCCCAAACCCACATGTGTGGGAATGGGCTGCAGCCCCACAGCTGGGGCCTAGAAGCAGGGCCGGGCAAGCACCGGGCAGGGGGAGGGGCTGTAAATATATCCACGGCGCTGGGAAGCATCTGCTCTGTTGACACCTTTGCCCAGGCCTCTCCTTTGTACCTTTGCTGACTCAAATAGACTCGGATCTGCGTCTGCGGAGGGGGCAGGGGACCAACTTGGAGCTCGTGTTGGGGGCTTGCGGGCACCTGCGCTTTGATTCCAAAGGGTAGTGTAGAGTCTATAACTCCTTGGCGGAGAGACAGGGCTGGGGAGGTGACTGAAGATCTTGACCCGAGAGTCGAATCGAGGCAGGAGACAGCTGGTGGTGACCTAGACTCTTGGGACCCGAAGGAATTCCGACTCAGGATTCTGGGTCTGACAAGAGATGTGGTTTTTGCCATGCACTCCTGTGTCACAGGGAGGAGACAGCCTGAGTTCCTGGAGGGAAAGTCAGGTCCAGAGACGCCTGCATCCTAGTGAGGGCAGCAGAGCAAGGTTAAGCCGGGATCCCCTGCGTCTCTGGGAGGAGGGGCCTGGACTGCTGAGTCTTTGCTTCCCGACGCCCTGCAGGTTCCTGGAGAAGCGTCAGGAAGGCGCGGAGACGCTGGAGCTGAGCGCCGATGGGCGCCCGGTGACCACGCACACGCGGGACCCGCCGGTGGTGGACTGCACCTGCTTCGGCCTCCCTCGCCGCTATATCATTGCCATCATGAGCGGTCTGGGTTTCTGCATCAGTTTCGGCATCCGCTGCAACCTGGGCGTGGCCATCGTGTCCATGGTCAACAACAGCACGACCCACCGCGGGGGCCACGTGGTGGTGCAGGTAGCTGCTCTAGCGAGCCCTGCTCACGGCCCGTGACGTCATTCGTGGCCAGGTCACACTCCTTCCCAGCTATAATCCTGTGGCCCCCCTACAGATCTGACCTTACTCCCTGTCCCCGCCTTCCTAAATCCTGCCCGGATAGAAAGCTCCACCCCTTTCCATCCCAGATTAGGAAACGTCACACCGGGATTAGGTTTGATTCTCATTACCTCAGTCCATTTTGGACCTTGTGGCCAGTTCTCCTCCAGCCGTGTCCCCTGTTTATGTTCCTGGGTGACATTTAAACAATTTCACTCCTATCTCAAGCTCCTTTCCAAAGTTGTCTCCGCCTTTGTCCACCTGATTAGTTCTGACCCACACCTAAAGCTTCCTCCACACTCAGATTTACACTGTTTTAACTTGGGTACTATAGAAGTCACGCTCATGATTGGGAACAGAAAAAAAAAAAAACCTTAGTTTGCTCTGTAGTTTACCTGAAGCCCCATCCTTTGCTCCCATGTAATAAGGAATGCCCCTAATTAGTTGCTTCTTGGCCCTGCCTAGACCCCATACAGGTCTGTCACCAAACAGGAGGCAGTCGTCCCCACTCCTGGGGGTGTTCAGGGAGGGAATTCTGAGGTGAGCAAGCAAACACTAGGCTTCTAGCAGCCGCGCTTATAGCTGAAGAGGTAGGCAACGTAGAGGGCGGAGCTGCAGTGAGCTCTGATTTGGGCTGGGGCGGATCTCGTCGGTGACTGTCTGAGGACTAAGTCTGTGGCTGCCGATTGGTGGAGGGTCGAGTCTGGAGGGCGGCTACTTTGATGTGTATTTTGACCCACAGAAAGCCCAGTTCAACTGGGATCCAGAGACTGTCGGCCTCATACACGGCTCCTTTTTCTGGGGCTACATTGTCACTCAGATTCCTGGAGGGTTTATCTGCCAGAAATTCGCAGCCAACAGGTACAGTGTGGAGTGTCCAGGCGGCAGACCTTCAGCCATGCACGTGGGGTTAGAGGGTGTAGCCCGGGGTTTGGCTCCAGCAAATTGGGAGGGTCCTTGTTTGAGGGCATATCTTAAAGGTGGCCTTGAGTTCTGTTGCGGGCAGGAAGGGCACAATCCCAGGGCTGGCGGGAGGGCTGGGTGGCTAGGACCACGAGACTAGCTCACTGCGTCTGCCCTGTCTGGGCTCTCTTCCTGCCTTCTCCACAGGGTCTTTGGCTTTGCCATCGTGGCTACCTCTACCCTAAATATGTTGATCCCCTCAGCAGCCCGTGTCCACTATGGCTGTGTCATTTTCGTGAGGATCCTGCAGGGACTGGTGGAGGTAAAGCCTGCCCCATGAGCCCCGTTCCCCTCTCTGACCTGGCCTCTTCTCTTTGACCTCGGTGCTCCCTCCCTAGGGGGTCACGTACCCTGCCTGCCACGGCATCTGGAGCAAATGGGCTCCTCCCTTAGAACGGAGTCGGCTGGCGACGACAGCCTTTTGTGGTGAGATGAAGGGGCTGGCCCCTGTGTGTGTGAGTGGCTGAGCTGCGATCTCAGATGAGGCTGGCACGTCCCAGGGCTGAGGGGCTGCTCTCCTGGACCTAGGGAAGACAGGCCAGCTCTCTGCCCCTTGTCTCCTCAGGTTCCTACGCTGGGGCAGTGGTTGCCATGCCCCTGGCTGGGGTGCTGGTGCAGTATTCGGGATGGAGCTCTGTCTTCTATGTCTATGGTGAGGGACTTGAATGCGTGGTTCTGGGTGGCACTGGGGGTGAGTGAGGCCGATGTCATCCTTCTCCCCTCCCCCCCCCAGGCAGCTTTGGGATCTTTTGGTACCTGTTCTGGTTGCTCGTCTCCTACGAGTCCCCCGCACTGCACCCTAGCATCTCAGAAGAGGAGCGCAAATACATCGAGGATGCCATTGGAGAGAGCGCCAAGCTCATGAACCCTCTCACGGTTGGTCGGTCGCGGTGCTCCGGGGCTGGGTGGGGTGGAGAGGAGACAGGACTGCCCAGCACAAGGCTGGGGCTGAGCGGGGCGTGGTGATGCAGGCCTGCCGTCCCAGCTACTGGAGGCGCTGGGGCAGGAGGAGGATTGCAAGGAGGTCAGGCAGTAAAGCGAGTTCAAGACCAGGCTAGGAAACATAGTGAAGCTTGTTTCAAAAGTGAAAAGTGGGTTAGAGGTATAGCTCAATGGTAGGTCATTGGCCTGGAATCCCCAGTGAGGGGCTGGGGTGATTCCATAGAGTGCTTGCCTAGCATGAGGTTGTGGGTCTTATTCCCACTACTGAAAACAATGGAAGAGAAAAAGAAAAGGAAAACGGCCGGGCTAGATTGCGATTAGGCTGGATGGAGCTCAGGATGACAGGTACTGGACACAGAGTGGTACACGGTGGCCCTAACCCTGAGCTAGAGCCAGGGATGAGGTTAAAAGCAGCAGGGGGTTACAATTTGAGATTTTGCTAGATATTGCTGTGGGTATGGCTAAACTTTGTGGGGGTGATTGAAGAGACATTTTACGGGGCTCACCTTTATGGGTTATCATGGACAGCAGCATCTGAACCTCTCTGGAGTCAGGACATCCTGCAACCTTGCAATGCAACCTTAAAGCTGGGTTTTTAGAACTCCTAAGTCCCCAGGAGTAAAGACGTGGTCCATGCTGGAGGCTTCGTGAGCTACGGTGGGGTCCCTGAGGGACATGAAGTTCCAAGCCCTGCTACCTGTCCTAGCACGGTCTCCCCTCCCCTCCCCTCCCCCACAGAAGTTTAACACGCCCTGGAGGCGCTTCTTCACATCCATGCCAGTCTACGCCATCATCGTGGCCAACTTCTGCCGCAGCTGGACCTTCTACCTGCTCCTCATTTCCCAGCCCGCCTACTTTGAAGAAGTGTTCGGCTTTGAGATCAGCAAGGTTGGGATGCAGGAGGAGGGGACTCGGGGGAGAGGAGAGGGTACCTGCGTCCCTAGGCAGGGCTGGAGGAGGAGGCTGTAGTCGCCCAGAGGGAGTGGCTGCCCGTTGGCCTGTCCTCACAGGTGGGCCTGGTGTCGGCGCTGCCTCACCTCGTCATGACCATCATCGTGCCCATCGGAGGCCAGATCGCCGACTTCCTGCGCAGCCGACGCATAATGTCCACCACCAATGTGCGAAAGCTGATGAACTGTGGCGGTGAGTGGGCGAGGCCGAGGCGGAGCAGAGGGGCGGGGCTGATGGGCAGGGTGGAGGCCGAGGCGGAGCAGAGGGGCGGGGCTGATGGGCAGGGTGGAGGCTCAGGCGGAGCAGAGGGGCGGGGCTGATGGGCAGGGTGGAGGCCCAGGCGGAGCGAAGGGGCGGGGCTGATGGGCAGGGTGGAGGCCCAGGCGGAGCGGAGGGGCGGGGCTGATGGGCAGGGTGGAGGCTCAGGCGGAGCAGAGGGGCGGGGCTGATGGGCAGGGTGGAGGCTCAGGCGGAGCAGAGGGGCGGGGCTGATGAGCAGGGTGGAGGCCGAGGCGGAGCGGAGGGGCGGGGCTGATGAGCAGGGTGGAGGCCGAGGCGGAGCGGAGGGGCGGGGCTGATGAGCAGGGTGGAGGCTCAGGCGGAGCGGAGGGGCAGGGCTGATGTGGAGGCCCAGGCGGAGCGGAGGGGCGGGGCTGATGAGCAGGGTGGAGGCCGAGGCGGAGCGGAGGGGCGGGGCTGATGGGCAGGGTGGAGGCCCAGGTGGAGCGGAGGGGCGGGGCTGATGGGCAGGGTGGAGGTGGGGATACAGGGTGTGCCTGACCTGACCCCACCAGGGGGGGCAAGGGCAGTGTGCAACACTTTCAGGAAGTTAGGTTTGAAGACCACCATGTGGAAAGGCAGACGGACGAGTACAGCCCCAGGTGGGGTAGAGAGGACACTAAACTGGGAGGGGGCCTCCATGAGGCTGGGTAGAACCAGACTTAAACTAGTCTTGCCAGGTGGTAGAGCACGCATCCCAGCACTCGGGAGGCGGAGGCAGGAGGATCTCTGAGTTGGAGGCCAGCCTGGTCTACAGAGCGAGTTTCAGGACAGCCAGGGCTACACAGAGAAACCCTGTCTCAAAAAACAAAAAACAAAACAAAAAACCCCAAACAACAACAAAAAGCCCAGTCTGGGAGCTGGGGTGGAGGGGAGCAGGGGTAGCTATGGACGGGGATCATCTGAGACCTATATAACCCTAAAACCCCAGATGGTCATTGCTGGGCTTTGGGGAGACAGGTCGTGCGTGGGTGGGGACTAGGGACTCCAGACCGAGAGGGGACCTAGCTGGTGGTTGGGAGTGGGGTGGGGGTGTGACTGGGGTTCCAGGCTTGCTTATGTGGTAGGGACATAGAAGTGAGCTCGAAGGTTCAGAGACGGGGAGTTGGGTCTTGCAGAGCTGCCCCAGTCAGAAGACAGGACCACAGTGGGTCCTTTTAAGGCTGAGTGGCCCAAGGACACAGATGGGGCTGGGTCTTGGAGGTGGGGTCTGCTCTGGTTTGGCGGGACTGGAATCAGGTCTTCTGCAGGTCAGAGGGGGCCGGGATGCGGCAGGGTGGCCGGTGGGTGGGGTCACAGGGACTCGGGAGACACGGCCCTTTGCAGGCTTCGGGATGGAAGCCACGCTGTTGCTGGTGGTCGGATACTCACACTCCAAAGGGGTGGCCATCTCCTTCCTGGTCCTGGCTGTGGGCTTCAGCGGCTTTGCCATCTCTGGTGAGAACCCCGATGGGTAGCTGGGGGGGACTGGAGTCAGCTGAGGCCCTGAAATGGGCGTCTCAGGAGCCAGGGAGACGTCGTGGCAGTGAGGATCTGCCACTCCTTCAGAGGCCCTGAATTTGGTTCCCAGCCTGCCCAACTGCCAGGAGTGGACCCCTCTGGCCCCCGCACCCACACACCGTACCCTCACACAGACACACACATTCACAGATTGTCTTAAATGAGTGCCTCAGAAGAGCACAGGATGGGTGGGCGTGACACTGCAGTGAGGATTTGGTGTGACAGCTGCTGACTTGAAACCCCACCAGGGTTTAACGTGAACCACTTGGACATTGCCCCTCGATACGCCAGCATCTTGATGGGCATCTCCAATGGCGTGGGCACGCTGTCTGGGATGGTGTGTCCCATCATCGTGGGTGCCATGACCAAGCACAAGGTTGGTACAGCCCTCCCATTGATGCCCGGAACCTTCTGGTACCCAGCCTTCCTCCTCTTTTATTTATTTCCTGCCTGCCTTCCTTTCTTCTCTGTCTGTCTGTCTCTCTTACCTTCTTTCTTTCTTTCTTTCTTTCTTTTTTTTGGTTTTTCGAGACAGGGTTTCTCTGTGGCTTTGGAGGCTGCCCTGGAACTCTCTCTGTAGACCAGGCTGGCCTCGAACTCACAGAGATCTGCCTGCCTCTGCCTCCCGAGTGCTGGGATTAAAGGCGTGCACCACCAACGCCCGGCCTTTCTTTCTTTTTTTAAGAGAGGGTTTCTCTGTGTAGCTCCGGCTGTTCTGGAACTCAATCTGTAGACCAGGCTGACCTCAGAGATTTTCTTTTATTTCTAAAATATCCATTTTTATTAGCTTTTCTGGTAACGAAGCGTGCGTGAGCTATTTTGTGCTCTGGGATGTATGTTGGTTAACTCTTCCCACCGTATGGGTCCCGGGTGGAATTCAGGTCATCAGGGTTGGCAGACCTCTTCCTGCTGAGTCATCTCACCAACCCTATTGTTTCTTTTTATTTATTTATTTATTTTGATCAGAGTCTCACTATGTGGCCCTGGCTGGTCTGGAACTCTGTGTAGACCATGCAGGCCTCGAGCTCATAGAGACCCACCTGCCTCTGCTTCTTGAGTGGGGATGAAAGGCGTGCGCCACCACGCCTGGCCTCCCTTTATTTTAATTGTGTGTTGGTGAGCGTGACTGCTGTGTCCACAGAGGGCATCTGACTCCGTGGAATTACAGGCCGTTGCGAGCTGCCTAATGCGGGCACTGGGAATTGAACTTGGGTCTTCTGTAAAAGCAGTAAGCCCTCTTACCCTCTGAGCTATCTTTTCAGCCCGTGGATATATGTTTTTGTTTGTTTTTTTGAGACGGGGTTTCTCTGCATTGTTTTGGAGGCTGTCCTGGCACTCGCTCTGTAGACCAGGCTGGCCTCGAACTCACAGAGATGCGCCTGCCCCTGCCTCCCGAGTGCTGGGATTAAAGGCGTGCGCCACCCAGGCCCAGCCGGATATCCGTATTTTTAAAGACAGGGCCTCCTCAGCCCACGCTGGCCATCCTCCTGTGTCGGGCTGCAGAGTTCCTGAGATGGCAGGTGTGCGCCCCTCCCTCTGTGACCCCTGCCGCGTTGTCTGCCCCCCAGACTCGGGAGGAGTGGCAGTACGTGTTTCTCATCGCCTCCCTGGTGCACTATGGGGGCGTCATCTTCTACGGGGTCTTCGCTTCGGGGGAGAAGCAGCCGTGGGCGGAGCCGGAGGAGCTGAGCGAGGAGAAGTGTGGCTTCGTGGGCCACGACCAGCTGGCCGGCAGCGACGAAAGCGAGGCGGAGGACGAGGCCGAGCCCCCGGGAGCGCCCCCCGCGCCCCCGCCCTCCTACGGCGCCACGCACAGCACAGTGCAGCCCCCCAGGCCCCCGCCCCCGGCCCGGGGCTACTGACCACGTGCCTCCCGCGGATTGGCAGTTTCCAGACCTCCGCTCAGGACCCGCCGGCCGAGCGGCGGCGGGGAGGGATCCCCTCCTCTGGGCCCTGCCCGGGGCCTAGGATGCGAGTCTCCCCCGTTCCCGTGCTGTCAGCCGACCTCCCTCCTCATCTGCCTCCCCAGGGGCGAGCCTGCTCACCGGCAGTTTCAAGGCCTCTCCGCTTGTCCCCCCGAGTGGTTTCCAGTCTCTCCTTTCAGGGCTTTATTTGGACGGTCAACCCCTTTCTCTCTCGTGGTTTTGAGGTTCCACCCCTCTCCGTAGGACCCCAGGGATTCTCAGGCCACCCCAAGATTATTCAGCTGGTCCCCGACCCAGAGAAACTCGTGGTTGTCATCTGTTAGTTCCAAGGCTCCCCTGGTCATTCTGCAGTTCCCAAGTTGGTTCGGCCAACCACCAACCCCGCCATTCCAGGGACTGATTCTCACCAGCGTTTCTGAGGGGAAATGGCGGTTTCAAGCGTCCCCGCTGCTTACGTCCCTCCCGTCCTCGCCGGCACACTCGCCGGGCCTGTCCTTGCCCCTAGCTTAGCACAGTGCCCAGGGAAATGGCCCAAGTGGCTCGGCTCGCCCCGTGCTCTTTCTGACTCGGTCTGAGCAGCGGCTGCTCAGGTCCACTGGCTCTGGCTTCCCGCGGTGGTTTCAGGGCCTCCCGCCCCGTCCTGGCGCTTTATTCTCCTGGGTAGATCCGGCTGCCACCAGTTTCTCAGTGTGTCCCCTCGGGGGCTAAATTACCCCAAATGCGGGGTGCTTCCCTCACTGACACCCCTCTTTCAATGTAGAGATCTGGGGAGGTGTGCGAGGAGGAGGACGCCCAGGAAGGGAGCAGGCGGGAGGAAGGGGCTGTCCCTGGGGCAGGGGCGTGTCTTTGTGTCTGTCTGTGACAGTGAACCCCGCTCTGCCCACCCCACGCCCAATAAACGCTCTGGTGTACATGGTAGGTTGTCAGCTGATGCGGCCCGGGCCCCAGCCTCCTCCCTCAGACCCAGCCTCCTCCCTCAGACCCAGCCTCCTCCCTCAGACCCAGCCTCCTCCCTCAGACCCCAGCCTCCTCCCTCAGACCCCAGCCTCCTCCCTCAGACCCAGCCTCCTCCCTCAGACCCAGCCTCCTCCATCAGACCCAGGAGTGCAGACCCCAGCCTCCTCCCTCAGACCCAGGAGTCAGACCCCAGCCTCCTCCCTCAGACCCCAGCCTCCTCCCTCAGACCCAGGGCTCCAGGCCCAGCCTCCTCCCTCAGATCTAGGAGTGCAGACCCCAGCCTCCTCCCTCAGACCCCAGCCTCCTCCCTCAGACCCCAGCCTCCTCCCTCAGACCCAGCCTCCTCCCTCAGACCCCAGCCTCCTCCCTCAGACCCCAGCCTCCTCCCTCAGACCCAGCCTCCTCCCTCAGACCCCAGCCTCCTCCCTCAGACCCCAGCCTCCTCCCTCAGACCCCAGCCTCCTCCCTCAGACCCAGCCTCCTCCCTCAGACCCCAGCCTCCTCCCTCAGACCCCAGCCTCCTCCCTCAGACCCAGCCTCCTCCCTCAGACCCCAGCCTCCTCCCTCAGACCCCAGCCTCCTCAGTCTTTCCCTGCTGTCTACACTGCAGCTCCCAGCTTCCTGCTTGCTCCAGGCTGGACCCCAGTCTAGACTCGGTTTCTCCACCTCCGCCGAGCACGCAGGCGCAAACTCTGGTGGGCGAGCCGGTTTATTGGGGAGCTCTGCTTGGCTCTGGGGTTCCTCTGGGCGCTGAAGCTGGGTGAGGTCTGCAGCTCTTCGGGCATCAGGCGAAGTTGGGGGACAGCGCGGAGGGCGACAGGGCTTCCAGGCGCTGCGGCCCTCGGGGTGGCGGGGGCAGCTTGGGCGGCAGGGGCGGTGCGGCAGGTGGCTGCCGCGTGGCGATGTGTGACGGCACCCACGCGTCAGGGGCATAGAAGTACAGGTCCAAGGGGTCCTTCGGGGTTTCCAGGTGCAGCACTGCAGGGGCAAGGGTGGGCGAGGGTGTGCGGAGGAGCTGGGGATATCCTGGGGGCTCTGAGTGTGTGTGGGTCTGGCTACATGGTGAGACCCTCTCTCAGAAGAGGGGAACGCGCGGGGGAGGTTCCAGAAGAGCAGCAATTTCAGACAAGGGGCTGGGCCCGTGCCCTTCAAATATCCCAAGTCCCCTGCAAGGCCTGGGCAAGGACCTGTGGGCACTCACCTGGTTCGTCTCCACTCTCCTGGAGCCTGTGGTGTGCAAAGGACCTGTGTCTGGAGGCTCGGCGGTAGAGACACCACAGCAGCAGGAAGACGCCAATCAGCATCCCTGTCCCCGCCAGGAACAGGCACAGGGCCCCACTGATGGAGCCTCGCGGGCGGCTGACCAGAGTCACCCCTGAGAAATGACACAGTCATTTAAACTGAGGGCCTCCTCCCTCAGACCCAGGGCTCCAGGCCCAGCCTCCTCCCTCAGACCCAGGGCTCCAGCCCCAGCCTCCTCCCTCAGACCCAGGAGTGCAGACCCCAGCCTCCTCCCTCAGACCCAGGAGTGCAGACCCCAGCCTCCTCCCTCAGACCCAGGAGTGCAGACCCCAGCCTCCTCCCTCAGACCCAGGACTCCAGCCCCAGCCTCCTCCCTCAGACCCAGGGCTCCAGGCCCAGCCTCCTCCCTCAGACCCAGGGCTCCAGGCCCAGCCTCCTCCCTCAGACCCAGGGCTCCAGGCCCAGCCTCCTCCCTCAGACCCAGGGTCCAGGCCCAGCCTCCTCCCTCAGACCCAGGAGTGCAGACCCCAGCCTCCTCCCTCAGACCCCAGCCTCCTCCCTCAGACCCAGGAGTGCAGACCCCAGCCTCCTCCCTCAGACCCCAGCCTCCTCCCTCAGATCTAGGAGTGCAGACCCCAGCCTCCTCCCTCAGACCCAGGGCTCCAGGCCCAGCCTCCTCCCTCAGACCCAGGGTCCAGCCCCAGCCTCCTCCCTTAGACCCAGGGCTCCAGGCCCAGCCTCCTCCCTCAGACCCAGGGTCCAGCCCCAGCCTCCTCCCTCAGACTCAGGGCTCCAGGCCCAGCCTCCTCCCTCAGACCCAGGGTCCAGCCCCAGCCTCCTCCCTCAGACCCAGGGCTCCAGGCCCAGCCTCCTCCCTCAGACCCAGGGCTCCAGGCCCAGCCTCCTCCCTCAGACCCAGGGCTCCAGGCCCAGCCTCCTCCCTCAGACCCCAGCCTCCTCCCTCAGACCCAGGGTCCAGCCCCAGCCTCCTGCCTTAGACCCAGGAATCCTGACCCCAGCCTCCTCCCTCAGACCCAGGGCTCCAGGCCCAGCCTCCTCCCTCAGACCCAGGGCTCCAGGCCCAGCCTCCTCCCTCAGACCCCAGCCTCCTCCCTCAGACCCAGGGTCCAGCCCCAGCCTCCTGCCTTAGACCCAGGAATCCTGACCCCAGCCTCCTCCCTCAGACCCAGGGCTCCAGGCCCAGCCTCCTCCCTCAGGCCAAGCCTCCTCCCTCAGACCCAGGGCTCCAGGCCCAGCCCTCTGCTCTGAGATCCACGGCCAGGCTCCTCACCGGTCTCCTTCACTCGTTCCACCACGATGATAGTGTTGACAGTCTCTCTTGGGCTGTGTCTCTGAGGGGCCTGAGGCTCCCTGGGGGCTCCCTGACTGGGGTGTTGTGGAGGAGCAGGGGGGCCTGCAATCCGTGCAGCGGGAGGAACGTTGTTTGGCCCTTTAGGGCCTGAGTTCTGGGGTGCATTGAGCTCTTTGGTTCCTAGGGAATCTGAGGTGGACAGGCCAGGAAAGTCAGCTCGGGTGGCTGCAGGGGCTCCCGGGCTGGGACTCAAGCCTGACTCACCGGGCATGGTGGCTTCCTCTCTGGAGGCTGCTGTTGGTTGGGTGGGAAGACTAGTGGTGATTTCCAGGTCAGAGGCCACAGCCGCCTCTGTTGCGCTTTGTTTGGGGGTGGTGGGGGACTGTGTTTGGGGGACAGCAGTGGGATTGGAATGGTGGGTGATGAGAAATGACGGCTGAGGTGTTTCTGAGGCGTCAGGATGGGTGGTTGGCGGTAAGGCGGAATTTAGGGTTCTGGAGGTACCAGGGCCATAGGTCTCTAGGGATCTGAAGTGGAGGAGCTGGGTGGGCTCAGGACTTGGCGCTTTAGGCCCTTCGCCTGGAGAGAGTGGGGGAGTACCTCCTTTGGGGGCTCCAGGGGAGTCTTGGTGTACAGTTGGCACAGGGTCAGCGTGTTTAGCTTCGGGAGACTCTGGGAGTGGAGCTTCGAAGGGATTCGGTTTTTGGGTGTCGGGAGCTCCTGACTGGGAAACTGCAGTCAGGTCAGGGTTGGGGGTCTCAGGAGATTCTGGCAGTGCGGCTTTGGAGGGGCTGGCCTGCGAAGCCTCCTGGGATTCTGTGACTGAGGTCATAAGCTGGGCGGGCACTGGGGTCTCTGGAGCGTCTGAGAGGCTGGGGCCGGGGGTCTCACTTGGGTTTCCCAGGGAGATGCGATGGGGCGCTGAGGGCGGTGTCTTTGCGGGCTCAGGAGGAACGGTTGCAGGGTATCCTGGCGTAGGTCCATCTCTAGTAGAATTTTCTAGAGCACCAACGGGTGTCCTAGAGGGCGGGAGCATCCCCTGGGCATCGGAGCCCACAGGCAGCGAGGCTGAGGGAGCTGCCTTGGAACCCAGACCATCCAGGAGGAGGAGGAGGAGGAGGAGGAAGATGGGGCTGAAGGGCTGCATGGCTCAGGGAGGCCTAGAGCTGGGGAAGGAGTAGGCAGGAAAAGGTTAAGGCCAGAGCATCCTGGAGCCACACCCTCTCCCAGCGGCCACACCCACTGGCTCCCACAGGGACTCTGACAAAACCCAACTGCAAGTCCCTAGTGGCTGTGGGGTGGTAACTGTGGTCACCAAGGTTACGGAGTTCAGGGATTCTTGGGAGTGGCAGTGCTGGGTTCCCAGTGGGTACCCGAAAAACTGGGACATGATGCCCTCTCCAAGCTCCCAAAATGTTAGATCCACCTCCAGAGGGCTTCAGATGGCTAAGGGACACAGGACAACCTTCTCCTCCCAGGGCTCTTGGGGCACCAGGACTGCACAGGTTTTGACACCACAGGTTAAGAGGGGAGAGCTGAGCCAGGGAGGAGGGAGACTCCATGGTCCTGAGAAGGGCTGGGGGGTTCTGAGTCCCCACCGGGAAGGGCTGGGGGTCTGTGTCACTTGATCCTGCCAGAAACCAGGCGTTTAGAAGTTTGGGATATTGGGACCTGGAAGTGGGGAGAGGACACGGGATCCTTGGACCACGGGTGAGGTGACTCTGGGTTCTAGTCTTCGAGAAATAGGGACGTGAGGTGCAGCCCGGGGACGGAGTCAGGACAGTAAGCTCTGTCCCGTTTGTAGAGATTCAGTGGCTTCTGCGGTGGGTTGGAGATGGGGGCGTGGTCTTGGGTGGGACACTTCGGGTCATGGGGTCTCTTACCTGTTCAGTGGTGTTCAAGACCGCAGATGATCAGCGCTGGACAAAGACACAGGCGGGAGCGTGGCTGAATGGCGCTGGAAGGGGCAGGCGCTAGGGTCCACAGGCGCACAGGTGAAGCACCTGACCCCTCTCTGGGGAATCCTGGGAGCCTAGCAACAAGCTGAGGTTCTTAAAGAAGCAGAGACAGGACCTCATCACTAGGGCAGAGGAGGAAGGGTTTAACCACGCTGTTTTCCCTTTGAAGCCAAAGTCTGGCGGGGTGTGACGGTACAGACCCGTGACCCCTGTCCTTGGAAGGCTGAGGCAGAAGGGTTATGAACTCGAAGCTGTCTGGGCGACAGAGTGATATCCAGGCTAGTCTGGCCTGCCTAGCAAGGCTGTGCGTCAAAACCACAGCCACGAGTGGTGGGCCATGCTTTTGATCCCAGCATCTGGGAGGCTGAGGCAGGAAGACTGCCACAAATTACAGAATCAGTTCCAGGCCAGCCTGGGCTACAGCCTTGACTGAAAAACAAAACAAAACAACAAAAACCAAAATACCCAACCATTCAACCATACACAAAAGCTCCCCCCTCAAAACTACCAGCCCAATAGATACAAAATAAACTCCCCAAATATGCGTCCTGGGATCAGCCGTGCTGTGGTGGTGAACGCCTTTAATCCCAGCAGCTGGGAGGCAAAGGCAGGGATCTCAGCCTGGTCTAGAGAGCGGGTTCAAGGACAGCCTGGCCTACAGACTGAGTTCCAGGACAGCCAGGGCTGCATGCAGAGAAACCCTGTCTCGAAAACAAAAAAGTCCTGGGCCCTCTCCCATTCCCCCAGCCAAACCCAGGGACCTAAGTGCCTGGTACCTTTCCGCTTTAATCCTACTAGGCCACTCTGTCCTCTCCAGACTAAAGACCCCGGCTTCCGGGTGTCCCCTTGCCAGAAGCCTGTCTTGACCAGGTTCGGGTTTGGGATTTCAAGCGTGCACCCCTGCTCTCTGCAGAGGTAGGAGTCCGTCCACCCCCCTGTGAGACGGTCTTGTTGCGCAGCATACACAGCCTGCTGAGTGCGGGTACGACAGGTGTGCTGCACTGTGGGGTGGCCTGGGGAGCCCCCTTTAAACACGCCAGGCATGGCGGATTGGGTCCTATCTTCACCACGTCCCAGTGTCCCCTGGGAGAAGGGTGGAGACACCTCCCCGTGGAAGCCCAGGCCCTGAGTGACATCACCTGTGTGCACACGGCTGCGTCTTCCCCGCCTGCTGGCCGTCTCTGCTGGCCTTCCCACACCCTCCTCTCGGTGGCCTCTCCGTCTGCAGAGTCCTCGGCCTGCCTGTCTTCCCGTTATTGCCTCCCTAGGGCACCCTGCCTTGCCCTGTCTTGACGTTATTACTCCCCCTCTCTCCCCTCTTGGGTTCCTCCGCTCTCTTTCTGCCTGTGTCCCCGACTTGTGTTCCGATGGTCCCCCTGTGCAGTCTCTATTTTTATCCCTCTGACACACCCCTGTGTCCACCTCTCTGCTGTCCTCCCCACTCCTCTTCTTCGGCACCAGCTCCGGGTCCCAATTAGTTGGTGGCGGCCGCAGCAGTAGAGGCCCCACCATGCTTCTCATTACCGCTGGCGGCTCCTAATGAGCGTGGGGTGGAGTGACCCCGCGCCCCCAGCCCGGCCTGCGTCACTGCCAAGGCGGGGGTTGTGCGGGTATATAAGGGGGGTGTGAGCACCGCTCCCCGAGCCCGCTGCACGGTAGGGGGCCTCGCGGGAGGCGGGCGGGGAGGTTCACGGTGGGCTCCAGGTTCCGGGTGGGATGGTACCATCGGGATCCCGTCTCCTGTGTCCACAGGTCATGGAGACCTGCCAGGTGTCCAGGAGCCCCCGGGAGCGGCTGCTGCTGCTTTTGCTGCTGCTCCTGCTTGTGCCCTGGGGCACCGGCCCTGCCTCAGGTGTTGCCCTGCCCCTCGCTGGTGTGTTCAGGTACGTGTGAGATCCCGGACACCCAGGAAAGGGAGGCGACCCCCTGAGGAAGGCGAAGTAGCCGGCGGGGGTGGGGGAGGACTTGACGTCAGAGCCCAGTGGGGACCGGGGCCGGTGGGGCCTGGCGCTCAGCCCACTGCATGTCTCTTCCCGCAGCCTCCGCGCTCCCGGCCGGGCCTGGGCGGGCTTGGGTGCTTCCCCGGCTCGACGCAGCCTGGCGCTAGCGGACGACGCAGCCTTTCGGGAGCGCGCGCGCCTGCTGGCCGCCCTGGAGCGCCGCCGCTGGCTAGACTCGTACATGCAGAAGCTGTTGCTACTGGACGCGCCCTGAGCCCAATAAAGAGCCTGCCCCGCAGCGACCGCGCCTTCTTGCTGAGCCGCCCCAGCGCGGGGGTGGGGAGGGGCCCAGCGGGGTGCGCCGCCTGACTGCAGCCCGTGGCCTCGCCCGTCTCCGCAGCCTCCGGGCCCCTCCCCGAGTCTGTCCTCTCCGGATCCCCTCGCCACCCCGCTCTCCTTGGTCGCAGTTTCGGGGGCCCTGACCCAACTCTGTGATGGGTTGTTTTAATTTTTTCTGCAGACAGGGCTTCTCTGTGTAGCCCTGGCTGTCCTGGAACTCGCTCTGTAGGACAGGCTGGCCTCGGAATCCGAGATCCATCGATCTCTGCCTCCTGAGTGCCAGGACTAAAGGCGTGCGTCTGTGTTAGGTTCCCCCTCCCCCACCCGGGGGTTTTCTAGACAGTTTCTCTGTATAACAGTTCTGACTGTCCACAAACTCACTTTGTAGACGAGGCTAGCCTCGAACTCACAAGGATGTGTCTGCCTCTGCAAGGTGTGCGCTATCACTCCAGGCTAGGGCGGGAGTTCCTTAACCTCCACAGGTTTCTCATTCCTCGGTCCCTGGAGGTCTTACAGAGTTCGCAGGAGTTCGGGCGGTCCTGAGTGCCAGAGCAGGCAACCAATCAGAGCCCGCGTCTCCCGGAGGGCCCCCCCCCACGACACCAGTCGAGTCTGCAAGCCCGCGGGACTAGCGGACCGTGCCCTGATTGGTCTACAGAGGTCGGAGAGGCCGCCCTCCTAAATTTGCATTTCCCGGAGGCGGACCGAGCCCTCATTGGCCTTTACGCTGTGAGGGCGGAGCTGCTGCTTGCGGCTCTGAAGCCTGGGCTACCGTGCATAAACCGTTAGCGGGCAGCAGCAATCCAGGCTTCCGCGAGCCGACACCTCGCGTCCCGAAACCCGAGTTTTGGCGGCTGTCTCCAGCCGACCACACCAGGCTGCTTCAGCTCGGGACTCAGGGTGCGGTCAAAAGCGCTCGCATTTCTCCAAGCCCCCCGTTCTCCTCCTCCAGCTCCTCCCCCGCCCGCAGCTCTGCTCAGACCTCCTGGCTCCGTAGGCGGCCAGTCTTGTTCAGAGAGGCTGAGACTGCGCATCGCGACCCTCTCAAGGGCACTAGGAAAAGCGTCTGGGCGGGAGAGCCTGCGTGGCTGCCAGTTTGCCTCTCCTGAATGACACCTGTACCCGCCTGTGGCAGCACTCAAAACTGACGCACAGGGTGGGGGAGGGTGTTTGCCAATCACGGCGCCAGCGTTGACAAAGGAAACGCGAGGGAAGCTGAGGGTGCCGCCAGCGTCCAGAGGGCCCTTCACAGCAGTGTGCCAACTGCGGAGGGCTCTGGGGCCGGCAAGCCAACGGTCTTGCGTGGCCCCGCGTTTTGTGGAGCTGCCGGTGAAGAGCTGTCAGAGAAGCCTCTGGCTTTCCTGCTGACACACCCTGACTGACCAGGGACAGCAAGCTCTCACCAGCCCTGCACTATGAGTGGGGTGCTGCAGAAGCAGCCTCTGAAGCAGGAGAGAAGGATGGAGGAAGCCTGGGAACCTGTGATTCAGCTGACGCCCAGTTGCCCTCCTCCCTCCAACTCGTTTGATGAGGAAATCATCCCGCGCTGAAGTCATTACTGCATGATTTGCTATTGTCAGGAAAACAGGAGAGACCCAGGAGGGGCCATGGTTACACGGAAACGAGGCAGGGGTGCGGGCCCAGAGCCCTGACTGAGTCAGTGAAGCAGGAGGCAGGGTGCGGTGCCTCACACTGGCGGGGGCTGAAGGTAGCAGAGCTGCAGGTGTGGCCAAGTGGGCGTCGGGGACTGGCTGAGCAGCAGGATGGAGAGCAGCAGCAGCAGCAGGCCCAGGATGGGTGTGGGAGCCAGCAGGTGCCGGCTGACTCTGCAGGGGAGGCAGGAGAGGCTCAAGGTAGCCCGGGAGGTTGGCCTCACCAGCATGTGGCACCCGCCCGCTCCTGGAGACACCTGAAGGGCACACCTGAGCCCCGGGGAGTGCTGGGCCCAGGGCCTCTCCACTGGCACCACATCTCTCACCACAGGCACGAGGGCGTGTCGCACCTCGGGCACATCTTGACAACTGGAAGGCAGAAGGAAGGGCATTATTGCTAGGCCTGGTCTGTCCTAAGTCCCTTTCCAGTTCCCATGCATCCCTTTACCTCTCAGGAGAGCTTCCTGAGGCAAGCTCACGGTGAGCGGTTCCCAGAGGGCTGGAGGGGTCAACCTGGGAGGAAAGAGGACACGACACACCCATTTACTCCATCTGCAGAGTCTGTGGTCAGTACCCTGGGTGCAGACTACACAGAGGAGGCCACCTGTCCCTGATCGGATGACGGCAGGGCTGACTGAATGGGGAAAGAAGGCAGGGCTTCAACAGTGCCCACACGGTAGCCAGTAAGGCAGGAGCTTTTTAGCACCGCTCTCCCCCCTCCCAACGGACTCTGTAGGTTTCTAGCTCCAGGGACAAGGGTTTACAGGGGCCTGTCCATATGCTGGGCACAGAGGCTGTGACTGAGCTGTCTCCCAGTGCCAGTCAGTTCCTGAGGGCTCTGCCAGCCTGCTGCCACTCCTCCTGTCTCTCCAACCTCTGTGCCACTCAGGGTTTCTCATGTCCACATCCACTCCAAATACACTGACCATGAAGCTGACAAACAACCAGCACATCACTCCCAACGGCTGGGTCCCGCCCCCACACTGCTGGCCCAGAACTGAGAGCAGAAAAAAACGAGCTGGACTTCCTCACTGAAGGGGTCTAAGTGACAAGGCAGGGGAGGGCAGGCTCCTACGTTCCTTAGCGGACTCTGGACTCATCCCTCAAGTTCCTTTACCTTCTCTTGAGACCTCCACCTTGTCCCACCAGAGAAGGGTGGGTCAGGCGCTCGGGCCAGATCACCGAGGCCACCAGATCTTTGGTGAGTGGGCTGTGGGTTAGTGAGCAGCCATGTCTGAAGCTCCAGGCTCAGGGTGTGAGGACTGCAGCTTGTATTCATGTGGCTGGGGTCTCTGGGGAACATCCTGGCTGCCGACTGCCTCCAGCCTCCCTTCCCCCTCTCCTCTCCCACCCCTGCTTCTCATTAGCTACACCGAGGGCCTTGTTATCTCCTGATCAAATGATTTTTCTGTCTGTTTCCAAGGAGTTCAAGCTGGGGGAAGGGGCTGGGATAGGAAGGATCGCCTACCAGGACCCAGCTCTCCTCTTCTTCTTCTTCTTCCTGTCTCCTGGACAACCTAGAGCAAACACCATCACTGACTTTCCCACTGAGCGGCAGATACAGGGGCGCTCAGGGTCTGCTGGCAGCTCCTTGTATGCTCACAGACTCCACACAACCAACTCTTGGGAGCCTGTGACCCCACTAGGCTCGGAAGCCCTTGACCTCAGCTCCTACGTTACCCCCACCACAGACTCAGGGTATGTGAGCTCTGGCACCCTGTTGGGAGTGTCATGTCACTTCTTAGCCTTAGTCATTCAGGTTTTGTTAGAGACTGGGAATACACCTCCCCTCTTCTCAGCCCCGAGACTTCACTATTTGGACTCTCCCATGTCCAAATCACTTCTCTAGGTATGCCGGCCATGCTTCCCCAAGTCTATGCTTCAGAGACCGTTTTGAGGCCCCGGTATCAAGCTCCAAAGGCTGATGGCTCCACAGGGACCCAGGTGTCCCTGACACCAGCCTATGCCTGAGGATCAGGGTTCAGCCCTGCAGCTGCCATCAGACCAGCACCAACCCCAGACGTAGCTGCTCCCAGTCCAGTCCAGTGCACACTGCTGTGTGATCCCCTTACAATCCCGAGGTCAGGCCCCAGGGTTTGTCACCCCCAAGTCCTCCGCTTCCCAGAGTAAAGTGAGCTGCGTGTTCCACCCTTCCTCCCTCCATCCTGCTGACGTAGGAGGAGGTCACACTGCTCAGAGCACCCAGGCAGTCCCATCTCAGCTCTGCCCAGGCAAGTCCAATTAGAGGTTGTGTAGGGGCCTCATTAGCTGTGGCAGCAGGAGTCTGGAGGAGGGGGGCACCACAGGAAGCGGAGGGCACTGTGACCAGACATCCAGCGCTTTCCATCCTTACTCAAAGCCTGAGTAAGGCCTCAAAACACAACCCTGTCAGTCACAGAGCTGGACTCTGGGATCCAGCAGGCTCATACCAGCCCCTCAAGGAATGGGTGCCCAGGACGGGGTCTTCCATGGCTGGGAGCCCTCAAGGCCCCATCAGCCTGGTTCCTGCATCTCTGGCTCCCTGTAGGGGAACAATTACAAGCCTGTACCATCCAGCCTGGCCCTTGGAGTGCTCCCCACAGCTCCTGAAAGTCTCCCTGGGGTCCAGGTGCCCACCTCTTGTTGGAGTTGCCAGGGTCAGGGTGTGCTGAGGGCAGGGCCAGGCCCAGAGCTCTGAGGCAGCCATGGATTGAGGAATGGAGGAGGGGCATGCCGACTTTTGCAGGGTGCTATAGTCCTTGTGGCTGAGGGTGGGAGGGCTCCATCACCTACCCCTTACCTTAAAGACACTGCTCTGCTCCCTCCTAGAGCACACACTGGCTCTCCCTGGAAGTCTCTCTGCAGAACATTAAGGTTTGGTTTCCTTGACTATTCGCACCAAGGAACCCTCTCTCTCTCTCTGAGCTTCTGACCCAGCTCCAGCCAGCACCTTCTACCTGAGGTCCAGACTGAAGTAGACAGCACAGGGACACAAGTCTCTGTGCTTTCTGTGGACTCCCTCAGCACCCAGGAAAAGCCACATATGCCGTGGATGCTGGTGACTCTACCTAGCTGCTTTTGAGGACTAGAGATCAGTATTTCCAGGGTGCCTGTGCCAGGAGAGGGCTCGATACTTTCTCCCCCCTTCCCTCTGGTGGGGTCTCAGGCTGTTTCCTGCTCCTCCAAAGGGCCCAGAGCCAGAGAAGCCTCCTTTGTGCCTGTGGCCCCACTAACTGCACTAACTGACACTTATTTTGTTTGCTCAGTGCCTCATGTTGCTTGAGCGTCACTAAGTAGCAGAGGATGGCCTTGAACTCCTGCTTCTGATTCCTAGGAGCTGGGATAGAGCTGTGTGGCTTCCTTGCCCCGCATCTATCTTTCCTTCCTTCCTTCCTTGTTTGTTTTTTGAGACAGGGTCTAACTCGGTAGCTCAGGTTGGCCTCAAATTCATGGTAAGCCTCCTGCTTCAGCCTTCCCAGTTCTAGAATTGCAGTGTGAGTCACATCCACCCAACAGTTCTCTAGTAATTGGTGGCCTCCAGGCCTGCACACCTGGCTGCTCTTGTAGCCCCTACATGTCCTCCAAGATGTCCGCCTCCCAAGTTTTGTCTTTTTTTTTTTTTTTTTGGTTTTTCGAGACAGGGTTTCCCTGTATTGTTTTGGAACTCGCTCTGTAGACCAGGCTGGTCTCGAACTCACAGAGATCCGCCTGCCTCTGCCTCCCGAGTGCTGGGATTAAAGGCGTGCGCCACCACTGCCCAGCAGCTTTTCTCAAAGACATTTCATGTCTTCCACAATATGCACAATTGTAGATAAGGGAACCGTGACAGGGTTTCTTTCTCCAGGGCAACTTGAGTTTGCCCATCCCTTGAGGGTAGGGGTGTGTCCTGTTGGCTGGGGCCACACCCTTGGCATGCAGCAGGCTATCTGGTAAGCTCAAGGGGTGGACGACACAGCAGAGGGCTGAGAGGGTCGGTGGGATCCTGGGGTCCTCCAGACTTCTGTGGTTCAGAGTCCCCTCTCCTCACCTGTTCCCTAGCGGCCTCCTCCCAGGGCCACATTCCACACAGGGGACTGGAGAGGCCAGCACCTGCGGCGTCCCTCTCCTGGAATCAGAGGCTGCGTCTGAACCTGGGAGGGCCAGGGCAAGGTGGGGCCCCAGGTAGGATAGAGGCAGAAGGGTTGGGGAAAATTGATGATGGGAAGGTAAACAGGGAGGAGGATGCCGGTGAAGGGACCATAGACTGGTAGGAGACGTGAGGGGACTTTTCAGGGCTGGGCTTGAGGCAGAGCAGGCATGCTGGAGAGGGCGGGTAACTCTGGCAGCAGTGTGAGAGCTGAATCACCAAGTGCCCAGACCTCTGGGACTGAGGGTCTGCATAAGGACACATGGAGTTTCTGTCTTGGTGTCCTTCAGAACATTCCATGGAAGCAGAGCCTACCTGTCGGATAGCCTGAATCTCCAAGTCCAGTGATGGGGGCAGTGCCATGATCCAGCCTACTCTTCCCGGTTCAGCCCCTTCCAGTAGCCTGGCCACAGGGGGAGGCCTATCTTTTGGACCACATTCTGCAGCCTTCATCCTGTGGCCCAGCCCCCTCCTGCCCCTTTCTTGCCTGACCATCCGCTTGATCCTCCCCACCCGTGACCCACCACTCATCCCTGCCCCCCTCCTGACTATCCGCTCACTCTTCTGGGCCCTCCTGGCTTAGACTCAGCTGCTCCTCCAGGTTCGAGATTTCTTGCCTTAGTTCCTGTAAGGAAGGCAGAGCGTGGGCCCTGGTGGAGTCCCACATACTTCGGGCTCCTCTTCCCAGACACCAACTGCTAAGGGACCAGGTGAAGAAGCAGTGCAGACACTCATAAAGACGAGAGCACAGAGGCCCAGAGCGTAAGGCACAGCCAGCAACACGACAAAGGCAGGAGACTCTTCTAAGGAGGCAGACTCACAGAAAACATGCCCGAGCCACCCAGGCAGATGCTGAGGGAGGGGAGGAGCTCCGGGGAGGTGAGTGGGCGGGAGGCAGAATGCGGTAGGAGGGGTGGAGAGTGAAGACAGAGCAGCACTGGACTGTTGGGGAGACCCCAGAAAGATGGTTGTTAGAGGTGCCACGAGCACTCATTACCTGGGTGGTGGTTCTGTACTCCTCCAGAGTCTGGGCCAGACTTTCTGCGTGGCGGGTACGCTGGGGAACAGAGCCAGGGTTCAGTCCCCTAAGACATGAAGCTGCTGAAGTGGGAGCTGGCTGAGTTGGGAAAGCTTGGAGCAGAGCTGCTTCCAGACCCTGCAGGCCGCACTGACCGGAGGAGGCCCGTCTCCAGGGTTTGCCCAGGGTTCAGAGCTGGGTGGGCTCCTGCCACACAAGGTGGGGGCTAGGAAGGTATGCTAAGGGTAGGTCTGTCCCCTCCCTGTTCCTCACCTCTGAGAGGACTGCTTCACGCTGGCAAATGAGTTGTTCACACTCACAGAGCTGCCGCTGCCAAGGAAAGAGTCCATTTATCTCTTCACCCAGCCTCCCAGCAGCCCCCCACATCTCCCCTCAGTGACACCCATGGTGTGTCAGCCACTCTGGAGGACTCTGATGCAGGACCCTGTTCTCAGCAGCTGACGTGCTGACTGGGGTGCGGGAGGTGATGGTCCTCAGGCCTAGGTACATCTGCACCTTCAGAGCATCCTTCTCTGTGGCCAGCTCCACACTCCGCCTCTTCACTCCGTCTCGCTCTGCTAGCAGCTTCCCGTTCTGGAGGGAGGAACAGCCCTGCTCACCGTGAGTCAGCAGTGCTCATGCTCACAGCTGACATTCCCTGCCCCGTGTGCACCCAGCTAGTCCTTTATTCCCCCCCCACCACGCCGCGCCCTCAGCTGCAATTTCTCCACAGGCGGTTCCCCCACTGATTCCCTGGGTCCCTGTGAGTTAAAGGAGCCAGTAACTTCCAAGCACTTTGCATGTGACATTCCATTTCTTTTCCCATTTTTAAAGATAAGGGCAACTCAGGCACAGAGGGATGGAGTAATATGTTCCGGATCACAAAGCTCTTTTTTTTTTTTTAACAGGGTTTCTCTATATTGTTTTGAAGGCTGTCGGTCCAGCCTGGCCTCGAACTCACAGAGATCCACCTGCCTCTGTCTCCCGAGTGCTGGGATTAAAGGCGTGCGCCACCACTGCCTGGCCACAAAGCTCTTATTCTAACATAGGCCAGTGAATGCTAATGACCACAGGTATTTACAGCAGAGTCAACAGTGCCTGGCACGTACCAGATATAAATGTTAGAGATGGATGTTTATGGATGCTTGCACTCATGTTTCCTAACATACAACACTATAGGAAAGTATAATGAACACACTCAATACACAGCCTGGGCTGGCTTTGAGCCTGTGATCCTCCTGCTTCAGCAGGTGTGGTCACTACACCTAATCCTCATGCCCAGCTGCAATAATTATATTTTGGTTTCTTCTTTTCCCTATATCTTTTGTTTTCCTGTCTAATTCAGTCATTTTAAATCAGATCTCCCATTTCCCCTGGAACAACCCCAGCGTTTACCTACTTGTGACAACTTATTTCCTTTAGCAAAACCATAACTTAAAATCAGCAACAAAAGACAGAGGCAGGTGGATCTCTGTGAGTTCAAGGCCAGGCTGGACCGACAGCCTCCAAAACAATATAGAGAAACCCTGTCTTGTAAAACCAAAAAAAAAAAATCAGCAACAAAATCAACCAGTCTTCTTGTTTCTCTGAGCATGAAGACTATGGTTGGCACACAGAGGACTTTACACAAGGTCCATGGTGGACACCACACCTCCAGATGTGGACCCCTGTCCTGACATGCACCCCACATGTGCCCTTTTCCCTTCCTGCAAGCAGGCAGGAGATCCAGGGCTTGCAATGTCCACATTACATTGGCCCTGTAACAGAGCCCTGTCATGGCTGTACAGCCATTAATAGCATCCTTCCCTCAGCTCTACAGAGGAAAGTGCACAGGTGCTAAAACCCTGGGCAAGGCCACCATCTGTGTGATGCCCAGTGCCACCTCTTTTATTTTATTTTTTGGTTTTTCGAGACAGGGTTTCTCTGTGTAGCTTTGGAGGCTGTCCTGGAACTTGCTCTGTAGACCAGGCTGGCTTTGAAATCACAGAGATCCGACTGCCTCTGCCTCCCGAGTGCTGGGATTAAAGGCGTGCGCCACCACTGCCCAGCCCAGTCCCACTTCTAATACTCAACCTTTTCTGGGGGCCAGATGAAGCCCTGGGTGACAAAAGGCATTTGAAAAGTGGTGGTACTCAAGGCACAAGGTGTGCAGGGGCCAGAAGTGGAGTAGCAGAGAATGCTTAGCCCAAGGCTCGCTGAAGAGGCCCAGGCTAGGTGGTGGCACAGTCACAGGCTTAATGAGGAGGTAGTGCCTGGCCTGAGTCTTCCAAGTGGAGAAAAGGAGGTCAGGAAAAGTCACCCACAACAGCTGATCAGTGGGACCTAAGAATAAAATGGCCCAAACTGGGTGGTGACAGAGAAACCCTGTTTCGAAAAACAAACAAACTAGAATATGACAATTTAAAGTCCAAGTTTCCGGACACCTGAGTCTGGCACATCTCATCTTTCTTCAGAGCCCCAGGAGACAGAGGCTGCCTCTTCCGGCCTCCAGCCTTGTTTCTGCTCTGGGTCATCAGTGCCTCTCACTCACCTCAGCGGCCTGGGCTGCTGCTGGGTGAAGGGCAGAGGAAGGACAGCTGGAAGTGCTGTGTCAACACCTGTCCACCTGGTGGGACCCAAAAGCACCCTGCAGCCTTCTGCAGAAGTAGCGGCTCTAGGTTTTTGGGATCCAGCCAGCAGCCAGAGCTTTGGAGGCAGCATGTCTCATTACTTTACCAGGTCCAGCTGTAACCTGAGATCTCAATGTCTAGATTTCAGTGGGTAGTGCAGCAGGCCAGCAAGGAGCTCACAATAGTTCAAGGTATGGAGCTAGCATGCCTAGGAAGTTCCTCTGGGGCAGGAGGCAGGGGTGCTAACTCTTGCTGTCTAGCATTATATGCCCTGGGGCAGTGACAAGGAAAACAGCCTGCTAAGGGAGCAGCTACTCCAACCCAGGGCTGGCTGTCTTAGCTCCAGGCTGAAGGTGAGACACCCTAACAGGCTCCTTCCAGCAGTGGTTAAGGAATCCTCCCAGCCAACGATATGAGATGGTTGTTGAAATGACACAGAGAGAGGCAGGAGTGTGTGTGTGTGTGTGTGTGTGTGTGTGTGTGTGTGTGGTGGGGGAGGGAGGCTGGTGCCTCCCTGTCTGTCTTGAGCCATCTATGACTATAAGACCACAAGCAGGAAAAAAAACAAAAAAACAAAACAAACAAAACTGGTAAACTGGTGAGAGACTGGGTATGCAGGAGCTTGCCTAAAGTCCCAGATCTTACTTGACTAAGGCAGAAGGATTAGGAGTTCAAATCCAGCCCACACTGCACAGTGAGACCCTGTTACAAAAAACCCAGGTCTGGGGATATGGTTCAGTGTTGCTGCCAGAACCTGGGTTCCCTTCTCAGCACACCGTCACAAAGACACACTCATACACACACACACACACACACACACATTCACACTCACAGACACTGACACATACACTCACAGACACTGACACAAACACTCACAGACACTGACACACACACTCAGACACTGACACAAACACTCACAGACACTGACACACACTCACACTCACATACACACTCACAGACACTGACACTCACACACACTCCCACACACATTCACACTCCCCCACACACTCACACTCACACTCACACTCACACACACACACACACACACACACACACACACACACAACAGAGCTAGAAAGGTGGCTCAGCAATTAAGTGCATTTACTTCTGTTCCAGAGGTTCTGAGTTTAATTCTTAGCAACCACATGGTGGCTCACAACCATCTGTAATGAGATCTGGTGCCCTCTTCTGGCCTGCAGGCAGACATGCAGGGAGAACACTCACACATAAATAATAATATTAAAAAGCCATTGAGCCACCCGATAACCCAGAGACCAGAAACTGCTTTGGGCAGAACTGGCCCGTTCGTTCCCTTGGAGCTGGCATGCTGCAGCATGATGTCTGCACTGGTGCTGCAGACATCAGGGGACAGGAAAGCCATCACTGCTGGGTGTCTATGAGCTGGGACAGGGCCCTGCAGGGAGAGGTCTCCATTTCCCCCCATTTGGTGACAGGGTATCTCTACATAACACTGGTTGTCCTGGAACTCACTATTCAGACCAGACTAGTCTTGAACTCACAGAAATCTGCCTGCCTTTGCCTCCCAAGTGCTGGGATTAGATCTCTTCATTCTTCTTCTTCTTTTTTTTTTTTTTTTTTGTTTTTGTTTTTTCAAGACAGGGTTTCTCTGTAGCTTTGGAGGCTGTCCTGGAACTCACTTTGTAGACCAGGCTGGCCTCGAACTCACAGAGATCCGCCTGCCTCTGCCTCCCAAGTGCTGGGATTAAAGGCGTGCGCCACCAACGCCCGGCCATTCTTCTTTTATATATATATATATTTATTTGTTGTGTATACAGTCTTCTGCCTGCATGCCAGCAGAGGGCACCAGATCTCATTCAAGGTGGTTGTGAGTCACCGTATGGTTGCCGGGAATTGAACTCAGGACCTCTGGAAGAACAGTCAGTGCTCTTAACCTCTGAGCCATCTCTCCAGCCCCAGATCTCTTCATTCTTAAAAAAAAAATTCTGGGGGCTGGAAAGATGGCTTGGTGGCTAAGAGTACTGGCTGTATTTCCAGAAGACCCGGGTTCAATCCCCAGCACTCACAATCATCTGTAACTCCAGTTCCAGAGTATCCCATACCCTCTTCTGGTCTCCATAGGCTCTAGGCACTCACATGGTGTACAGACATACATTCAAGCAAAACACTCAAAGACATAAATTAAATTCTTCCTAAAAACGTTCTACAAGATATTTTACCCCGACTGAATGCAGCAGCCATCTTGCTCAGAGACTCCCATTGCCTTGGGAGGGGGTTAACAGTCCACAGAGAAGCCACTGAGCAGTGAAGAAGAGAGACTTAGGATTTCAGTAAAAAGCCCAGTGCAGACACAGGACAGAGACTCAGGAGAGGAGCTGGGGCCCATGAGGCAGCTGTGCAACTTGGAGCTGGGGTTGAAAAGCTCTGGCCAACAGGGGTTGGGGGAGACGGGGCACCAGGGGACACCTGATTCTGAGTGAGCATCCCTCCAACTCCAACTCACCCAGAACTGCTGCAGGGCAGCAGATGGAGACCACACAGTACAGCTGTGTGTTTTCACAGGAAAGCAGCCACATTCCCCAGGTGACCCTGGGAGGCTGAGCTAAAGTCACAGCCCAGGAGAGGAGACAGGCATCCAGGCATCAGCAGGTAGAGAGCAAGGGCTAAACCCAGATTTGAAGGCAATTCTGGCCTCCCCATGGATGGCTAAGTAGAGGATGGGGTCAAGAGAGGACCAGTGCTGCCTGGGATGTGAACCCATCATGGACCTGCAACTCATCTGCCACCTTGGGGGAGGAGGGATGGCACCGATAGCATTTAACCCTTGATGAACTGCAATGTAGACAAGAGCTCAGAGTGTAAAGGGACTTAAATAGGTCTGGGCTGTAGGGCTGGCCCTCAGGTAAATACCATCACTTCACCATTACTGCAACCCGGCTGTCCAGGTTCCTGCTGGCTTCTGGAGAACACCCAGGCCTGGTGGCTGCTTGCCCAGCATGCCCAAGGCCCAGAGCTCCATCTCCAGCACCACCAAAATGAAAAACAAAAGCTTAGAACCAAAATGAAAAACAAAAGCTTAGAAGGGAAGGGAAGGCCGGGCAGTGGTGGCGCATGTCTTTAATCACAGCACTTGGGAGGCAGAGACAGGTGGATCTCTGAGTTCAAGATTAGCCAGGTCTACAGAGTTCCAGGACAGCCTCCAAAGCTACAGAGAAACCCTGTCTCAAAAAACCAAAAAAAAAAAAAAAAAAAAAAGGAAGGGAAGAATCATAGGCCTGAAGGTGGTTCACCATGCTTCTGCAGATGACTTCAAAACCTTTGCTTAAAAAATGCTTTATGAGCCGGGCGTTGGTGGCGCACGCCTTTAATCCCAGCACTCGGGAGGCAGAGGCAGGCGGATCTCTGTGAGTTCGAGACCAGCCTGGACTACCAAGCGAGTTCCAGGACAGCCTCCAAAGCCACAGAGAAACCCTGTCTCGAAAAACCAAAAAAAAAAAAAAATGCTTTATGAGTTTTTGCAGTTTCATTTGCACTGCCAGGAATCAAGCCAACATACTGATATAAATAATGATATCTGACATTTTCTTTCAGTCTTATTATATAGCCCAGGCTGGCCTTGAACTCAAAATCCTCCTGCTTCAGACTCCCGAATATTGGGATGACAGGTATGAAACACTATGACAGTTTATGGGATTTTACTACGTACATCCTACATATTCTACCTTGAGTTAGGAATTTTCTTTCTTTCTTTTTTTTTTTTTTTGGTTTTTCAAGACAGGGTTTCTTTGTATTGCTTTGGAGCCTGTCCTGGAACTCGCTTGGTAGACCAGGCTGGCCTCAAACTCAGAGATCCGCCTGCCTCTGCCTCCCGAATGCTGGGATTAAAGACGTGCCCACCTCCGCCCTGCGGGAGTTAGGAATTTTCTAGGTCTTCTGGTTGAAACCTCACACTACCCCGTGTTGTGAAGCCACTGGCTTGCTCCCCTGATGTCGAGGGTCCCCCAATGCAGACAAGGGAAGAGCTGGCCAGGCCCTCAACATGAGCCCAGGGATTACCACAGACTGTGGGATCCTGGACCCCCTTGGTCTGCAGGACAGGGGCAGGAACCCTTAAAGATGGGTGGGTGGGCCTCAGCTTACCTCTTCCTGTAGTATCTCCACCTCAGCCACCAGGTGCTGCTGCTCCTTCTCCTGGCCCACCCCAGAGAGGACAGAATCGGTTCCAGTTCCTGCCCTGTCAGTCTCCCTGACTGAGGAGTACAGTCAGGGCCTTTCTCACTGAAGAGCTGGGCTGAGGGTCATGAGGGATGGCAGGTTGCCCTTCTCGTCTGCCCCTCTGCCATAGGCAATGGACCTCGCTAGCACTCACTGTGTGCCGGGCCTGGGCCATCAGGCTGCGGTTCTGCTCTTCCAGGCTCTTGGCCAGAGTCTTCAGGTCCTCAAGCTCCTCATCCAACGCCTTGGCCACCTGCAGGGCCTGCTGGGTGCTGAGGAGGCAGGCAGAGAAGTGAGTAAAACATCCCAGACTATGAGGAGGCACAGCTAGAACGAGGGTGCAGGAACAGAGGGAAAGGGACGGGGGCATGCGGCGTGGGGTGTCACCTGAGGAAGAGAGCATGGGGTCACACAGCAAACAGAGAAAGCGGTGGAGGAGAGGGGATGAGAACAAAAGCGGGAGTGACGTCAGACTGAACCCTTCCCAGACAGAAGGGGCTGGGCAGTGGAGGGGCTGCCTGGACCTGAGGCAGCCAGGCGGACAGACACTCACCTTCGGACAGACACTCACCTTCGCAGCTGCTTGCGCAGGGCTGCGATCTCCTCCCCTAGACGCGCTGAGCCCTCCTCTGCAGTCTCCACGCTGTGCTGCAGCTTGGCGTTCTCCCCAGCAAGGCGGCGGTTGCTGAGCTCTAGGTCCTCTAGGCTGCTCAGCAGCTCGGCTGTGGCAGGCCTGAGGGCAGCAAGGGCCTGGTCACCAGCTTTGCTCCTGCCCTCACAACCCCAATCTCCTGGGGGGGGGGGGGCAGGTGCTGGCAGCTAGGGCATGGGTTTCTCTGGAGACAATCAGAATCAAATTCCAAGGCTCTCCTGAGCCAAAAGACATCAATCCCCCCGGGCCCCAGATAGGCTGGAGAAGATGGGGTGGGATGGGGTGGGGAGGACAGGCACCCCTCAGGCCTGGGGTCTTCTCCTCCAAAGCTCTCCAAGTTGGCTGGCTCCTCTGCTTCTGAGCATGCTGGAAAGAGACAGACAAAAGGAGGTTGGACTCTCTGGTGACTTTAAAAGTTTGGGTGTCAAAGCACCCAGGATTTGTCCCAGGATTCTGGCATCCCAGTTTTTCCATATGTAACTTTGGGGTCCCCTGGGCTGAATTACTCTTACTGCATAGGCTGCTTGCTTATGCTTGCCTGGGCCCAGCCAGTATTCAGAAACAGGGGTGCCTCCACTTCCCCAAGCCCACTCTTCTCCTGGTTCCAGCTTCCCTCAAGTCTTAAGGCTCGTCGGGCCCTTGTTATCTGTCAGTTGCTGGAGTTCAGCCAGTTTGACTCCATTTCCAGCCACACCCATTCTCTTTCTCCCTGGGCACTCCCCAGCCTCTACCTAAGCCTCCTTTCTCTCTCCGTCTTTGCCCCTCTGCTGCTCACATTCCTCCCTGGCCCCCAAGACGGAAGAAGCCTCAAGGTTCAAGAGAATGCCAAGAGCTGGGTATGGTGGCATACATCTTTAATCCCAGCAGCCAGGAAGCAGAGGCAGCGTGATTTTTATGAGTTCAAAACCAGCCTCGTCTACAGAGTCAGTTCCAGGATATCCAGGGCTACATAGAGAAACCCTGTGTCAAAAAAACCCAAACTGAAACTAAAACAAACAAAAAGAAAATGCCAAGAGGGCTGCAGTCTGGGTTCTGTAAGGCACTTTCTAGTGCACACCTCTGGGTGTGAGGCCCTGGCACCTAGCACCTAGCATATGGTTGGGTACAGCTGGACAGATGTCTGTCCTCAAGGAAAGGCAAGCAGGTGTAAGAGGTGTTTGGGGGTGAGGGTGGGCAGAGCCAAGAGGAGGAGCCTAGCAGGCCAAGACTGCCCTGTGCCATGCAAAGATTTCAATAATGTAGGCGTCCTAGGGCCCCTCAGCGGGAGAACAAGGAAACTGCAATCTCCTCAGCCTCTACACTAGGGCTGGAGCTGGGAGGAGGGCATGGAAACCCTGACCCCAAAGTCCAGGATGAGGGGACTGTCCCAGAAATCCACCAGAGCTGCCGGCTGAGCAAAAGCCCCAGCTGTCTCTTTAGTCCTTGCTGTGAGGAGCGAGCAGATGAGAGGCCCCTGCTACCCTGCTGACCCCTGCCACCCGTCTCCTTCTATAAATAGTCTCACCAGATGGCAGGTGTGGAGAAGCCAGGGCTCCCCCGAAGGCGGGCTCCTCTGCCCGCTCTAATCCCCTGTATCAAAGGCAAGAGGCTCAGGTCCCCTGTGGCCACCACAGCCACAACCTGTGCCTGTAGGGAGGGTCGGGTGGTGAAGGGAGGCAGTCAGAGAGTGGCTCTGTGGGGGCGGAGGGTAAAGCCAGAGGGCAGGGCCTGGGCTGTGCCGGGCAGCCCTTCCTGTTGTCAGCCCCTTGCAGCTCCACCTCTTGGGCATTTAGTCCTCAGCCCCCCCTTGCCCTCCACATCTTCCCATGTCTTTCCTTCGTCTCAAGCCAACTGCATGGGTCCCTGGGCCTAGCTGGTCCTGGCTGCTGAGCAACCCTGAAAGACTTCAGTGGGAGGCTGTTGGTGTACGGACTCACCCATGCAATTGGCAGTCAGCAATCCAGTCCCGCATCACCACCAGGAAGGTGTCCAACTCCACAGTGGCTCCAGCACCTTCCCCATAAGGGTCCAAACTTCGGGCCAGTGTTTGGAGGCGCACATCCTGGGGGCCCTGTCCTGTCACAGCCTCCAGGTAGGCCAGGAGGTGTGTTACAGCCACAGTGCCTGGGACAGAGCATGGTGGGGAGGACTGCACTGGGCGATGGCCAGTAGGGCAGGTCATGGCTTGTGGACAGTGACTGTCATCAGTGGGCTGGTGACAGGCCTGCCCCATGGCATGCAGAGGACCCTGGGACAAGTCCCTCCCGAGTCAAGTTTTCCTGTCCATCTCAGAGCAGACCAAAGAGGATGAGCCAGGGCAGTGCCCACTGCTGCACCCGGCCAGACGCTAACTTCTTACTAGGGGCTCAAGCTCTTCCTACTCCACCCCTTACCCATGTCATTTTCCCGTTCCTGAAGGACCGAGCCCTCCTCCCTGTGGCTCCCCAGCCCCCACCTGTCTTATGAGGATCACAGGCTTCAAATGTGGAGTTAAGGATTTGCTCCTCTAGGCTGAGCAGTGGTTCTGAATTCACTTCCTCAGGCTGTTCCCAGAGGCACACTGTAGAGAAATGAGGGCCTGTCCTGTGTGAGGGGACCCCAAGATCTTCCTGCCCAATACCCAGGCTGCTGAGTTGGGGCTAATTTATTAATTCAGAGCTGTCTGTGGTTGGGACTGGTGAAAGACAGCAGGAGGCTTCCGGTGAGGCGACAACATGAGGGTTTTTGAGTCACTTCTCCCATGTGGGCCTCATCTCTCACGTCAGGGAATGCCCCCTGCTATCTGTCTAATGTTTTGTTTCCAATGGGCTCAGGAGCCATTAATGAGCTCTGAGATGACCCTCACCCCCTCCCTTCTCCAGCCTCTCAGGCAATGGGCAAAGGGGACCAGGCTTGAGGAAAGCAAGGAAAAGGATTCTGGGAAGAGCCAGGATGAAGGTGGCCCAGGAGCCAGGAACAATCCAATAAGGCGTGGGCAGCCTCATCGACCCCGCCCGCCCGCCCGCCCGCTACAGCCCCAGGGACCATTGCTCATCTCTCATCCCCAGCCTGGTGTTGTCAGCACTGGAGGAGCTCAGGGCCAGCATCAGGAGGAAGAGGGTTGGGGCTGTCTAAACAGGGGTAGCAGGGATAGGAGCTGAGCCTCCTGCTAGACTCCCCTGAGTCAGCAACACCAACACACAGCATATCTGTTGCTAGACTCTTTTTCTTTGGGGGTCTGTTTCCATACAAGTAAAATACCTCCTCAAGAGAACTGAGAAGGCTGCTCCACCCCCATAGTGAAGATGTGTGTATGTGCATGCATGTGTGATATGTTCAGTTGTTCAGTGTGTATGTGCAATGTGTGTGTCTGTATATGTGAACATATGTGTATGCACATATGTGGTGTGTGGTGGTAGGTCTGCTCTGACTGGCTCAGATCGACTCGTTGTGTATGTGTCTGTATATGTGAACATGTGTGGTGTGTGGTGGTAGGTCAGCTCTGACTGGCTCAGATCGACTCGTTGTGTATGTGTGCCCATGTGTCTATCTTCTTAGATCTGTTGACCTACAGCTCTATTCACACTGCATGAATATGAAGTGAAGGCACCCAGTAACTGTTGCGCACGGGAAGCTTCTCCATGCTGGAGGTGGCTTTCATTGGCCTGGCTTGCTGAAACCAATGCACTGTACGTGGCTGCAGGGTTAGAGTGAGCTGGGGATGAAGTGAGCAGCCTGCCCCACCCCCCACGGTGCTTAGGACTCAACCTGAGCCTCAGCGGTGTCCTCTAGAAAGAGTGGGATAAAATGAGGTGGGTCTCTGCTTGGCACAGAACTACAGGCACCTATGGAGCATCAGACCACGGCAGCTGCTATTCCTAAAGACAGTCTGAGGCAGAAGCATCCGAAGCTGCCCCAGCTGCCTCTAGCACAAGAATCCCCTTCTCACCCTGCAGCTCAGGACTCACTGCACCGGTTTGATTTGGACCCTTTCTGGCTCCCATGGGAGGGCACTAGGAGCCCAGGTTAGTGAGGGAGGTGGCCTTCAGCTGGTCTACTGTTCCTCATCGTCCAGCGTTACAAAGGAGGACTCTGTGGCCCAGTAAGGACATGGTACATAGAGACACCATCCTCAGAGACACTGTTTCTGCCCCCCTTCCTCCTTCACTTCACAGCTCTGCCTCTGCTCTATTCCCAGCAACCACATGGTGGCTCAGAACCATCTGTAATGAGATCTGGTGTCCTCTTCTGGCCTGCAGGCAGACATGCAGGTAGAACACTGCATACATAATAATAAATAAATCTTAAAAAAAAGAAGAGGGCACCAGATTTCATTACAGATGGTTGTGAGCCATCATGTGGTTGCTGGGAATTGAACTCAGGACTGCTGGAAGAGCAGCTAGTGTTCTTAACCACAGAGCCATCTCTCCAGTCCCAAGCTCTACTTTTCTTTTTTCTTTTTTGAAGATTTATTTATTTATTACATATACACCAGATTGAATTGTAGATGGTTGTGAGCCACCATGAGGTTGCTGGGAATTGAACTCAAGACCTCTGGAAGAACAGTCAGTGCTCTTAACCTCTGAGCCATCTCTCCAGCCCCAAGCCCTACTTTTCTTTTGGGATATTTCTTCCCCCTTCTTCCCCAACCTCTCTCACATGTCTAGCCTCTGCCCTGTGTCCCTAGGTCCTGTTTTCTCCCGTCCTCCATCTTGTTACTCTGTTCCAAGTGCCTCCTCTCTGCTTTGCCGTCTCTGTCTTTCAGCCCTTGCTTTTCCTGTGGGTGTGTTATTCCCTTTCCTAGGGCAGCCTCAGGAGTCGACTTGGCTACACGCCCTCTGCTGGTGCAGGCGAGGTTTAGATGGCCCTCAACCCTCTCTAGTCCTGGCACGCTGGTCTGCCTGTAAATCCCTCCTATTTGCAGAGGTTACTCCTGAAGCTGAGGGGCAGATCTCAGCTTTGAGCAAAGCTGCAGGCCTGGTTATGAACACCTAGGAGTCTGGAAGACAAGATACTCCCGCAGTGACCCCAGTTGACTATCTAGAGGAGAGAGCTTCTTAATCAGACTGGCTCTCCCTGTTAGCTCATCCTCAGGGGGTGGAGAGAGAGACAGAAATCAGAGATGAGTTGAGGGGAGAGACTAGGACAACAGAGGAAGGAAACAGCTTCTTGGGGAACAGAGTTTCTGAGTCAGGGCAGAGACAGAGATAGACAGGAAAGAGAACAGGAGTGAGAGGCAGAGACAGAGGCTGGCCCACAGAAGACAGTCGGTTAGCCAGCACCTTCCTGCCTGAGCTGATGTGTGCTGGCTCCCACACCTACGTATCTGCATCTGCCCACAAGGCACCAAGCTTCCACAGTGAAGCAGGCATTGCTCTAGCTAGCAGCACCAGTGGGCTGAGGCTGCCTGCACCTGAGCAGGCCACGATGGAACAGTGTTCTGTTAGTGCGAAACACCACATACCAGTTCTCAAAGATGTCTGAAAACAGGGTAACTCAGTATGTTTTTACGCTGCTTAAAGCAGAAAACAGTTTGTATGCATACAAAACTAAATAAAATCAGTTAATACCATTTGCATCACCTGCTTGATTTGGCCTTGAAGTTTCTATCTTATTGCCTTAGATCCTCAGTTCCAGGACTACAGGTATGAGCCCCTTGGCAGCCTCTCTCTTTTAAAAAATTAAGTTACATATGTGAGCTGAGCATAGTGGAGCATGCCTGTAATCTCAACACTTGAGAAACAGAGGCAGAAGGAGTGAAAAGTTCAAAGCCAGACTCTGTCCCAAAAAACGAAACCCAGAGCTCAACACAGCTGAACATAGCTCAGTGGTGATTGGTTGCCTAGCACACACAAAACGCTGGATTTCAACTCCTGCACTGCAAGAACACACACACACACACACACACACACACACACACACACACATGCACACGCACACACACGCACACACACAGAGGGAAATATCACCAAGAGTGGAATAGGTTCTGGGGAGCCATGCTCCAGAGGAGAGTCTTAGACTAAGCAGGTTGACAGATGCCGGTGTTAGGAAGAGAAGTGCAGCAGGGAGAGAGGGGGCAGGGAACCTCTTTTACCCCAAGTACGAGATCTCACTGGCCCACCATCGGGACACAGGAGGAGTTGTGGGAAGAGGTGGGGTGGTGTGGATTACCACAAATGCAGCCTTCTGTCCCCAGGAGCCCTCCAGAGAGGAGCAAATGGGGACAGACATGTGGCAAGCACACTGACACTTCTCCCACCATCCTTAGCGCCTGCCCACCCTGCCTGGCCACCTCTCCTGCTCCCACGCTGACCCACGGCTCCCACCTCCTCCTCTTCCAAGCAGACACCTACTTTGTGCAGTGCAGTCACTAGCCGGGTCCGATGACAGGTCCATGGACCACTCCTGTGTCTCTGCGGCAGCTGGTGAAGCTCTCACCTTCCCCCCACTGAGAGGAGGGCTGGGAAAGGGACAGCCTGCCCAGATAGCTTCTAGAAGGACAAGAAAAATGATGGCTTCCTCAGACTATCTGCCTCTAAACTGCTCCCTCTCTGCCCCAGGGCTCTCAGAACCTGTTTGCCATCCCCATCCCAACTCCAGCGTGTTTTATGGATTTGAGGTGTGGGATGGGGAGACAAGAGGGTGGAGTCACCTGTCCCTGTCCTAGAGACTCCTCTTGCCTCCTCAGTCTTGCCTTAGGTCCCTGTTCTCCCTGGGCCCATGTCCCAGCCTCCATTCCCACAGGCTGCAGAGCTCACCTGTGCGGCCATGGCTTCCCATCACCTTGGGGCAGAGCCCGCTTGTGTCTAGCAACAGAGGCACAGTGTGGTCTGGGCCAGCTGCTTTCTCTCCCCAAATCATGCTGTACCCTGTAGCAACTCTAACCTGCTCCTGCTGTGGTCTCTGTCTGGGCCTTGCCTTGCCTTTGCGTCTTCTGGAAACACCTTTCACTCTGCCTGGGGCTGAGAACCAGCTGGCCCCCACACCGCCTGGAGACTGCTGGCCTCCTGAGACACTTTCAGCCCGCTCTCCCGCCGCCACACTGCCTTCTACTGCGGGTTCTAGGCAAGCGCTCTCCTGCTGGACCACACCAGCCCCTCACTAGTCGACTCTAGACAGCCGCTTCACTAGGCTCCAGTCCAGCCTTTTCTTTGAGACAAAACCACCCTAAGATGGCCAGGTTGGCCTTGAATTTGCGACCTCTGCCTCAACAGGAAGGTGCTTCACCAGGACTGCTTTCTAGCCTCCCTATCTTCCCTTTAGGTTTATTTTATTTTATATGTGTTTTGTCCTCATCTGTATGTACCACACGTGTGTCTGATGCCTTTGGAGGCCAGAGGGCATCAGAGTTCCTGGAACAACTGGAGTTACCGATGGTTGTGGGTTGCCACATGGGTGCTGGGAGGGTGATTTGCAAGAGTACTGTTTCAGGTTTTGTGCTTTAAAACAAGGTCCCCCTCTGTAGCCCTCGCTGGCCTGGAACTTGCCATGAAGACTAGCCCAAGTTTGAACTCAGAGAGCCACATGTTTCCGAGTGCTGGGATTAAAGGCATGAATCATCAAGCTGACGTCCAGCAACTGTTCTTAACCACTGAACCATTTTTCCTCTCTATCAGTGACCTCCAAGTCCTTTACTCGCCACGACCACAGAAACTCAGCATGCCTCCTCTGCACCGCCTCTGCTACAGCCAGGTCAGCCAAAATAAGGGTCACTCTTGTCTGCCGGGCGGTGGTGGTGCACGGGAGGCAGAGGCAGGCGGATCTCTGTGAGTTCGAGGCCACCCTGGTCTACAGAGCGAGTTCCAGGACAGCTTCCAAAGCTACAGAGAAGCCGTCTTGAAAAAAACCAAAATCAAACCAAACCAAGCCGCAATATAACTAACTGCTAAATTTCAAACTTTCTGGAAGATTGTACCTGGGCATGTTTGGGAGAGGATAACAAGTTCGTGACCAGCCTGGGCAACACTGGAGTCTGTCTCGAACAAGCCAGCCAGGTGAGTGGCCTTTAGTGCCTGCTCAAGGGAGACAGACCCTGTCTCCAAAAACAAAAAACAAAACAAAACAAAACAATTCGGGCAGTGGTGGCGCACACCTTTAATCCCAGAGGGGGGTTGGGGTCGAGAAGAGGCCGGCAAATATCTAAGTATCTGAGTTCGAGGCCAGCCTGGTCTACAGAGTGAGTTCTGGGATTACCAGGGCCACGCAGAGAAACCCTGTCTCGGGGAGAAAACAAAAACAACTAAAACAAAAGTAATCATCGGAGGGGCTTTGGTCAGAAGTAGGAGCGTTTTCTAAAGGAGCCGGCGGTTGACGGCACTGGGGAGTCCTGCCATAGTTTCGGGAGTGACTCTGACGTGGCTCCGGCGGGGAAAGTCGCCACGGGCAGGGCGTACCTGGAGTCGGGCCTCGGCTGAGGGCCACCGACGACCAACGGCGGTTGCGAGCGGCGCGGGAGACGAGCTCACGCGCGCCTATCCCGCCAGAAATGCAAACGAGCGGGCTTCGGCCAAGTCCCGCCCCTCTCGTCTCCACGCAAGCGCACACCAGGTCGAAGGCGCCAGGGGATCCCCTTACCCTGAGCCCCGTAGTCGCGCATGCGTAGAACTCCTCGGGAGGCCCGCCTAGACCAGTGCGAGCGCATGCGCCCTGGCGGAGCGAGCATTGATGGCGCTAGACCACCTGCAGCTTTCTTATGTGGCATGGGGATTTTCCCTCTGCTTGATGAAGTAGAAGGTTAGGGTTCGACTGTTCACCCTTCGCTTCTTGTCAGTCACTGAACCGAGTCCTTTCTGTCTTCTCTTGGGTCCGGGTCCATCCGCTACCGTCACAATGATGCGCAGCCTGGTTCAGCCTCACTTCCGCTCCATGCCCTCCTGTGGCATTAATGCGTACCCAACTAGCATTCCCCCCAAATCTACTATTTCTTCCCTTTCTACACTGCCATTGCTACTGCATTGCCTAGCTATGTAGTCCAGGCTGGAGCAATCACCCTGCCTCAGCCCGTCACGCGGGGCTACTCAAACCTTCCCACTCAAGAGGAAGGAGAGACATGCAGCTTTTTACGATTTTTATTTTTTTCCCGTGGCAGTAAAGAAGGAGAAAGTGACTGGACTGATTCCCAAAGATCTTTGGAACAGAAGACTCCAACCTCTCGTTGGCTTGTCACTTGAGAAAACGTGCTCCTCTTACCGCACTTTCCACCTCATCTCTGGGTCTGCTCAACCTGTTAGGGTCCATCAAGTGGTAGGGTGTATCTGGGAGGGACGTTCCCAGGCTTCGTCCCTGTGTGCTCTCTGCAGAACGGCCAGGTTGCTTGAAGGCTAGGCTAGCACACAGGAGGCAGGAGGAGGGACGGAGGAAAGTGAGGCCAGCCTGGTCTACGGAGTCCTAGGCTGGCCACATTACATAGTGAGACTATCCAAAAATAAAGCTGGCAAATGACTCAGTGAGCACAGACGCTTGTCACCCATCCTGGTGACCGGGGTGGAAGGAGGTTCCCTGAATCCGCGCGCACACCATGTCACGTGTGTACCCTCCTACCCCTGGTTCGAAAACGCAAGGGTGTATTTAGTGATAGGGAGTGGTCATGTAGCTCAGCGGGTACAGTGAGCTGCACATGGTGGTGGACCAGCATTCAGGAAGTAGGGGCAAAAGTTCAAAGTCTTTCTCAGCTTGGCACACGAGACCCCGTGTGTGCTGGTTAGGTTTTTGTCACCTAGATAAAATCTAGTCGTCTGGGAAGAGTAAGTCAATGGAGAAAATGCCTCATTAGACTGTAGGCAAGCCAGGGGCATAGTTCCTTGGTTCCTGTGTGATGTGGGAAGACTCATCCCACTGTGGGCAGAACCACCTGGGAGGTAGTTCTTTTTTTTTTTGGTCTTATTTTGTTTTTTGTTTTTTTGTTTTTTTGTTTTTTTGTTTTGGTTTTTCGAGACAGGGTTTCTCTGTGGCTTTGGAGGCTGTCCTGGAACTTGCTTGGTAGTCCAGGCTGGTCTCGAACTCACAGAGATCCGCCTGCCTCTGCCTCCCAAGTGCTGGGATTAAAGGCGTGCGCCACCAACGCCCGGCTGGGAGGTAGTTCTTAGTTGTGTGAAAAAAGCAGGTTTAGAGCCGGGCGTTGGTGGCACATGCCTTTAATCCCAGCACTTGGGAGGCAGAGGCAGGCGGATCTCTGTGAGTTCGAGACCAGCCTGGACTACCAAGCTAGTTCCAGGACAGCCTCCAAAGCCACAGAGAAACCCTGTCTCGAAAAACCAAAAAAAAAAAAAAAAAAAAAAAAAAAAAAAGCAGGCTTAGGGTACCATGGTTCTGCTTGTTCCTGCTTTGAGCTCCTGCCCTGACTTTCATTAACAGAATGTGATCTAAGAGTTATACAATGACCTTTAATCCCAGCAGAGGCAGGCGGTCTCTGTGAGTTCCAGAACAGCCAGGGATACACAGAGAAACCCTGTCTTGAAAAACCAAAATAAATAAAATTAGTATTTTTAAACAAAAACATTTTATATTAACAAATAATCTTTTAATATTTGTTGTTTTTCCTCTTGTAAGATCTTGGGGATTTTTGTAAAATCTAAAAAACATCTGCTGTGGCTCGGTAGGTCTGGTGCTTTAAAACTTGGGGCTCAGAAGGACAAACAGACTGGATGAAAGGCTTTAGTACCAGGCACACATCATGGTGCCATAGGAGACCAAATTTCTTAACCAAGAGACAGTTGTACTGGCTGGTTTTGTGTGTCAATTTGACGTAACTAGAGTCATCAGAGGAAGCAGCCTCTGTTTAGGAAAATACCTAGATGAGATCCAGGTGTAAGGCATTTTCTCATTTAGTGATTATTGGGGGAGGGCACAGCCCATTGTGTGTTCTATAAGAAGATGGGTTCAAAGCCAGGCGTTGGTGGTGCACGCCTTTAATCCCAGCACTCGGGAGGCAGAGACAGGCGGATCTCTGTGAGTTCCAGGCCAGCCTGGTCTACAGAGCTAGTTCCAGACAGCCTCCAAAGCCACAGAGAAACCCTGTCTCGAAAAACAAAAACAAAAAGATGGGTTGAGCAAGCCATGGGAAGCCAGCCCGTAATGCAGCATCCCTCCGTGACTCCTGTATCAATTCCTGCCTCCAGGATCCTGCCCTGTTTAGTTCCTGTCCTGACTTCTTTTGGTGATGAACAGCTAAGTGGAAGTGTAAGCCAAATAAACCCTTTCCTCCCCAACTTGCTTTTTGGCCATGGTGTTTTGTGGAAGCAATAGGAACCTGAAGACAGTGTTCTGAATGAGATACAGGCAAAGGTATGTGTGTGTATTGATGTGGGAACACCAGACCTTGAGCAGAGACCCACTTCCCCTTCTGCCTGGGAGTAGGCAGCTGTAAGACAATGTTTAGTAAAAACATGTTTACTAAAAACGATACAATAAGTTCCTGGCCACTTCCCCTTCTGCCTGGGAGTAGGCAGCTGTAAGACAATGTTTAGTAAAAACATGTTTACTAAAAATGATACAATAAGTTCCTGGGAAAGGCCTTCCCACAGAAACCGCCCTGACCTCGACCTTGTCCAAAGACTAACCGCACCTTCAGAAACCCACACACATCCACCTCTGGTGTCAGAGCAGAACCAGCCAGGGGAGAGGAGAGAGCAGAGGCTTCTCTGGTGGGAGCCTTTCTTAGGAAGTTTTTCTTGAACCTTTTTGGAGCCTGTTTAAAGTTCTCTTTATATCATTGAACGAGTCTCTGTGTTATCAATACCCGACACCCTCCGCACGTTCTCGGACACAGGCCGCGCAGCAGACGTGACAATTGGAGGTCCCACTGAGATCGTGAAAGCGAGGTAAGTGGACGGGGTTAAGAAACTATGGGGAATAGTTCCGGGAAGCTAGAATCATTACAGTATCAACTAAAAAAGTTACTTAAAGAACATGGGACTGCAGTCAAGTCTAAAACCCTAGAAGGCTTTCTAAAATCGATCGAACGAGCCAGTCCATGGTTCATTACTGGGGAAGCTTAAACATTCCAGATTGGGAGGAGGTTCGCCGTGATCTTCATAGACTTTTACGAAAAGAGGGATCTGAGTCCTTGCCCCCTACGACATTCTCCTTATGGAGATTAGTGAGGGGAGCACTTTTGACAGATAAGGTTCGTCACCGCCAGGTAGTTCAGGACACAAAAGAGGCTTTTTAGAGTTACAAGAGACTGAGACTCAAGCCTCCTTGAGTTCAGGGGCAGAGAGTGATGATGAAGAGACCGTGATTGAAACTAGAGGCTCCATTGTTAGTGAGGATGAGGAGGAGTCTCTTAGTAACAACAAAAAAACGGGTAGACATCTCCGGGCGCGACCCAAAAGAAGGACTCCGGTCAGAATCGGTTATATCCTTCTCTATCAGACCTAGAAAATGGAAGTAGCTCAGACTCAGACTCGTCACAGTCTGAAAAGGAACGGTTACTTGCTGAGATCGCGGCCCTTAAAAAAGAACTAAAAAAGATTCTACTTAAGGAAAGACAGGACAGGGAGAGAAACCCTTCCCCATACTCTGAAAAAAGGGACTCCTCCTATGAGATAACCCAGTCCTTCTTGGACCTGGAGGGAAGACCCAGAGGAGGGGTCCAATGCTGCCCGGTGGTGGCCCCGGTAATGGAAGTTCCAGACCCGAACAATTCTCGACAGGTCATTCGGCGCCATGACCCTTTAAGTTTCAAAGATATAAAACAACTGAAAGAGGCAACTTTAAATTATGGAGCACAGGCTCCCTTTACACTTTCCTTAATGGAATCTTTTGCGTCTCTTAATTTGACACCTGGCGATTGGCAGCAGCTTTGCAGAGCAGCTCTGTCGGGGGGAGATTATTTGATTTGGAGAGGTGAGTTTCAGGAAAGATGCAGCCAGACAGCCCAAAGGAATGCACAGGCCGGACAGCCCCAGAGAAATGTGGAGATGCTTACCGGAAGTGGTCAATACGCCACCATTCAGCAGCAAATGCAATATGACATCGCAGTCTATGCCCAAGTGGCAGCAGCGGCCCAAGGAGCTTGGAAAGCATTGCCTTCCAAGGAAGGAGGAGATCATCTGTCCAAAGTCCTTCAAGGACCTTCCGAACCTTTTCAAGACTTCGTGAGACCGTCTCAGTCAGGTAGCAGAAAGAATATTTGGGGGCATTGGGCCTGCGATGCCAGTCATAAAGCAGATGGCATTTGAAAATGCAAATAAATATTGTAAGGAAGCCCTTCGTCCCTATCGCAATAAAAGTCTAAATGACTATATCCGGATCTGTAGGGACATTGATGGGAACTTCATCCAGGGCCAAGTGTTAGCTGCTGCTATTCGGCCCCAAGTGGGGAAAGAAAGACCTACTCTGGGAGGGAGAAAAACATGTTTTAGCTGCGGTAGGGAGGGACACTTCCGTAGAGAGTGCCCTCAAAATAGTACTACGGGTCTCAAGAGACCTGGTTTATGCCCCGTTGTCGAAGGGGATATCATTGGGCCAATAACTGCTACTCTAAAACTGACAGGGAGGGAAATTTCCTTTCTGCTAATAATAATCAGGGAAACGGGAGGAGGGCCCCGCCCCAGGGCCCCAAAACCAATGTGTACGGGGCAATGACCCCTGCTCTGGGCAGTGGCAGGACTCATTTTCTCCCCCAGAGCAACCCCTTCATATCTCAGACCTCCTTAGAGCCACCTCAGGGAGTGCAGGATTGGACCTCGCTCCCTCTGCCCGGGCAATCCTAACACCGGAAATGGGGATCCAGGCCCTCCCTACTGGGGTGCATGGGCCATTGCCCCCAGGCACGGTCGGACTACTTTTGGGACGGTCCAGTACTATTCTTCGAGGCATCCAGGTACACCCCGGTGTTATAGACCAGGATAGTGAGGGGGAGATTAAAATAATGACATCAGTGGGCAATGGGGTTGTTGCCATCCCTTCAGGAGAACGGATTGCTCAGTTACTCCTTCTCCCTACAGCTCCTTGTGAGGCTAGAAAAATTAAAGAGAAAAGGGGCAACCAAGGTTTTGGAAGTACCGGCCCGGCAGCATTTTGGGTAGCCACTATGGAGAACCGCCCCAGCTTACATTAAAGATAGAAGGCAAGTCCTTTAGGGGCGTCTTAGATTCTGGGGCAGATTTCTCTGTCCTCTCAGATAAATTCTGGCCCCCGCCTGGCCGAAAGAGGAAGGGACAGTGACCCTCCAGGGAATAGGACAGGCTGTACCCCAAAAAAGCCTCAGAATCCTAAAGTGGCAAGACTCTGAGGGCCACACAGGGCTTTTCCAGCCATATGTTTTGCCTGGCCTCCCTATTAACCTTTGGGGACGGGACCTCATGCAAGAAATGGGAGTGGTCCTCACCACCCAGGCACCCAAGTCCAAAAGCAGGGGCCCCCAGATGACACAAGGGAGGGGCTGGAGCCTGGGGAGGGAACTAGGTAAACTAGAACAGGGAGAGGTTTGCCCTGTGGCATCCCTCCCTTTGGAGACCAGGGCCCCAGGGGATAGGAAGGGTTTTGGCCATTTTTGATGAGGGTCACTGTTGCGCCGCCAGCCCCCATACCCATCACATGGCTATCAGATGATCCGGTATGGGTGGAACAGTGGCCCTTACCAGCGGAGAAACTAAGGGCGGCTCACCAGTTAGTTCAAGAACAATTGGAGGCAGGTCATTTGGTTCCTTCCACGTCCCCTTGGAATACCCCTATATTTGTAATAAAAAAATCTTCAGGGAAATGGAGGTTACTACAAGACTTGAGGGCCGTGAATGCGACCATGCAGCCTATGGGGGCTCTGCAGCCTGGCTTGCCCGTGCCTGTGGCCATTCCTAAAGACTGGCATTTGATTGTTATTGACTTGAAGGATTGCTTCTTTTCTATTCCCTTGCATTCTCAAGATAGTCCTCGGTTTGCATTTAGCCTTCCTGCGATTAACTTTAGGGAGCCTGCCCTTCGCTTCCAATGGGTGGTGCTCCCCAAGGGATGGCTAATAGTCCAACTATATGCCAGATTTATGTAGCTGCCTGTTTAGATCCCCTCAGACGTAAGTTTCCTGATCTTTACATTATCCACTACATGGATGATATTCTTTTGGCCGCGGCCGAAGAAAGACAATGTTACATAGCCTTTGCAGAGCTACAGGAACTTCTGGAGGCTCACGGATTTATTTTGGCTCCTGAAAAGATCCAAAAGAGACCCCCTTATACTTATTTGGGTCATCAAATTCAACAAACTGGCCTCCGGCCACAAAGACTCCAAATTGATTGTTCAAATTTAAAAACACTTCATGATTGGCAGAGATTCTTGGGAGAGGTGCAATGGTTTCGCCCTTCTCTTTCTATTAAAACAGGGGCCCTTAAAGCGCTTTATGATATTCTTCCTGGAGATCCTGCTCCAACTTCCCTAGACAGATTACCCCAGAGGCCAGGGAAGCCCTACAATTGCTGTTAAGAAGTATAGAGCAAGCCCACCTTTGGCGTATAGATTATGGGCAGCCCCTTGTTCTGGTTGTACTTTCATCTAGCTTTTCGCCCACGGCCGTGTTTTGGCAGACTGGTCCTATTTATTGGGTACATTTGTCAGCCTCCCTAAGAAGGTAGTGACCCCTTACTATGATCTCATTTTACAATTGTTGTGGAAGGCACACAAGTTTAGCATTCAAACCTTTGGAAAGAGTCCTGATAAAATTATCCTTCCTTATGGTAAGGAGGAGGTGGAACATCTACAGATCTTCCATGATGGGTGGACCCTGTTTATTACATCTACAGGCGCACAGTTTGATAACCAATATCCCAACAGCCCCTTGATGTCTTTTTTTAAACAACACCCTGTGATCTTTCCCAAGATTTTAAAGGAGAACCCTCTAGTTGGAGCTCGCTCAGTCTTTACAGACGGCTCCTCCAAGGGTTTCGCGGTGGTGGTTTCTTCTCAGGTACGGAAGAGGGTACCCATAGGGCAGATGTCAGCACAAGCCGCCGAGTTGTTTGCTTGCTTGATGGCTTTCCAAATGTTTGAGGGAGAGCCCTTTAATTTATATACGGATAGTGTTTATGTTGCCAACATTGTTAGACCTTTAGAAACTTCTCCATATGTTCTTCCAACCTCCCAGGTTCGTTCCTTATTAGTTCAGCTCCAACATCTTATTTGGCAGCGCATCCACCCTGCTTATGTGGGATTTATTCGTGCACATACTAACCTTCCAGGACCCCTTGCCCAGGGCAATGAAATTGCTGACTCCTTGACCCGCCCTAGGGTCTTATTTACTCAGGAGCAGCTGGCCCACCAGCTCCATGAGAGGTATCATCTAAATGCCCGCTCCATTAAATTTCACACTGGGTGCCCCTTATCCATAGCTACACAGATTACCTCTCAGTGCCCTGATTGTGCCCCTTATCATAATTCTCCCAATGAGGGGTAAATCCCCGGGGCCTCAGGGGCAACCATCTCTGGCAAATGGATGTCACTCACCTGCCGCAGGCAGGGAAATTAAAATATATGCATGTCTCTGTGGATACGTATTCTAAACTGATTTTTGCCTCTCTCCACTCAGGAGAGAAGATTAAAGATGTTATTTCTCATTGCCTACAGGCCTTTGCCTACATGGGCGTACTCCGATGCTCCTAAAAACGGACAATGGCCCTGCCTATGCCAGCAATCGCTTTGCTGCCTTTTGCAGGGAACATCACATTGTCCATTCATTTGGTATTCCTCACAACCCCACGGGACAGGCTATTGTGGAGCGCACCCATGCCACTCTCAAACAGTATTTTAAGAAAATAAAAAGGGGGAGTATGTTACCTCCCCCAATATTCAGTTATCCACCATACTTTACATTTTAAATTTTTTGACCGTAGACCGTAATAATTTGTCTGCTATGGAGAGACATTGGAACAAACCCTCCCAGTCCTTGGGATGGGTCAGATGGAAGGATTTGATTACAGGAAAATGGCAGCCACCCACTCCCCTACTAGCTAGGGTCCGAGGGGCTGTTTGTGTTTTCCCTCCAGGAAGTGAGAAGCCCATTTGGGTCCCCGAACGGTGCATCAGGCATGTCGACCCCAATACTACTCCGGATACTAGGAATGCTCACCATGATAAAGATCCAACCATTGCTGAACACTCAGGTAAGTGAAATATGGGCGTTGGTGAGGATTCCTCCCATGTTGATGCCAGTTAGTCATTCCAGCTCCCTGTTCATCAATTTTTATAACACCAATAATACATTGGAAGCGGCTGCTGCCAATGAGATTAAAAAGTCAGAAACTAGACATTCTGAGTTTCCCCTCCTAAGCCTGATACCAGGGTCAGGAAGTAGGGGAATCCAAGAGATTCCCAGCGGCATACGCCTTTAATCCCAACACACCTTTATGCAAGTTCCAGGACAGCCTCCAAACAATACAGAGAAACCCTGACTCAAAAAAAAATTTTTTTTTGGTAACAGTAAAAGAGGTACTGGTATTAAGTAAAGAAAAAGAAAAAGACAAAGGTATATGGAATGGAAAATTTTGTTTACATTTAAGTTCTATTTTGTGAGTCATCTCTAAAAACTTTTGGCCAAAAGCCTGGCCTCTCTACCTTGCATCTACAGAGTTACAAGGAGTAGGTACGGCTGTACCCCATGACTGTAGCTCAAATGGAGGAATGATAAAAACATATAGGACTTTTTAACCTTTTTAGTTCAAGGATTGGCTGGAGTTGTTCTTTTACATAGATTTCAATTAAGGAAGCTTCATTGCAACAGACTAATCATGACCTAGGGAAAAAGGATGACTGAAAGATGCATGTATGTTCTGAATGTATGGTGTGGCCACACCGGTATGTATGAAATGTGATTGCGAATGTGTGAGTGTGAACTGCTTATATGATTAAAAGGATACTTAAATCCCTTCAAAAATAGTTAAGAAGCTACCTAGATTGCGTTAAATATAGCCAAAAGGAACATCCAGCCAGTCTGTTAATGTTTTAACAGAAAAATTTAAGATACAAATGAGGCCTTGTCAGCTAGTGAGAGTTCTACAGGTTAGATTGGGAAAGACTGCTCACAGACTTCAAATAATTTTCAAAAGTTATTTAGTAAGCCCAATTTACCTAGATAGTTAACCAAGGAGGGTAGACAAATCCTTCTACTGTTATGGTCCAGCTTCAACAGTTCAAAAAAGAAAATTTTTTTAGAAAATAAAAAAGGGGGAATAATGTCCCCAGTCCCCACATGACTCATCAAATAATACACTCCTCATTTAAAAATTTTATAATGTGAATGCCAGTGCTTCAGACAGATTGCTTCAGACAGATTCTGGCATGATGGAACTTGAGCAACCATTGCTCAGATCAAATGGAGACATCCATACACTAGACAGTGGAGAAGACCCTAATTTGGGGTCGAGGGCATGTTTGTGTTTTCTTGTAGGAAAAGAATAAAGCTTCGGCAGCTGTCAGACCATTTAGTGAGATGCATGGAGCAGAGAAAAACTGGACCTGAGACCATGGGAGCCTACCTAAGCCAGTTTGAGTGAGATCTCCTAAATCAGTGTTCCTGACCCTTGATGTCATCGAATCTACAGCCCAAGAAAGAAAGAAAATAGTTGGTTCGAGATTTCCAGTTTCTCAACAGACCTGCTGCATCAACCTTCCAGACCCATGAGTTTTCATCGTGAAGCCAACAGAGAAAAAAGGACCCATTTAAAGCATTTGGACATTGGTATGGACTATGAGTGGCAAAAGCCTCTTTTCAGTATTTGAACAGGACATGGTCACTTGAAATATCAAACTTGGTGGTTCCTGTTTCTGAAATCGCGCCTAGGCCAGTGTATTTTTCTGGAGAAATGCAACTTGTCCTAATGTGACAACTATTGTTCATATTTTTCATAATGCTACATGTGTAACGTCAATGATTGTGCCCAATGTATCTGTGCAAGTGCACTCTCTAAATGCTTTCCTGAGCAGATCTTAAAACGATTGGAAACTTTATCAAATTGTAAATGTAAATCACATGCGGGTTACCCTTGTAACAGACGAAGGCTGGTAGAATGTTATGGCCCAGATCTGGTGATGGGTATGGTGATGGAGAGGCGCTATGTCAATGGGGGTCCTGGAAATGGTGGCAGTGGCGGTAGGCATTCTGGCTTTATGCCAAGCTCAAACGTGCCTTGTTCCAGAGACAAGAGATCCGTAACCAAGTATTGCTTAGCTTAGCCCATGGCAATCCCGATAGCCATGAAGGTTGGTTACAGATGATTTAAGGTTGGGGTATCTCCGATGACGGGCAACCTGTGGGGAAGACCCCTCCCACCTAAAACAGGGGTTCAAGGTCCCCCAAAGACGGGAAAGGGAGGGTGACCTACTTGACCTAAGCCAGGAGTGCCTCATTTAAAAATAAAAAGGGGTGAATTGTGGGAACACCAGACCTTGAGCAGAGACCCACTTCCCCTTCTGCCTGGGAGTAGGCAGCTGTAAGACAATGTTTAGTAAAAACATGTTTACTAAAAACGATACAATAAGTTCCTGGCCACTTCCCCTTCTGCCTGGGAGTAGGCAGCTGTAAGACAATGTTTAGTAAAAACATGTTTACTAAAAATGATACAATAAGTTCCTGGGAAAGGCCTTCCCACAGAAACCGCCCTGACCTCGACCTTGTCCAAAGACTAACCGCACCTTCAGAAACCCACACACATCCACCTCTGGTGTCAGAGCAGAACCAGCCAGGGGAGAGGAGAGAGCAGAGGCTTCTCTGGTGGGAGCCTTTCTTAGGAAGTTTTTCTTGAACCTTTTTGGAGCCTGTTTAAAGTTCTCTTTATATCATTGAACGAGTCTCTGTGTTATCAATACCCGACACCCTCCGCACGTTCTCGGACACAGGCCGCGCAGCAGACGTGACATATTGAGTGTCTGCGTTAGAGGGAATGGCTACTGTGGCTTGGTTGGGAACGGATACCAAAAGGAGACAGTGCTAGATGTAAGAAAAAAGTTTATTTCCTTATGGTGCTGGGGTAGGGTGAGGGACATGCAGGGACATCTGGTTGCCACCCTATAACTGCTGGGATGGCCTGAGGATGTAGAGAAAGTGTGTCTTTCGTATAGGCAGCTTGATGTGTTGGGGGACATGGGCCTCTTCCTCGAGGTTGTCCTCATGGGCACCACCACGGAGCCCATCCCGGATGGCCTGCAGGCGATGTCGCTTTTCTATGAGCCAGCGGCTCCCATCCTGGACATCTGGCTGGGTCCTCCGTCTCGGCAGCTTCATGATCCAGAAAGACACCCTCCGGGGCTCTGGGTGCAAACCGTCCATGGCCTTCTGCACTGGCGGCAGGGCCTCTTTCTCCTCCTCTTTGGGCACCTGTGAAGGAGGCGCAGGGAGATCCTGGTCAAGTGTCACACAGCACTTCCAAGACACTGGAACGCCTCAGCCTACATCTCAGCCCACTTGGTGCTTTGGGGTTAAAAACCCTTTTGGGGCTGGCAGTTCTGTTTTCTGTCTGGCCTGCTGCATTCTTTGTGTAATAAGTTTTTATTATTTATTTTGTTAAAGATTATTATGTGCATTAGTGTTTTGCCTTTATGCATGTCTGTGTGAGGATACCAGATTCCCTGGACCTGGAGTTATAACTGTGAGCCGCCATGTGGTTGCTGGGAAATGGACCCGGATCCTCTGGAAGAGCAGCCGTGCTATTAACTACTGAGCTGTCTCTCCAGCACACAAGTTTGTTTTTAAACTCCCACTATTACCTGGGAGATTTATTTTATGTTTACATGCTAAGTATGCGCATCACTTGCACGAATCAGCGGTGCGCTAGGAGGGGTTCCCAACACCCATGTCAGGTGTCTCACAGGCTCATGTAACTCATCTGGCCATTGTGTGGCTAAATTTTCTTTTCTATAATTTACTTCATTTTATTTATGTATATTGGTGTGCGGGTGTTAGTCTCCTGGGGCTGGGTTTACAGTTGTGAGCTGCCATACGGGTGCCTGGAACTGAGCTGGGAATTGGGTCCTCTGGGAAAATAGCCAGTTCTCTTAACCAAACGCATTAGCTGGGTGGGGATGGTGTACACCTTTGATGCCAGCACTTGGGAGGCAGAAGCAGCAGGGAAATTTCTGGGAGTTCAAGGCCAACCTGGTCTACAGAGCAAGTTTCAGCACAGCCAGGGTTACATGGAAGAAAAGCTTGTCTTGAAAAACAAAACAAAACAAATACCAGGCAGTGGTAGCACATGTCTTTTATCACAGCACTTGGGAGGCAGAGACAGGTGGATCTCTGTGAGTTTGAGGCCAGCCTGGTCTACAGAGCAAGTTCCAGGACAGCCAGAGCTGTGTGAAACCCTGTCTGAGAAAACCAAACCAAACAAAAAAGAAATCATTAAGTTTGGTGTGGTGGTTCATATTTGCAATCCCAGCATTTGGAAGGTAAAGGTGGAAATATTGGGTCGCTCTAAATAAAAAGCCTGAAATTATGCCAGGTGCACATTCCTTTAAAACAAGCATCTGGGAAGCAGAGGTGGAGATCAGTCTGGAATAGGAAGCAAGTTCCAGGACAGCCAGGGCTACATAGAGAGATCCTATCTCAAAAAACCAAACCAAACGAAACATGGTGTGTGACTATTCCTGGCGTCTATGCCAAGCTCCTGTTTTGAAATTACCCTAACCTCAGTTGGGCTTGGTGGTGCAGGCTTGTTTTCACAGTAACCTGTAGGTTTGGGGCCAGCCTAGGCTACAAAGTGACACCCTATCAAAAAAAAAAAAAGGGGCTCCGTTGGTAAAGTGCTTGTGCCCAACTATGAGAACTTGAGTTCACTCCCCAGCATTCACGGGATAGCCAGGAGCTGCATGCAATGGCCACTCCGGGGTTGGGGTAGGGCAGAGACTGGAGGGTCCCTGGAGTTTGATGGTCAGCCAGCTTAGCTGCACTGTGGATGCTTCAGATTCGGTGAGAAACTCCTGACTCAAAGCAAAAAACAAAAAACAAAATTACAACAAAAAACCCCAGCAAGGTAGAGAGAGGCCTTTTGTGGCGTCCCACACCTTCAACCCCAGCACTCGGAAGCGGGGTGGAGGGGGGCAATCTCTGTGAGTTTGGGGTCAGCCAGGGTTCACAAGGAGACCTTGTGTCAAAAACAATAAAAAGGGAAACAAATACATAGGTGGAGAGTGATTGAGGAAGACACTCAGCTACTTGGGCATCCCCATGTGTGTACACGGACCCCAAACTGAATCAAGACAAAACATCTCTGAGATGTGCTCTGTGTTTCTACGATTGGTGGAGACTCTAAAACTCTCTGAAGTTTACAAGTAGGCTTTCTGTATTTGTTTTGAGACAGGTCCTGATACGTAGCCTTGGCTGGCCAGGTATTTGCTTTATAGATCAGGCTGGCCTCCAACTTGCAAAGATCCTCTTGCCTCTGGCCTAAAATTGTGGCATTCCTCCTGCCTCAGCCTTCCAAGTCCTGGGATCACATGTGTTTACAATCACACCTATTGACCTGTCCCTTTTCACACACGTCACACTGAGCCCCAGAAATTTTGAAGATATTCCGTGTACAGAGTGTGCACTGGCTAATTTTAGATGCCACCTTGCCACGGCCTAGAATCACCTGGGAAGACACTCGGAACAGGAAATTAACTACATCAATGTCGCTAACTGACGCAGGAAGACTCATCCCCTTGTGGGCCGCAAGCACCATTACCTAGGCAATGGGTCCTGAACCACCTAAGACAGGACAAAGCAAGCGAAGATGTTTCTTTCTCTGTTTGCTTTTGACAGTAGAAACCATGAGTCCCCCTAAGTGATGGGCGTACACCAGATAAGCCCTTTCCTTCCCCACACTGCTTTTGGCTGAAATATTCTATTACAGCAACAGAAAGGAAACCAGAGCAGTATGGCACAAAGGACTTCCTTAACTATAGAAAAACGCCGACTCCTGGCTACCTGGAAGCAAGATGGGTCCTTACCTTCCAGTCACCTTCCGGGCTCCCCTCTGGTTCGATGGAGGCCACCACCTTCTCAGAGATGAGCACCTCCCCTGTCTTGTTGTCAGTCATCTGTGAGGATTATACAAGAGTCAGAGCAAACCTGCTTCCCTCCTCACCTTTCCTCCTCCTGTCAGGTAAAGAGTGGTGGGAATTCCGAAGGGCCGTCCTGGTGAGGCACCTTGTCTATCTGCAGGTGGCTGGAGAGGGTGTGGTTTCCCATTCTGTGCTCCTGGTTCTCTTCCTGATGGAAGTTCCTAGGAAGGTCCCGGAAGTCCATGGGGGAGGAGAAGAAGCTGTCCAGGTCCCGCAGCAGGTCATCCTAGGGGGGAGGGAAACCGTGTGCGCCTGCAGGCTGCTCTTGTCCTTGCAGGGCCTGGCTCCCACCTCTCCTCTCCACCTCTCACCCCATGCACCCTGCTGGAGGGCTCTACCTCTGAGGCCCGGCCTCGAACTCACAGAGATCCACCTGCCTCTGCCTCCCGAGTGCTGGGATTAAAGGTGTGCACCACCACTGCCCGGCCTCAGCCCTCTTTCATGTATCTAATTTGACTGGGTCTCACTCTGTAGCTCTGGCTGACCTGGCTGGCCTCGAATTCACAGACATTGTCCTGACTTTATCTCTAAGTGCATGGGTAACCAGGCCTGGCTCTTTTAATTTTTTGAAACAGGGTTTGACTAAAGCTGCCTAGGATGACCTTGAACTTTTTTTTTCACATGTTGGGATTTCACGTGAGCCATGGCCACATCCAGGCCCTGCTACCCGAGATGATGCGTTTTCAGCCCTGGCCAGCCCCAGCTTCTCTTCCTATGCTGTGTCGTCCTGTCCCCCATCATCTGTCTGTTCAAGCCACTGTCTTATAACCTTGCTGTTCTTTGAGGTAAAGTCTCGTATCCCAGGCTGGCCTCAAACTTCCTATGTAGGAGAGGGTGGTTTTTAGATTCCCTTTTCGCCTGCCTCTGCCTCCTGAGGGCTGGTGTAACCCGTGCTGGGCAATCGAGCCCAGCTGTGTGCATCCTAAGCAATCACTTTACCATCCGAGACACGACCCTGCCAGCCCTCTCTGTTCTGTTGACTCCTTTTCCCTCCTGCCTGACCCATCTCTCTGTCCCCCAAACCCTGCCATCACTCACTTTTTTTTGTTTTTGTTTTTGTTTTTCGAGACAGGGTTTCTCTGTGGCTTTGGAGGCTGTCCTGGAACTCGCTCTGGAGACCAGGCTGGCCTCGAACTCACAGAGATCCGCCTGCCTCTGCCTCCCGAGTGCTGGGATTAAAGGCGTGCGCCACCAACGCCCGGCGCCATCACTCACTTTTAGGAACAGTCGGCTGAAGCTTTGGAGAAGACTCTGCAGGCCCAGAAACCCGGAGGAGCTCTCCTGAGAATCAGCATCATGGATCGGGGCGGCAGAGGACACCAAGGCTGAGGGGAACAGCAGCAGCAGGACCCCCAGTCGACACATTTCGGGCGGGTGGGAGGCTGTGACAAGGGCGGTTTCAGATTCCACAATCACCCCTCTGGGGCCCCTTCCCAGGCGCCACTGTCTGCTACGGTCCCGCCCAGCCCACAAGCCCTGCATCCCCCAGCTCTGGTCCAGTTTCAGGAGCCTGTTCGCTCGGGTTTGTCCTCACGCAGACAGATCCCGTTTCCTCACCTTTGCCTACATCCGCTCCTTCTCCTGGACCACAGCTGAGGCACCCGGCTCCGGACACCGCCGGACCGGGACAGTTAATATCCAGTTCGGGCCTCGAGCCTGGGCAGGAGCGTTGGTTGGGTACCACCTCTCCACGAGACTGGCCACGCCCCAATTGTTTGACCACACCCACCTCCCGTGGTCACCGCAGAATCTCACCACTATTCCTCGGTCTCCCCTCTGGCAAATTCACATCTCTATTGTTCATTAACCACATCTATTAAGGCAGAAGTGGTGGCCTTGTCCATGACCCAGGCATTTTATTCTATGTTATTTTATTCTCTTTTCCCGACCACGCCTCTACCCGCTGACCTTCCTAAATGCTCTCTGATCGCTAAAAGACGCGCCGGTCTGGTTCCTTAAGGCACAGTCACTTGTCTTCCTGTCTCCCCCTCCCCACCCCCCCCATGACCTCACAGTTGAACCAGGCCTTCCTTCCCTGGTCATAACCCTGCATACAGAGTCACACCTCCATTCTTCACCACTAGATTCTCTCCCGATCACGCCCC